>NC_080379.1:117097548-117452561 GCF_014773155.1 Arachis stenosperma
GTCCAAGTTTAAAACTATTGCTTATTTAAGCATCCACACAACATAAACCACTAATTCACAAATGTGGTATAAGGATATTAGATAAACAAGCTAAGTTATGAAATATTGAGTGTATAAGCATAAGGCCATGGCAAAAAAAGAAGTAATAACTATGCAAATGAGCAGTTTCAAAAAAGGAACAAAACAATGCATGCAGCCATCATGATCAGATCAGAGTAAAGAAAAATAAGAGTCATAAGAGCAATGTACAATATGAAAGGAATCAAAGTAACAAACTTCTCTATCTAATGTAAGTTTCAGCAGCTCTGGAACTAGAATCTCACAGACATGAGAGTAGCCAATATGAAAAGAATCTATTTAAGCTAAATGTAAGTAGTCGCTGAGAGAATACCAAACTCGTTTAGTAGCTAGCCACCTGGCATGTTTAAGGATATTCACATAGAAAACAAAGTATAACAGTACAATGACATTAACTGAGAAAACAAACCTTTCGCACAACAATGAATTCAGCCTTTGAAAAGCTTAACTCCTTTTCTGATTCAGCACTAAAAGAATGCATTGCCTTCAAGATTGTTAAATGTTAATGACATCAAAGTAATCCTCAAGAATCAAATTGATACTTCAAAAACAAAATAAATTAAGATAAAAATTCAAGAACCACAATGGGGATTTACTCATTGTTTTGTGATATCACATGCCACAAATTTTTATCAATGCTCACTAGTTCTAGTTTCTATTTCAGTAATGTAATAAGTAAGCCAGATTTTCATGGTAATGTTTGATTTCCATGACTGAAATAATTAATCAGTTTTCAATATGTTAATAAATTAGAAACAAGGAAATGAAATAGAGAGAAATGATAGGTATAAAAGTCAGAATAAGCAATCCCCACCCCCCAAAAAGTCTCAGAATCAAAAACACCAGAAAAGATGAAGCTCAAACATGTTCTAATTATTCCATTTCCAGCACAAGGGCATGTGAACCCTCTAATGCACTTGTCTCATAAATTAGCACAACATGGCTGAAAAGTTATCTTGCAAGAAAATATGCAAGAGCTCATTGATGATGGAATCATGGATACCAAAGAAGAAGTATTAATGCATAAAAGTTTAGTAAAAGAAGAAGTATAAAAAGGTAGTCACAAACACCATTACAAAGTGAAAACTAACTGTTCTTCTATTCAATTCAGCTTATTCTTGTTCTAAGATATTCATTCGCACCCAAGAACTTGATGAATGTGATGATTATGTGACGCTCATCATCATTCTCACTTATGAACGCGTGCCTGACAACCACCTCCGTTCTACAAGCAAACAAGGCTTGAATGTTTATCTCTTGGATTCCTTAATCAGAATCTTCGTGGTATAAGCTAGAATTGATGGCGGCATTCTTGAGAATCCGGAAAGTCTAAACCTTGTCTGTGGTATTCCGAGTAGGATTCAAGGATTGAATGACTATGACGAGCTTCAAACTCACGATTGTGGGGCGTTAGTGACAGACGCAAAAGAATCACTGGATTCTATTCCGACATGATCGAGAACCGACAGATCAATAGCCGTGCTGTGACAGAGCGCATTGAACATTTTCACTGAGAGGACCGGACTGTAGCCATTGACAACGGTGATGCCCAACATACAGCTTGCCATGGAAAGGAGTAAGAAGGATTGGATGAAGACTGTAGGAAAGTAGAGAGACGGAAGGGACAAAGCATCTCCATACGCTTATCTGAAATTCTCACCAATGAATTGCATAAGTATCACTATCTTTATTTTATGTTTTATTCATCTTTTAATTATCAACCCTCCATAACCATTTGAATCCGCCTGACTGAGATTTACAAGATGACCATAGCTTGCTTCATACCAACAATCTCCGTGGGATCGACCCTTACTCGCGTCAGGTTTATTACTTGGACGACCCAATGCACTTGCTGGTTAGTTGTGCGAAGTTGTGATAAAGAGTTGAGATTGCAATTGAGCGTACCATGTTGATGGCGCCATTGATGATCACAATTTTGTGCACCAAGTTTTTGGCGCCGTTGCCGGAGATTGTTCGAGTTTGGACAACTGACGGTTCGTCTTGTTGCTCAGATTAGGTATTTTTCTTCAGAATTTTTAAGAATGAATTCTAGAGTTTCAAGGTGATGTTTTCATCATCACCAAAGCTGATTGATTCTCATCAATTTAGCTCTTGAATGTAATGTCCTGCTGAAGCTTGGCTAGCCATGTCTAATCTTTTTAGACTAAAGCTTTAGACTAATATTGCATGATTCCTGGAATTCTCATTAAGAATTTTGAATCCTTTATTTTACTTCTCCATATAATTTTTGAAAAATCCAAAAAAATTTATAAAATCTTAAAATCAAAAATATTTTTATGTTTCTTGTTTGAGTCTAGTGTCTAATTTTAAGTTTGGTGTCAATTGCATGTCTTTATTCTTCTAATTTTCGAAAATTACATGCATTATGTTCTTCATTGATCTTCAAGTTGTTCTTGATGATTTCCTTGCTCTGATCTTTAAATTCTCTTGTCTTGAGTGTTTTGTTTTTTCTCATATGCATTCTCAATTTGTTAGTGTCAGTAGTATACAAACTTCTAAGTTTGGTGTCTTGCATGCATTGTTTATTTGATCTTAGTGGCATTTTGATTATTCCTCATCATTAAAAATTCAAAAAAAAATTTTAATTTGTGTCTTTTCAAGTCAATAATACAGAGAATTGAAGATTCAGAACATACAGCAGAGGAATTACACAAAAAGAGCTGGGTGTTCAAAACGCCCAGTAAGGAAGGAAAACTGGCGTTTAAACGCCAGCCAGGGTGCCTGGCTGGGCGTTTAACGCCCAAAAGGGTAGAGTTTTGGGCGTTAAACGCCAGAATGGATATCATTCTGGGCGTTTAACGCCAGGATGGCACAAGAGGGAAGATTTTGTTTTTAATTCAGATTTTTTTTCAAGTTTTCATAATTTTTCAAAATCAAATCTTTTTCAAATCATATCTTTTCAATCATATATTTTCAAAATTAATTTCTTTCCATTTTCAAAAGTACTTGCTAACAATTAATGATTTGATCCAACATTTCAAGTATGTTGCCTTTTTTGTTGAGAAATGTTTAATGTCTGAATCATATCTTTTAAATTTCTTGTTAGCCAAGTCATTAATTTTCAAAATCAAATCTTTTTAAATTGTTTTTCAAATCATATCTTCTCAATCATATCTTTTTAAAACTATATCTTTTCAATCATATCTTTTTATCACATTTTTTAAAATTAATTTTTCAATCTTATCTTCTTGATTTCTAATTTCAAAATCCTTTTCAATTTCACTTTATTTCTTTCCCAATCTTATTTTTCGAAAATCATTTACCATTTCTTAAAATTTCTTTTAATTAATTCACTTTAATTTTCGAAAATTTCTTCCCCTCTTCTCACATCCTTCTATTTATGGACTAACACTCCTCCTCAATGCACAATTCGAACTCTATATCTCTTGATAAGTTCGAATTCTTCTACCTCCTCCTTCTATTCTTCTTTTCCTCTGACACCTCAAGGAATCTCTATACTGTGACATAGAGGATTCCATATTTTTTTGTTCTCTTCTCTTTCGTATGAGCAGGAGCAAAGACAAAAGCATTCTTGTTGAGGCTGACCCTGAACCTGAAAGGACCTTGAAGCGAAAGCTAAGAGAAGCTAAAGCACTACTCTCTGTAGAGGACCTAACAGAAATCTTCAAACAAGAAGAAGACATGGCAGCCGTAAACAACAATAATGCCAATAATGCAAGGAAGGTGCTGGGTGACTTTACTGCACCTACTCCCGACTTCTATGGGAGGAGCATCTCTATCCCTACCATTGGAGCAAACAACTTTGAGCTTAAGCCTCAATTAGTTTCTCTAATGCAACAGAATTGCAAGTTCTATGGACTTCCATTGGAAGATCCTCATCAGTTTTTAGCTGAATTCTTGCAAATCTGTGACACTGTCAAGACCAATGGGGTTGACCCTGAGGTCTATAGACTTATGCTATTCCCTTTTGCTGTAAGAGACAGAGCTAGGATATGGTTGGACTCACAACCTAAAGAAAGCCTGAACTCTTAGGAAAAGCTAGTCAATGCCTTCTTGGAAAAGTTCTTTCCACCTCAAAAATTGAGTAAGCTTAGAGTGGAAGTCCAAACCTTCAGACAGAAGGAAGGTGAATCCCTCTATGAAGCTTGGGAAAGATACAAACAATTGATCAGAAAGTATCCCTCTGACATGCTTTCTGAATGGAGCATCATAGGTATCTTCTATGATGGTCTCTCTGAACTGTCCAAGATGTCATTGGACAGCTCTGCTGGAGGATCTCTTCATCTGAAGAAGACGCCTACAGAAGCTCAAGAACTCATTGAAATGGTTGCAAATAACCAATTCATGTACAATTCTGAAAGGAATCCTGTGAACAATGGGACGAATCAGAAGAAAGGAGTTCTTGAGATTGATACTCTGAATGCCATATTGGCTCAGAACAAAATATTGACTCAGCAAGTCAATATGATTTCTCAAAGTCTATCTGGAATGCAAGCTGCACCAGGCAGTACTAAAGACGCTTCATCTGAAGAAGAAGCTTATGATCCTGAGAACCCTTCAATGGAAGAGGTGAATTACATGGGAGAACCCTATGGAAACACCTATAATCCTTCATGGAGAAATCATCCAAATATCTCATAGAAGGATCAACAGAGACCTCAACAAGGTTTCAACAACAATAATGGTGGAAGAAACAGGTTTGGCAATGGCATGCTTTTTCCATCATCTTCTCAGCAACAGACAGAGAATTCTAAGCAGAGCCACTCTGACTTAGCAACCATGGTCTCTGATCTAATCAAAACCACTCAAAGTTTCATGACTGAAACAAGGTTCTCCATTAGAAAGTTGGAGGCACAAGTGGGTCAGCTGAGTAAGAAAGTTACTGAACTCCCTCATAGTACTCTTCCAAGCAATACAGAAGAGAATCCAAAGGGAGAGTGTAAGGCCATCAATATGGCCGAATTTGGAGAGGAGAAAGAGGCAGTGAGCGCCACTGAGGAAGACCTCAATGGACGTCCACTGGCCTCCAATGAGTTCCTTAATGAGGAACCATGGGAATCAAAGGCTCACACTGAGACCATAGATATTCCATTGAATTTACTTCTGCCATTCATGAGCTCTGATGAGTATTCTTCCTCTGAAGAGGATGAAGATGTTACTGAAGAGCAAGTTGCTAAGTACCTTGGAGCAATCATGAAGCTAAATGACAAGTTATTTGGTAATGAGACTTGGGAGGATGAACCCCCTTTGCTCACCAAAGAACTGGATAACTTGATTAGGCAGAGATTACCTCAAAAGAAACAGGACCCTGGGAAGTTCTCAATACCTTGTACCATAGGCACCATGACCTTTGAGAAGGCTCTGTGTGACCTAGGGTCAAGCATAAACCTCATGCCTCTCTCTGTAATCGAGAAGCTAGGGATCTTTGAGGTGCAAGCTGCAAGAATCTCACTAGAGATGGCAGACAATTCAAGAAAATAAGCTTATGGACTTGTAAACGATGTTCTGGTAAAGGTTGAAGACCATTACATCCCTGCTGATTTCATAGTCCTAGAGACTGGGAAGTGAATGGATGAATCCATCATTCTTGGCAGACCCTTCCTAGCCACAGCAAAGGAAGCACAGTTCTGGTGTTCAAACACCAGAAACAGATAAGGAGCTGGCGTCTAACGCCATTCCTGCTTCCACCCCTGGCATTCAAACGCCAGTGGGAGATCAGACACATACAAGTGCTGAAAATAACCCCTCTAAAAAGGCTTCTCAACCCACATCTGTAGGCAATAAACCTGCAGCAACTAAGGTTGAAGAATATAAAGCCAAAATGCCTTATCCTCAGAAACTTCGCCAAGCGGAACAAGATAAGCAATTTGCCCGCTTTGCAGACTATCTCAGGACTCTTGAAATAAAGATTCCGTTTGCAGAGGCACTTGAGCAAATACCCTCTTATGCCAAATTCATGAAAGAGATCTTAAGTCATAAGAAGGATTGGAGGGAAACCGAGAAAGTTTATCTCACTGAAGAATGCAGTGCAGTCATTCTGAAAAGCTTACCTGAGAAGCTTAAGGATCCGGGAAGCTTTATGATACCATGCACATTAGAAGGTACTTGTACCAAGCAAGCTCTATGTGATCTTGGAGCGAGTATTAATCTAATACCTGCAGCTACTATCGAAAAGCTCGGGTTGACTGATGAAGTTAAACTAACCCGGATATGTCTTCAACTCGCTGATGGCTCCATTAAATACCCATCAGGCGTGATTGAAGACATGATTGTCAAAGTTGGGCCATTTGCCTTTCCCACTGACTTTGTGGTGCTGGAAATGGAGGAGCACAAGAGTGCAACTCTCATTCTGGGAAGACCTTTCCTAGCAACTGGCCGAACCCTCATTGATGTTCAAAAAGGGGAAGTAACCCTGAGAGTCAATGAGGATGAGTTCAAGTTGAATTTTGTCAAAGCCATGCAGCATCCAGACACCCAAAATGACTGCATGAGCGTTGATATTATTGACTCTCTGGTAAAAGAAGTCAATATGGCTGAGAGCCTCGAATCAGAGCTAGAGGATATCTTTAAAGATATTCAGCCTGATCTGGAGGAACCAGAGGAAATAATAGAACCTCTGAAAATCCCTCAGGAAGAGGAGAAACCTCCCAAACCCGAGCTCAAACCATTACCACCATCCCTGAAATATGCATTTCTGGGAGAAGATGATACCTTTCTTGTAATCATAAGCTCTACCTTAGAGCCACAGGAAGAGGAAGCACTAATTCAAGTGCTAAGGACACACAAGACAGCTCTTGGGTGGTCCATCAGTGATATCAAGGGCATTAGCCCACCCAGATGCATGCACAAGATCTTACTGGAGGGTGACGCCAAGCCAGTGGTTCAACCATAAAGGCGGCTGAATCCAGCCATGAAGGAGGTGGTGCAGAAAGAGGTCACTAAGTTACTAGAGGCTGGGATTATTTATCCTATTTCTGATAGCCCCTGGGTAAGCCCTGTCCAAGTCGTCCCTAAGAAAGGTGCCATGACAGTGGTTCATAATGAAAAAAATGAACTGGTTCCTACAAGAACAGTTACAGGGTAGCGTATGTGTATTGATTATAGAAGGCTCAATACAGCTACCAGAAAGGATCATTTTCCTTTACCATTCACAGACCAGATGCTAGAAAGACTAGTAGGTCATGAATACTACTGCTTCCTAGATGGATATTCAAGTTATAATCAAATTACAGTAGATCCAAAAGATCAAGAGAAAATGGCATTCACATGTCCATCCGGAGTATTTGCATATAGAAGGATGCCATTTGGCTTATGCAATGCACCTGCAACCTTTCAAAGGTGCATGCTCTCAATTTTCTCTGATATGGTGGAAAAATTTCTGGAAGTCTTCATGGATGACTTTTCAGTATTTGGAGACTCATTCAGCTCCTGTCTTGACCATCTAGCACTTGTTCTAAAGAGATGCCAAGAGACCAACCTAGTTTCAAACTGGGAGAAATGTCACTTTATGGTGACTGAAGGAATTGTCCTTGGGCACAAAATCTCAAATAGGGGAATAGAGGTGGATCAAGCTAAGGTAGAGGTAATTGAAAAATTACCACCACCAGCCAATGTTAAGGCAATCAGAAGCTTTCTGGGGCATGTAGGATTCTATAGGAGGTTTATAAAGGATTTTTCAAAAATCGCCAAACCTCTAAGTAATCTGCTAGCTGCTGACACACCATTTATCTTTGATAAGGAGTGTCTGCAGGTGTTTGAGACTCTGAAAGCTAAGCTGGTCACAGCACCAGTCATCTCTGCACCAGACTGGACATTACCATTTGAATTAATGTGTGATGCCAGTGACCATGCCATTGGTGCAGTGTTGGGACAGAGACATGACAAGCTTCTGCACGTCATTTACTATGTTAGTCGTGTTTTAAATGACGCACAGAAGAATTACACAACCACAGAAAAAGAGCTGCTTGCAGTGGTTTACGCCATTGACAAGTTTAGATCCTATTTAGTAGGATCAAAATGATTGTGTATACTGATCATGCTGCTCTTAAATATCTACTCACAAAGCAGGATTCAAAACCCAGACTTATCAGATGGGTGTTGCTTCTACAAGAGTTTGATATAGAAATAAGAGACAGAAAAGGGACAGAAAACCAAGTAGCATATCACCTGTCCCGAATAGAACCAGTAGAAGGGGCGTCCCTCCCTCTTACTGAGATCTCTGAAACCTTTCCGGATGAGCAACTCTTTGCCATCCAGGAAGTGCCATGGTTTGCAGACATTGCAAACTACAAGGCAGTGAGGTTCATACCTAAAGAGTACAGTAGGCAGCAATAAAAAAAATTGATCACAAATGCAAAGTACTATCTTTGGGATGAACCATATCTCTTCAAGAGATGTGCAGACGGAGTAATCCGTAGATGTGTGCCTAAGGAAGAAGCACAAAGGATCCTATGGCACTGCCATGTATCACAGTATGGAGGACATTTTGGAAGTGAGCGAATAACCACAAGAGTCCTCCAATGTGGCTTCTACTGGCCTACTCTCTATAAAGATTCCCGAGTGTTTGTACTTAATTGTGACAGTTGCCAAAGATCTGGCAATCTGCCTCACAGTTATGCCATGCCTCAACAAGGGATCTTGGAGATTGAGTTGTTTGATGTATAGGGTGTTGACTTCATGGGGCCTTTCCCACCATCATACTCAAACACTTACATTCTGGTGGCAGTGGATTATGTATCCAAATGGGTGGAAACTATTGCTACACCCACTAATGACACTAAGACAGTGTTAAAATTCCTTCAGAAACACATCTTCAGCAGATTTGGCACCTCTAGAGTACTAATCAGTGATGGGGGTACTCATTTCTGCAATAAACAGCTCTACTCTGCTTTGGTCCGTTATGGAGTTAGCCACAGGGTGGCCACTCCATACCACCCACAGACAAATGGGCAAGCTGAAGTCTCAAATAGAGAACTCAAAAAAATCCTGGAACGGACTGTAATTAACCGTAGAAGGGATTGGGCAAGGAGCTTTGATGAGCGGATAATTTATACGCTTTTTGGCATTATTTTTAGTATGTTTTTAGTTTGTTTTAGTTAGTTTTTATTATATTTTTATTAGTTTTTAGTTAAAATTCACTTTCCTAGACTTTACTATGAGTTTGTGTTTTTTCTGTGATTTCAGGTATTTTCTGGCTGAAATTGAGGGACCTGAGCAAAAATCTGATTCAGAGGCTGAAAAGGACTGCAGATGCTGTTGGATTCTGACCTCCCTGCACTCGAAGTGTCTTTTCTGGAGCTACAGATACCCAATTGGCGCGCTCTCAACTGAGTTGGAAAGTAGACATCCTGGGCTTTCCAGCAATGTATAATAGTTCATACTTTGCCCGGGATTTGATGGCCCAAACCGGCGTTCCAAATCAGCTCAAAACTGCCCGGCGTTAAACGCCGGAACTGGCACAAGAATGGGAGTTAAACGCCCAAACTGGCACAAAAGCTGGCGTTTAACTCCAAGAAAAGTCTCTACACATGAAAGCTTCAATGCTCAGCCCAATCACACACCAAGTGGGCCTGGAAGTGGATTTTTATGTCATTTACTCATCTTTGTAAACCCTAAGCTACTAGTTATCTACAAATAGGACCTTTTGCTATTGTATTTTCATCTTTCAGTCTTAGAAACCTTTTGATCATGTTTTTATGATTGAACCCTCTTTGGGAGGCTGGCCATTCAGCCATGCCTAGACCTTGTTCTTATGTATTTTCAACGGTGGAGTTTCTACACACCATAGATTAAGGTGTGGAGCTCTGCTGTGCCTCGAGTATCAATGCAATTACTATTGTTTTTCTATTCAATTTGGCTTATTCTTGTTCTAAGATATCACTTGTTCCTCAACTTGATGAATGTGATGATCCGTGACACTCATCATCATTCTCACCTATGAACGTGTGCCTGACAACCACCTCCGTTCTACCTTAGATTGAGTGGATATCTCTTGGATCCCTTAATCGGAATCTTCGTGGTATAAGCTAGAATTGATGGCGGCATTCAAGAGAATCCGGAAGGTCTAAACCTTGTCTGTGGTATTCTGAGTAGGATTCAAGGATTGAATGACTGTGACGAGCTTCAAACTCCTGAAGGCTGGGCGTTAGTGACAGACGCAAAAGAATCACTGGATTCTATTCCAACCTGATTGAGAACCGACAGATGATTAGCCGTGCTATGACAGAGCGCGTTGAACATTTTCACTGAGAGGACGGGACTGTAGCCATTGACAACGGTGATGCCCAACGTACAGCTTGCTATGGAAAGGAGTAAGAAGGATTGGATGAAGACAGTAGGAAAGCAGAGAGACGGAAGGGACAAAGCATCTCCATACGCTTATCTGAAATTCTCACCAATGAATTACATAAGTATCTCTATCTTTATTTTATGCTTTATTCATAAATCATTCATAACCATTTGAATCTGCCTGACTGAGATTTACAAGATGACCATAGCTTGCTTCATACCAACAATCTCCGTGGGATCGACCCTTACTCGCGTAAGGTTTATTACTTGGATGACCCAGTGCACTTGCTGGTTAGTTGTGCGAAGTTGTGATAAAGAGTTGAGATTTCAATTGAGCGTACCATGTTGATGGCGCCATTGATGATCACAATTTCGTGCACCAAATTTTTGGCGCCGTTGCCGGGGATTGTTGAGTTTGGACAACTGACGGTTCATCTTGTTGCTTAGATTAGGTATTTTTCAGAGTTCTTAAGAATGAATTCTAGTGTTTCAAGGTGATGTTCTTATCATCACCAAAGCTGATTGATTCTCATCAATTTAGCTCTTAAATGCAATGTCCTGCTGAAGCTTTGCTAGCCATGTCTAATTCCTTTAGACTAAAGCTTTAGACTAACCTTGCATGATTCCTAGAATTCTCATTAAGAATTTTGATATCCTTATTTTCTTTCAATTTTCAAAAAAAAATCCAAAAAAATTACAAAATCATAAAAACCAAAAATATTTTCTATTTCTTGTCGAGTCTAGTGTCTCATTTTAAGTTTGGTGTCAATTGCATGTTTCTATTCTTCTTGCATTCATTCATGTGTCTTAGTTGATCTTCAGGTTGTTCTTGATGATTTCCTTGCTCTAATCTTTAAATTCTCTTGACTTGAGTGTTTTGTTGTTTCTCATACGCATTCTCAATTCGTCAGTGTCATAGTATTCAAACTTCTAAGTTTGGTGTCTTGCATGCATTGTTATTTGATTTTAGTTGCATTTTGATTATTCCTCATTATTAAAATTCCAAAAAAAATTTTCTGTGTCCTTTCAAGTCAATAATACAGAGAATTAAAGATTCAGAACATATAGCAGAGGAATTATACAGAAAAAGCTGTGCGTTCAAAACGCCCAGTGAGGAAGGAAAACTGGTGTTTAACGCCCAAAAAGATAGCAATTTGGGCGTTAAACGCCAGAATGTATACCATTCTGGGCGTTTAACACCAGGATGGTACAAGAGGGAAGATTTTGTTTTTAATGCAAATTTTTTTTTCAAGTTTTCAAAATTTTTCAAAATCAAATCTTTTTCAAATCATATCTTTTCAATCAAACCTTTTTCAAAATCAATTTCTTTCTATTTTCAAAAATACTTGCTAACAATTAAGGATTTGATTCAACATTTCAATTATGTTGCCTTTTCTGTTGAGAAAGGTTTAATGTTTGAATTATATCTTTCTTGTTAGGCAGGTCATTAATTTTTAAAATCAAATCTTTTTAAATTGTTTTTCAAATCATATCTTCTCAATCATATCTTTTAATCACATCTTTTTCAAAATAGTTTTCAATCATATCTTTCTGATTTCTAATTTCAAAATTTTTTTCAAAAATCACTTGATTTCTTTTCCACTCCTAGTTTTCAAAAATCAATTAGTATTTTTCAAAATATTTTTAAAATCTTTTTACTTAATTTTCGAAAATTTCTTCCCCTCTTCTCACATCCTTCTACTTATGGACTAACACTACCCCTCAATGCACAATCCGAACTCTATCTTTCCTTGATAAGTTCAAATTTTCTATCTCTTCCTTCTATTTTTCTTTTCCTCTGACACTTCAAGGAGTCTCTATATTGTGACATAGAGGATTCCATATTTTCTTGTTCTCTTCTCTTTCATATGAGCAGGAGCAAAGACAAAAGCATTCTTGTTGAGGCTGACCCTGAACCTGAAAGGACCTTGAAGCGAAAGCTAAGAGAAGCTAAAGCACAACTCTCTGTAGAGGACCTAACAGAAATCTTCAAAGAAGAAGAACCCATGGCAGCCGAAAATAACAACAATGCCAACAATGCAAGGAAGGTGCTAGGTGACTTTACTGCACCTACTCCCGACTTTTATGGGAGAAGCATCTCTATCCCTGCCATTGGAGCAAACAACTTTGAGCTTAAGCCTCAATTAGTTTCTCTAATGCAACAGAATTGCAAGTTCCATGGACTTCCATTGGAAGATCCTCATCAGTTTTTAGCTGAATTCTTGCAAATCTGTGACACTGTCAAGACTAATGGGGTTGACCCTGAGGTCTATAGACTTATGCTATTCCCTTTTGCTGTAAGAGATAGAGCTAGAATATGGTTGGACTCACAACCTAAAGAAAGCTCGAACTCTTGGGAAAAGCTAGTCAATGCCTTCTTGGCAAAGTTCTTTCCACCTCAAAAATTGAGTAAGCTTAGAGTGGAAGTCCAAACCTTCAGACAGAAGGAAGGTGAATCCCTCTATGAAGCTTAGGAAAGATACAAACAATTGATCAGAAAGTATCCATCTGACATGCTTTCTGAATGGAGCATCATAGGTATCTTCTATGATGGTCTGTCTGAACTGTCTAAGATGTCATTGGACAGCTCTGCTGGAGGATCTCTTCATCTGAAGAAGATGCCTGCAAAAGTTCAAGAACTCATTGAAATGGTTACAAATAACCAATTCATGTACACTTCTGAAAGGAATCCTATGAACAATGGGATGAATCAGAAGAAAGGAGTTCTTGAGATTGATACTCTGAATGCCATATTGGCTCGGAACAAAATATTGACTCAGCAGGTCAATATAATTTCTCAAAGTCTATCTGGAATGCAAGCTGCACCAGGCAGTACTAAGGATGTTTCATCTGAAGAAGAAGCTTATGATCCTGAGAACCCTTCAATGGAAGAGGTGAATTACATAGGAGAACCCTATAGAAACACCTATGGAAGGATCAACAGAGACCTCAATAAGGTTTCAACAACAATAATGGTGGAAGAAACAGGTTTAGCAATGGCAAGCCTTTTCCATCATCTTCTCAGCAACAGACAGAGAATTCTAAACAGAGCCACTCTGACTTAGCAACCATGGTCTCTGATCTAATCAAAACCACTCAAAGTTTCATGACTGAAACAAGGTCCTCCATTAGAAACTTGGAGGCACAAGTGGGATAGCTGAGCAAGAAAATTACTGAACTCCCTCCTAGTACTCTTCCAAGCAATATAGAAGAAAATCCAAAAGGAGAGTGCAAGGCCATCAATATGGCCGAATTTGGAGAGGAGGAAGAGGCAGTGAGCGCCACTGAGGAAGACTTCAATGGACGTCCACTAGCCTCCATTGAGTTCCCTAATGAGGAACCATGGGAATCTGAGGCTCACACTGAGACCATAGAGATTCTATTCGAATTACTTCTGCCATTCATGAGCTCTGATGAGTATTATTTCTCTGAAGAGGATGAAGATGTCACTAAAGAGCAAGTTGCTAAGTACCTTGGAGCAATCATGAAGCTAAATGACAAGTTATTTGGTAATGAGACTTGGGAGAACGAACCTCCTTTGCTCACCAAAGAACTGGATGACTTGACTAGGCAGATATTACCTCAAAAGAGACAGGACCCTGGGAAGTTCTCAATACCTTGTACCATAGGCTCCATGACCTTTAAGAAGGCTCTGTGTGACCTAGGGTCAAGCATAAACCTCATGCCTCTCTTTGTAATGGAGAAGCTAGGGATCTTTGAGGTACAAGCTGCAAGAATATCACTAGAGATGGCAGACAATTCAAAGAAACAAGCTTATGGACTTGTAGAGGATGTTCTGGTAAAGGTTGAAGACCATTTCATCCCTGCTGATTTCATAGTCCTAGAGACTAGGAAGTGCATGGATGAATCCATCATCCTTGGCAAACCCTTCCTAGCCACAGCAAAGGCTGTGATTGATGTTGACAGAGGTGAACTGATCATTCAAGTGAATGAAGAATCCTTTGTGTCTAAGGCTCAAGGATGTCCCTCTGTAACAATGGAGAGGAAGCATTAAGAGCTTCTCTCAAAACAGAGTCAAATAGAGCCCCCACAGTCAAACTCTAAGTTTGGTGTTGGGAGGCCACAACCAACTTATAAGTTTGGTGTTGAACCCCCACATTCAAACTCTAAGTTTGGTATTGGGAGGTTCCAACATTGCTCTGAGCATCTGTGAGACTCAGTGAGAGCCCACTGTCAAGCTACTGACATTAAAGAAGCGCTTGTTGGGAGGCAACCCAATGTTATATTTAATTTATTTTCCTTTGTTATTTTATGTTTTCTATAGGTTGATGATCATGGGAAGTCACAAAATCAATTGAAAAACCAAAAACAGAATGAAAAGCAGAAAGAAAAACAGCACACTCTGGAGGAAGATCTTGCTGGCGTTTAAACGCCAGTAAGGGCAATAATTGGGCGTTTAACGCCCAGTCTGGCACCATTCTGAGCGTTTAATGCCAGAAAGGGGCACCAGACTGGCGTTAAACGCCAGGAAAGGGCAAGAAGTTGGCGTTAAATGCCAGAAATGGGCACCAGCCTGGCGTTTAACGCCAGAATTGGCATGAAGAGCATTTTTGCTCGCCACTTGGTGCAGGGATGAATTTTCCTTGACACCTTAGGATCTGTGGACCCCACAGGATCCCTACCTACCCCACCACTCTCTCTCTTCTTCACCCATTCACCAATCACCTCAACACCTCTTCCCCAAAAACCCTCACCTATCAAATCCCACTATTCTCTTCACTACTCACATCCATCCTTCATAAAACCCCACCTACCCCACCATTCAAATTCAAACCACTTTCCCTCCCAAACCCACCCATAATGGCCGAACCCTACCCCTCTCTCCACCCCTATATAAACCCTTATTCACTCCTTCATTTTCACACAACCTAAACACTACTTCTCCCCCTTTGGCCGAACCACAAAGCCATCTCCATCTCCTCTATTTCTTCTTCTTCTACTCTCTTCTTTCTTCTTTTGCTCGAGGACGAGCAAACTTTTAAGTTTAGTGTGGTAAAAGCATTGCTTTTTGTTTTTCCATAACCATTTATGGCATCCAAGGCCGGAGAAACCTCTAGAAAGAGAAAAGGGAAGGCAAAAGCTTCCACCTCCGAGTCATGGGAGATGGAGAGATTCATCTCAAGGGTGCATCAAGACCACTTCTATGAAGTTGTGGCCATGAAGAAGGTGATCCTCGAGGTCCCTTTTAAACTCAAAAAGAGTGAATATCCGGAGATCCAACATGAGATCCGAAGAAGAGGTTGGGAAGTTCTTACCAACCCCATTCAACAAGTCGGAATCTTAATGGTTCAAGAATTCTATGCCAATGCATGGATCACCAAGAACCATGATCAAAGTGTGAACCCGAACCCAAAGAATTGGCTTACTATGGTTCGGGGGAAATGCTTAGATTTTAGTCCGGAAAATGTAAGGTTGGCATTCAACTTGCCCATGATGCAAGGAGATGAACACCCCTACACTAGAAGGGTCAACTTTGATCAAAGGTTGCATCAAGTCCTTATAGACATTTGTGAAGAGGGTGCTCAATGGAAGAGAGATTCAAGAAGGAAGCCGGTTCAACTGAGAAGGCATGACCTCAAGCCCGTGGCTAGGGGATGGTTGGAGTTTATCCAACGCTTAATCATTCCCACTAGCAACCGGTCTGAAGTTACTATAGACCGGGCCATCATGATTCAAAGCATCATGATTGGAGAGGAAGTAGAAGTTCATGAGGTTATAGCCCAAGAATTTTATAAGGTGGCGGACAAGTCCTCTACCTTGGCAAGGTTAGCCTTTCCTCATCTCATTTGTCACCTCTGTTATTCAGTTGGAATTGACATAGAGGGAGACATCCCCATTGATGAGGACAAGCCCATCACTAAGAAACGGATGGAAAAAACAAGAGATCCCACTCATCATGAAATCCCTGAGATACCTCAAGGGATGCACTTTCCTCCACAAAACTATTGGAAGCAAATCAACACCTCCCTAGGAGAATTGAGTTCCAACATGGGACAACTAAGGGTGGAGCACCAAAAACATTCCATCATCCTCCATGAAATTAGAGAAGATCCAAGAATCATGAGAGAGGAAAACAAAGGCAAGGAAGAGACATTGAGGAGCTCAAGCACTCCATAAGATCTTCAAGAGGAAGAACAAGCCGCCATCACTAAGGTGGACCCGTTCTTTAATTTCCTTGTTCTTTATTTTTCTGTTTTTCGACTTTTCATGCTTATGTTTATCTATGTTTGTGTCTTATGATCATTAGTGTCTTAGTATCTATGCCTTAAAGTTATGGATGTCCTATGAATCCATCACCTTTCTTAAATGAAAAATGTTCTTAGTTGAAAAAGAGAAGAATTGCATGAATTTTGAATTTTATAACAGATTAATTATTTTGATGTCGTGGCAATACTTTTGATTTCTGAATGTATGCTTGAACAGTACATATGTCTTTTGAATTTGTTGTTCATGAATGTTGGCTCTTGAAAGAATGATAAAAAAGGAGACATGTTACTGAGGATCTGAAAAATCATAAAAATGATTTTTGAAGCAAGAAAAAGCAGTGAAAACAAAAAAAAATCGAAATAATAATAATAATAATAATAATAATAATAATAATAATAATAATAATAATAATAATAATAATAATAATAATAATGAAGTTGTGATCCAAGGCAAAATGAGTGTGCTTAAGAACCCTGGACACCTCTAATTGGGACTCTAGCAAAGCTGAGTCACAATCTGAAAAGGTTCACCCAGTTATGTGTCTGTGGCATGTATGTATCTGGTGGTAATACTGGAAGACAGAGTGCTTTGGGCCACGGCCAAGATTCATAAAGTAGCTGTGTTCAAGAATCATCAAACTTAACTAGGAGAATCAATAACACTATCTGGATTCTGAGTTCCTATAGAAGCCAATCATTCTAAATTTCAAGAGATAGAGTGAAATGCCAAAACTGTTCAGAGGCAAAAAGCTAAAAGCCCCGCTCATCTAATTAATACTGATCTTCATAGATGTTTTTGGAATTCATTGCATATTCTCTTCTTTTTATCTTATTTGACTTTCAGTTGCTTGGGGACAAGCAACAATTTAAGTTTGGTGTTGTGATGAGCGGATAATTTATACGCTTTTTGGCATTGTTTTTAGTATGTTTTTAGTTTGTTTTAGTTAGTTTTTATTATATTTTTATTAGTTTTTAGTTAAAATTCACTTTTCTGGACTTTACTATGAGTTTGTGTATTTTTCTGTGATTTCAGGAATTTTCTGGCTGAAATTGAGGGACCTGAGCAAAAATCTGATTCAAAGGCTGAAAAGGACTGCAGATGCTGTTGGATTCTGACATCCCTGCACCCGAAGTGGATTTTCTGGAGCTACAAAAGCCCAATTGGCACGCTCTCAACTGCGCTGAAAAGTAGACATCCTGGGCTTTCCAGCAATGTATAATAGTCTATACTTTGCCCGAGATTTGATGGCCCAAATCGGGGTTCCAAATCAGCTCAAAACTGCCCGGCGTTAAACGCCGGTACTGGCACAAGAATGGGAGTTAAACGCCCAAACTGGCACAAAAGCTGGCGTTTAACTCCAAGAAAAGTCTCTACACATGAAAGCTTCAATGCTCAGCCCAAGCACACACCAAGTAGGCCCGGAAGTGGATTTTTATGTCATTTACTCATCTTTGTATACCCTAAGCTACTAGTTATCTACAAATAGTGCCTTTTGCTATTGTATTTTCATCTTTCAGTCTTAGAAACCTTTTGATCATGTTTTTATGATTGAACCCTCTTTGGGAGGCTGGCCATTCGGCCATGCCTAGACCTTGTTCTTATGTATTTTCAACGGTGGAGTTTCTACACACCATAGATTAAGGTATGGAGCTCTGCTGTACCTCGAGTATCAATGCAATTACTATTGTTCTTCTATTCAATTCGGCTTATTCTTGTTCTAAGATATCACTTGTTCCTCAACTTGATGAATGTGATGATCCGTGACACTCATCATCATTCTCACCTATGAATGTGTGCCTGACAACCACCTCCGTTCTACCTTAGATTGAGTGGATATCTCTTGGATCCCTTAATCGGAATCTTCGTGGTATAAGCTAGAATTGATGGCGGCATTCAAGAGAATTCGGAAGGTCTAAACCTTGTCTGTGGTATTCTGAGTAGGATTCAAGGATTGAATTACTGTGACGAGCTTCAAACTCCTGAAGGCTGGGCATTAGTGACAGACGCAAAAGAATCACTGGATTCTATTCCAACCTGATTGAGAACCGACAGATGATTAGCCGTGCTGTGACAGAGCGCGTTGAACATTTTCACTGAGAGGACGGTACTGTAGCCACTGACAACGGTGATGCCCAACGTACAGCTTGCTATGGAAAGGAGTAAGAAGGATTGGATGAAGACAGTAGGAAAGCAGAGAGACAGAAGGGACAAAGCATCTCCATACGCTTATCTGAAATTCTCACCAATGAATTACATAAGTATCTCTATCTTTATTTTATGCTTTATTCATAAATCGTCCATAACCATTTGAATCTGCCTGACTGAGATTTACAAGATGACCATAGCTTGCTTCATACCAACAATCTCCGTGGGATCGACCCTTACTCGCATAAGGTTTATTACTTGGACGACCCAGTGCACTTGCTGGTTAGTTGTGCGAAGTTGTGATAAAGAGTTGAGATTTCAATTGAGCGTACCATGTTGATGGTGCCATTGATGATCATAATTTCGTGCACCAAGCTTGGATGATGCTCTGTAGGCATACAGAACAGCATTCAAGACCCCTATAGGGACCTCTCCATACCAGCTTGTGTATGGAATGGCATGTCACTTGCCAGTGGAACTGGAACATAAAGCCTACTGGGCAACCAGATTCCTGAACCTTGATGCCAAGTTAGCTGGAGAAAAAAGATTGCTCCAGTTAAATGAGCTAGAGGAATTTAGACTCAATGCTTTCGAGAATGCAAAAATATACAAAGAGAAAGCAAAAAGATGGCATGATAAGAAATTGTCATCCAGAGTCTTTGAGCCAGAGCAGAAAGTTTTGCTATTTAATTCTAGGCTCAAATTATTCCCCGGGAAATTGAAGTCCCGGTGGAGTGATGTGTGGAAAACGATCCAACACAAAACTCACCGGCAAGTATACCGGGTCGCATCAAGTAATAATAACTCACATGAGTGAGGTCGATCCCACAGGGATTGAAGGATTGAGCAATTTTAGTTTAGTGGGTGGTTTAGTCAAGCGAATCAAGTTTTGATTGAGTGATTTGTGTTTAATAGGAAGTAAATGACAGTAAATGTAAAGGGGGAAGGGAAAAGTGCAGTAAAATAAAGAACAGGAAAGTAAAAGTGCAGAAACTTAAAGAGCAAGAAACTTAAATTGCAGTAACTTAAATGGCAAGAAAGATAAATGGCTTGAATATAAAAGGGAATTGAGGAATGGGATTACACGATCTGAACAAAGAAGAAGTAAATTGCAGCAATTGATTGAGCAGAATTTGAATCAGAAGCAAAGAGCATTCAAACAGAAAGAAAATAAAATGCAGCAAAGGTTCACAGAAGAACCCAAAATGAATTGTGATCTCAGGATCCCAAGGCTTAGGTAGCAGAGCCTAAAACCCAATTTCCTTCCCAGATCTGAATTATCTAAGCAATTGACAGAAAATTAAAGAAGAAGCAATAGAAGAACAGAATTGAAACTGAATTATGCAGAAAACAATTTGAGAAGAGTTTGAATGGGAATTGGGACAGAATTTCCTCAATTTCACACACCCAAAACTCAAAAACAGAAGAGTAGAATTGCCCAAGGGAAATGAGGAAGGAGATCAGTCAATTCTCCCTTGATCCTCTTAGTGCTCGGTCAATTCTCTCAAGAAAACTCAAAGAAAGTGAAGCTCCAAATAAAAGTAAAAATTCAAAGCTCAAAGTAAAGGTAGCTAAAAGGGTTCTAATTACATCAAACTAACTCCTATTTATACACTTTCTATTCTTGGATAATGGGATTTGGATGGGCTTTTGAATTGGTGAAGAAATGAATTCAAATGAATTTTTAATTTGAATTCCGGCCCAAAAAGTCACTCCCAGGAGGCTGCCCTGCCCTTGTGGAGGGCAGGGCAGAAAATTGATGTATGGTGCACAAGCTTGGTGCGGCCTTGGTGCAAGTTGGTGCTGCGTGGTGCGCGTCTGGCACGGCCTTGTGCTTGAGAAGCTGCCCTGCCCGCGCCAAGGGCAGGGCGGGAAAAGGTTGATGAGCCAGGGACGAGCGTGCGCGCGCGAGATGCTTGTTGGTGCGTGGGACGCTGCTCTGCCCGCGCCAAGGGCAGGGCAGGAAGGCTTTGGTGCGCCAGGGGAGGAACGCGCGCGTCAGATGCTTGCCAGGACGATAGTTTGGTGCGCCAGGAAGCAAAGTTGGTGCGCCAGAAATTTTTGTGTGGTGCGCCAGTCCAATTGCTGCCCTGCCCGCGCCAAGGGCAGGGCAGAGTTGCCATATTGCACGCCCGTGTTCGAACCTGGGCGAATACACACGCTTCATTAATTTTCTTGATTTCTTGGCACGGCAATGGGTCTTAGAGCTTGGCTTCCTCATGGTTCCTTGTTCGAACCTTGTGGCATGCATGGGTGACCTTTTCTCTTTGATTTTCTTCCTTATGGAGCCCGATTCTGCTCTCCACAAGGGCAGGGCAGAGTTTGCTTTCTCTTGGTCCCAAGGCACCATTTTGTGCTCTGCCCTTGGAGTGGGCAGGGCAGAGTTGCCTTTTCTTATTTGGTTCTCTATGTTGCCCTCCTAGAGGGCAGTCTGCCCTTGTGGAGGGCAATGTTGCTTCCCCCATTGCAATGCGGCATGCTTCTCTCCTCTTTGGCCACGCTTTCCTTTTCTTGTGTCACGCTTCTTAGGCCACGCTTTTCATTTTCTTTTCTTTTCTTCACCTACAATAAACCAAACAACCACTCAAAGTATCACTAAATTCAAGAGGCTTATAAATCAATTAAAATTCAATTAAAATTAGCTTAAACCTCATGGATTAACATTAATTTCATGGTGGTTGCTTGATTTAAAGAGTTTATGCATTTTCACTCCAAATCACTTACCTAGGATGCAAGAAAGTGCATAAATGCTAACAAAACAAGTGAAATTAACTTGAAAAATGGGTATATGATGACTTGTCATCACAACACCAAACTTAAACCTTGCTTGTCCCCAAGCAAGCATCAAAATTAAGAGTAAATGAGATGAACAAGAAAAGAATGCATATCCTTATTATGCAGATAGCAGAACTTGATCTATGGGGTATTTATGCAGACAATGACAACTCATTTATTGTTGCTGCTGCATAATACACATTTTGCATCAAAGGTTTGCTAGACTTGCTGTTATAAGACTCACTTTGTTACTCTCTCCCTTGCTAACTTTTCTTGGCTTACAAAGCTTAACAAGCTTATTATTCTTTCATAGGTTGGGTGTCAAATGCTGCAGCATAGCCTTTGGCTTTATTTTTTTTTCTTTCTTTTTGCTCAACATCTCTCCACCACAGACACTTGGCTTGCTAATTCTTCCTAGGATCATTGATGCCCAGCATCTCTTTGGATAACTAAATGCTTTGTATCTAAGTTGCTCTTTATTGTGGATTTTCAATTGGCCATCCCAAATCAGTTGATCTAAGTGACCAGGTTTCAAAATACCCCTTAGAATTTACTCATCCAAGCAGATCTTAGTACAAGAACACCACAGGCATATGTCCTAAGATTCAAGCTATTGGTGTCCAACCTTTATTCTTTGTTTTTCTTGCCATTTTGGCTTTTTCTTTCCCTTTTTCTTTCTGTTTTTGTTACCAAGGGTTGTTTCATTCTTGATAGGGGTTTTTATAACAGCAAGCTAACTCACAATTGAATGAGAATGATATTATGCAACACTTATTTCATGAGTCATGCATTTAATCAAACACATATGCCACCACCAACTTCCATTCATACTTATGCAACATTGGATATTTTACTTTTCAATTCAAACCAAACTCTTTTATTTAAGCATATGGGAAACAAAGCAATATTTAAACTGAGTGATGGATACAAGCATTATGCAGACTTATCATTTTTCTAGCTAATTATTAACTAACTAAAATGAAAAGCAAAGAACAGAAAAATGCAAATAGTAAAAGAAATAAATGATGGAGGCATATCATGTTTCAGACGTGCATCTCCTTATTAGAGACATGAAAGAGGAAGTATGAAAGAACTTTGCCACCTTCTAATGGTCATGGCTGCTGCTTGATTCTCCCTTCTTCTTCTTTCTCTTCCCTGTCTTGGAGTAATCTTGGATCTCTTCTCCAGGACATCTTCTAGCCCAAACAGAATCTATGAGTCCTTTGAGCCCAAAGTTTTCCAATGTGTTAAAGGTTGACTCAGTGTATTGATGAGATTTTGCTTGTTGCTTGGCTAAGAATTCAGGGCATTGCTCAAATGGCTTGATCTCAGGATTGAGTGTTGGCAAATTGTGGGTCAAGTACTCCAACCTTGCTTGCATGTTTTCATCATACTCCATTCTTTGTACATGTCTAACTTCTCCCAAGGTATGATGAACATTCTTCCATTGATACAGGTTGTGACTATATTCCGATTCTTTAGCTTGACTGAAATACAGCTTATCATATGATTCCTTGAATTCTTTGTACTGCTCTTTCTGTCCTTCAAGGATCTGTGCTTAAAATTCTTGCTGCTGAGTCATCATTTGTTGTTGCCATCTCTCTTGTTTTTCCTCCATTTGATGCTGCCAAGCTTCTCGTTCTTATTTTTCTTTCAAGAATTGCTCCATGAATTCGGGATGGGGCTCTCGATATTTCACTTGGCCCTCTTGATTTTGGCCTTGTTCGGCCTGCATAAGTTGATTTTGACCTTGTTGAGCCTGCATAAGTTGATGAGATAATTCTTCAATTGATCTTTGCAATTGGCTCATATCTATGGCATTATAAGCCTGATTTCGTCCTTCCTCTCTTTGTGATCTCCTTTGTCTAGGAGCTACTACCCCTTCTTGGTCTTCTTCTTCATTCGTTCCCTCCATGCTCTTCTTGGTAATCCATTTTCCTACCTTCACTTTTGTTGTGTCCTCATCTTCAAAAATGACATTAGCTCTGTTACATAGCCTTTGGATGGTGCTTGGATGTCCAAGGCCTTTTGACTTGCTTGTGCTATCGGCCATTTCTTGAATGCTGTCGGCTATGAGTTGTGCAACATTGATCTCACCTCCATGCAAGATGCAGTGTGTCAATAATGCTCGTTTGATTGTGACCCAAGAGGCATTTCCAGTAGGAAGAATAGATCTCCTCACTATTTCAAACCATCCTTTAGCCACAGGAGTAAGATTTGTCCTCCTTATGTGACTTGGAATCCCCTTTGAATCTCTTTCCCAATCTGTATTTTCCATGCATATCCCTTGCAGGATCTCATCAGGATTATTTTCCCGTTGCAATCTAGCCTCATAACTAAGCTCTGGATAGGTTATGGTTCTCAACTTGAGAGCTCTTGTGATGGCAGCTGGGCTAAAACTCACTTCAACCCCTCTGACATAGCTTGTGTAAGGAGCACTATTTTTGTTTTCTTTTGCAGCATTTGCATAGAACTCCCTAATCATTACTGCACTGATGTCAGTCAGAGGAGCACACAAGAGTTCCCACCTTCTTTCGTTAGTGATTTGCCTCATAATGGGGTATTCTCCTTCCCTCAAATCAAAGCCTTTCTCATAGATAACATTCTTTGCCACCATGAACCTATGATATCTCCCTTCATGGAATTGGGATCTAAACTTTCTTGCATCAAATGATGGAGGTTCGGTTACCATAGGTTCTTTTCCCGGCCTTCTTTGTGAGCTTGAGGATGCCATTGAAAATTAAAGTGAAAAGAAAGAGGAAGTAAGAGTAGAAGAAATATATGTTGTGTTTGGGGTGAACTTTGGTTCGGTTTTGATGTGTGAGGTAAGGGAATTATGTTGGCTTTGGAAGTGGAATAGAGTGTGGTTTCATATGAAAGTAGCTTGAATAGGAATGTGGATGCCGTGTTGATGCAACGGCTATTAATAGGCCATGTTTCCAAGCCTTTCAACAAAACCACAATGAATGAATGAGGAGGGGACCGTGAGTGTTCATGAAGGGCTGAGATTGGTTTGCTCATTCAAAGAATGCATGAGATGGACGGTTTGCATGCATGGTTGAGGCTTGACGAGGATCCTCCTCCCATTGGTTGCATGCACTTCGGTATCCAATGTTGCATGCATGCAAATTTTGTTCCCTATGAGCACGTTCTCCTAGGCACATGTGACCTCCCTCATATAGCTTCTCCTAGCCGTGGCCCTTCCTTGTGTTTGTCTTAACCTTTTTCTCCTACATAAATCAAAACAGCAAGCTTAGAATATAATGTAACCGTGGCAACTTATTTGCAATAATAAAATAGGTTGTTTTGGTTTGCTTAATAATTATTAAAATTTTTTTTGTGATCAATTGTGTCCCTAAATAAAATGTTAAAAGTTGGTGAACACCAAACTTATCTTTTATTAAGGGGATGGCTTAACAATGCAAACCGTTCTCACAATTGATGCATTTTTTTTTTAAAAAACAAATTGATGTATGATCCCTTATCTGTATGGTTTTGAGTCCATGATTGAAAATGATCCTCTGATCATTGTTGCATATGTAGACACCAAACTTAGTGTTTGGTCACATACTTTATCAAAAGACTTATGCATATGCTCTAAAAGACAATATTCTTCTTTGAACAATGAGCTTGGGTGTGCCTTAAGGTACACCAAACT
Organism: Arachis stenosperma; assembly: GCF_014773155.1. Taxonomy (NCBI): domain Eukaryota; kingdom Viridiplantae; phylum Streptophyta; class Magnoliopsida; order Fabales; family Fabaceae; genus Arachis; species Arachis stenosperma. The sequence continues at coordinate 117,122,702 of NC_080379.1, forward strand.
TAGAAGTTTGCCATGTGCTTCAAAATGACATATGCATTTACCAGGCATGAAAATTCAAAATCATATTTAGAGGAATCATAGCTTATTAAATGAAAGAGAAGACAGAAATCTTAAACCATGGGTTGCCTCCCATGAAGCGCTCTTTTATTGTCATTAGCTTGACATTGACCTCCCTTTAAGGTGGTTGATGTTGGTGATGTCTCAGCTTGTCACCTCTCACTGTCAGCTTTTTCTGTGTGCTTTGATGCTCAATTTCCATATGCTCAAGAGAAAGAATTTGGTTGACAGTGTAATAATCTTCTGCTCCCTGCTGTTGGTATATTAATTGCACCTTATCACCCTTAGAAAATCCTTCAGTTGGGATTTTCTTATTCTTCCACCCTTTGTGAGCCTTTTTCTTGCTCTTCACCTTTTTCTTGCTTGTTGATCTTTTTTTCTTGACAGTTACTTGAGTTGTGATGCCTTCCTTCTTGCTGATCACCCCTGCTTCCTTGTGAATCCCCTTTTCTTCTTGTATCTGTTTGTTTTTCTGTTCCGTTTCCTTTTCAGTTGATTGCTTTGGAAGGAGATCATCACTCATTCTGCTTGTTTCTTCATCCCTTTGTAATTTTGGGAAGACTTTCAGGATGATGCTCTCCTCATGCATCCTAAGGGTTAACTCTCCTTGCTCTATGTCCACAATGGCTCTAGCAGTGGCTAAAAATGGTCGACCAAGTATTATGGAATCATTTCCATTTTCTGAAGAATCCAGGATCACAAAGTCTGCCGGATAGATGAACTTGCCAACCTTAACTAAAAGGTTCTCAATCAGCCCCTTAGGATAGACTATTGATTGATCCACCAATTCCAAAGTCATCTCTGTTGGTTTCACCTCCTCTATGCCAAGCTTTTTCACTAGAGAATATGGGATTAGATTTATGCTTGCTCCTAGATCGCACATCCCTTTGTTAATGAACAGGTTTCCAATAGTGCATGGTAAGAAGAAACCTCCAGGGTCCTCAAGCTTGGGAGGGAGTCCCTTTTTAATGAGTGCACTGCATTCCTCACTAAGCATCACCGTTTCCTTCTCATTCCAATCCCTTTTCTTGTTGATGAGCTCTTTTAAGAACTTGGCATACAGGGGCATTTGTTCCAAAGCCTCTGCCAAAGGTATGTTAATTTCCAACTTCTTGAAAGTCTCAAGAAATTTGTGGAAATGCTGGTCCTTTGTTTCCTTGTGAAATCTTTGTGGATAAGGTAGTAGTGGTGTTGAGCTCTTCTCCACTTGATGCTGTTTTGGAGTTGGTTCCTCCAAGATCTTCTTTCCTTTCTTCAAATTCTGTGGCGTGTTGTCTTCCTCTGTGAGCTTTTCTGGAGCATTCTTGCTTATCTTGTCTTGGTTGATGGTTTCATCATTCTTTGTTGGCTCAGTGTCATTCTCCATAAGCTTCTTTGTTGCTCCTTGGCTACTATCTGTTAACACTCTTCCACTTCTCAGTTGCACAACCTTGCATTCTTCCTTTGGGTTGGGAATGGTGTCACTAGGTAGTGAACTTGATGGCTTCTCAACAGAAATCTTCTTGGAGATTTGTCCAATCTGCCTCTCTAGATTCTTCATGGAGGCTTCTTGGTTCTTGGTTGTCAATTCTTGGCTCTTCATTAGTTTCTCCATGAGTAGCTCTAGATTGGTGATTCTTTGTGAGTCTTGGGAGATGGTTTGATTTTGTGGTGTTGATGGATGAAGATAAGTGTTTTGGTTAGTTGGGTGGCTATTGGGTGGGTATTGGTTAGAATTTGGGTAGTTGTTTTGTGGTTTTCTGTATGAGTTTTGGTTAGTGTTTGGCTGGGGGTTGTGGTTTGTGTTTTTCCAATTGTTTTGGCCTGTGTTTCTTTGCCATGGTTGTTGGGTTTGATTATGGTTGTCTCCCCATCTGAGGTTGGGATGGTTCTTCCAAGATGGATTGTAGGTATCACCATAGACTTCATTTGTTCCAGGATTTTGGTTGTGCATGTATTGGACCTGCTCTTGTTGTTGCTCTTCTTGAGTTTCTTCACTTTGCACCCAAGTGGTTGGAGGTTGGCTTGTGGTGCTCACTGCTGCCACTTGCAAGCCATCAATTCTCTTAGCCATTTGTTCAAATTGTTGTTGGATCTGCTGCTGCATCATCTTGTTCTGGGCCAGAATAGAATCAACTCCTTCTAACTCCATTACTCCTCTTCTTTGTGATGGTTGGCGTTGTCTTTGATGAGCAAAGAAATATTGGTTGTTGGCCACCATCTCAATGAGGTTTTGAGCTTCCTCTGTGGTCTTCATGAGTTGCAAGGATCCTCCTGCAGAATGATCAAGAGCTTCTTGAGCTTTAAGAGTGAGTCCTTCATAGAAGTTTTGCAACTTATCCCATTCAGTAAACATTTCTGGGGGACATTTCCTCAATAGAGCCTTATATCTTTCCCATGCTTCGTATAAGTTCTCGGCCTCCAATTGAGTGAATGTTTGAACCTCTGTCTTCAACCTTAGGACTCTTTGAGGGGGGTAGAATTTGGCAAGAAACTTGCTCACCAAGTCATCCCAAGTGTTGATGCTTTCTTTTGGAAAGGTCTCTAGCCATTGAGTGGCTTTATCTCTGAGAGAGAATGGGAAGAGTAGCAACTTGTAACTATCAGGAGGTACACCATTTGTTTTCACTGTGTCACAGATTCTCAAGAAGGTGGACAAATGTTGATTTGGATCCTCCAAAGGCCCTCCTCCAAAAGAACAATTGTTTTGAACCAGAGTTATGAGTTGTGGCTTGAGTTCAAAGTTGTTTGCATTGACATTGGGAGGAAGAATGCTACTCCCACAATGCCTAGCATTTGCAAATGTGTATGAAGCCAAGACTCTTCTCTGATGTTGATTATTATTGGCTCCTCCTTCAGGTTGATTGGTATCTCCTTCCATGTCTTGGAATTCCTCCTCAGATTCTTCTTCTCCCACAATATTCTTCCCTCTTTCAGCTCTTCTTATTCTCCGAAGAGTCCTTTGATCAATTTCAGAGATGACAGGAGAAGATCTTCCTATACCTGACATACAAACACACAACAATAAACACACAAACCCAGAAATACAATGGAACTTCAATCTGTAGCTTAGAATGAAGTTTTAGTTAGTTTAAGCAAAAATTCAAACAGTTAGTGTGTTAGTAAGAATTAGAATAACAGAAAAGAAAAAGTGCTTAATCTAGACCTCCACTTCACTTAATCATTGTCAATCTATTTCAATCCCCGGCAACGGCGCCAAAAACTTGATGTGTGGAAAACGATCCAACACAAAACTCACCGGCAAGTATACCGGGTCGCATCAAGTAATAATAACTCACATGAGTGAGGTCGATCCCACAGGGATTGAAGGATTGAGCAATTTTAGTTTAGTGGGTGGTTTAGTCAAGCGAATCAAGTTTTGATTGAGTGATTTGTGTTTAATAGGAAGTAAATGACAGTAAATGTAAAGGGGGAAGGAAAAAGTGCAGTAAAATAAAGAACAGGAAAGTAAAAGTGCAGAAACTTAAAGAGCAAGAAACTTAAATTGCAGTAACTTAAATGGCAAGAAAGATAAATGGCTTGAATATAAAAGGGAATTGAGGAATGGGATTACACGATCTGAACAAAGAAGAAGTAAATTGCAGCAATTGATTGAGCAGAATTTGAATCAGAAGCAAAGAGCATTCAAACAGAAAGAAAATAAAATGCAGCAAAGGTTCACAGAAGAACCCAAAATGAATTGTGATCTCAGGATCCCAAGGCTTAGGTAGCAGAGCCTAAAACCCAATTTCCTTCCCAGATCTGAATTATCTAAGCAATTGACAGAAAATTAAAGAAGAAGCAATAGAAGAACAGAATTGAAACTGAATTATGCAGAAAACAATTTGAGAAGAGTTTGAATGGGAATTGGGACAGAATTTCCCCAATTTCACACACCCAAAACTCAAAAACAGAAGAGTAGAATTGCCCAAGGGAAATGAGGAAGGAGATCAGTCAATTCTCCCTTGATCCTCTTAGTGCTCGGTCAATTCTCTCAAGAAAACTCAAAGAAAGTGAAGCTCCAAATAAAAGTAAAAATTCAAAGCTCAAAGTAAAGGTAGCTAAAAGGGTTCTAATTACATCAAACTAACTCCTATTTATACACTTTCTATTCTTGGATAATGGGATTTGGATGGGCTTTTGAATTGGTGAAGAAATGAATTCAAATGAATTTTTAATTTGAATTCTGGCCCAAAAAGTCACTCCCAGGAGGCTGCCCTGCCCTTGTGGAGGGCAGGGCAGAAAATTGATGTATGGTGCACAAGCTTGGTGCGGCCTTGGTGCAAGTTGGTGCTGCGTGGTGCGTGTCTGGCATGGCCTTGTGCTTGAGAAGCTGCCCTGCCCGCGCCAAGGGCAGGGCGGGAAAAGGTTGATGCGCCAGGGACGAGCGTGCGCGTGCGAGATGCTTGTTGGTGCGTGGGACGCTGCCCTGCCCGCGCCAAGGGCAGGGCAGGAAGGCTTTGGTGCGCCAGGGGAGGAACGCGCGCGTCAGATGCTTGCCAGGACGATAGTTTGGTGCGCCAGGAAGCAAAGTTGGTGCGCCAGAAATTTTTGTGTGGTGCGCCAGTCCAATTGCTGCCCTGCCCGCGCCAAGGGCAGGGCAGAGTTGCCATATTGCACGCCCGTGTTCGAACCTGGGCGAATACACACGCTTCATTAATTTTTTTGATTTCTTGGCACGGCAATGGGTCTTAGAGCTTGGCTTCCTCATGGTTCCTTGTTCGAACCTTGTGGCATGCATGGGTGACCTTTTCTCTTTGATTTTCTTCCTTATGGAGCCCGATTCTGCTCTCCACAAGGGCAGGGCAGAGTTTGCTTTCTCTTGGTCCCAAGGCACCATTTTGTGCTCTGCCCTTGGAGTGGGCAGGGCAGAGTTGCCTTTTCTTATTTGGTTCTCTATGTTGCCCTCCTAGAGGGCAGTCTGCCCTTGTGGAGGGCAATGTTGCTTCCCCCATTGCAATGCATGCTTCTCTCCTCTTTGGCCACGCTTTCCTTTTCTTGTGTCACGCTTCTTAGGCCACGCTTTTCATTTTCTTTTCTTTTCTTCACCTACAATAAACCAAACATCCACTCAAAGTATCACTAAATTCAAGAGGCTTATAAATCAATTAAAATTCAATTAAAATTATCTTAAACCTCATGGATTAACATTAATTTCATGGTGGTTGCTTGATTTAAAGAGTTTATGCATTTTCACTCCAAATCACTTACTTAGGATGCAAGAAAGTGCATAAATGCTAACAAAACAAGTGAAATTAGCTTGAAAAATGGGTATATGATGACTTGTCATCATGGAGAGCTCCATATGTGATCACAAGCGTATCACCATATGGATACATAGAGCTTCAGGATAATGATTCTAATAAAAAGTTCATTGTTAATGGACAGAGAGTCAAACATTATCTTGAAGGGAATTTTGAGGAGGAATGCTCAAAACTGAGGCTTGATTAAAGCTCAGTAATAGTCCAGCTAATGACAATAAAGAAGCGCTTGCTGGGAGGCAACCCAGCCATTTACAAAGTTTATTTGTTAATTAATTGTTGTCTTTTTTTTACAGGTATATGTCAAGTATCTTCAAGGTAAAATAGCAATTGCTTGAATTCACAAAGTTACAAGGGAATTTGGAAGCTCACTGGCGTGAAAAAGCCAGTAAGAAACATTTTGGGCGTTGAACGCCCAAAAGAAGCACCCACTGGGCGTTCAACGCCAGTAAGGGTAGCCATCTGGGTGTAAACGACAGAAAGGAGCATCTTCTAGGCGTTGAACGCCAGAAAGAAGCACCTTCTGGGCATTTAATGCCAGATTGACAGCATCCTGGGCGTTCAGAAAAACGCCCAGTGACAAAGGACTTCCTGGCGTTCAACGCCAGAAAGAAGCAACAGCTGGGCGTTGAACGCGCAGGAGAAGCAGCAATTGGGCTTTAAACCCCCAAAACATGCAGCGTTTGGGTGTTTAACGCCAGAATGGTGGGGAGGAGGTAAAAGTCGTTTTCTTCACAAATTTTCTAATTTTTATATTTCAATTCACGATTTCTTGCATAAACATGTTTCAAAATATCATCTTTCAATCCCAAATTTCTAAAAACCCTAATTTCTAAAATCTTTTTTCAAAAATATTAAATGCATCTTAATCCATAAAGACAAATTGTTTTCCAATCCAATCCAACTCTTTTTTTAAGTTTTTCAAAACTCAATTATCTTTTAAAAATCTTCTTTCAAAATTAAAATTCAAATTTATCTTTTCCAAATATCATTAACAATTTTTTCAATTATATCTTTTATAAATCATATCTTCTATCTTATCTTTTTCTTCTTATTTTTGAAACCCACCCTCCCTCCCTTTATATCCACATTCGGCGCCCCTCTCATCATCCACCATTCCACACTTGCTCTCCTCCTATCCCTCTCCTTTCTTTTCTTTTGCTTGAGGACAAGCAAACCTCTAAGTTTGGTGTGCTTATCCGTGATCACAAAAACATACTCACTTTGATCATGGCCTCTAAAGGAAAACAACCCACCCCAAGAGGCAAGAAAGAGAGTATTCCAAAACCACTTTGGAATCAAGGGAAGTTCTTGACTAAAGAACATTCAGACCATTACTACAAAATAATGGGTATAAGATCGGTGATCCCAGAAGTCAAGTTCGATCTGAAAGAAGATGAATATCCAGAGATCCAAGAACAAATTTGAAACAGGAACTGGGAAATCCTAGCAAATCCTGAAACAAAAGTGGGAAGGAATATGCTTCAGGAGTTCTATGCTAATCTGTGGCAGACAGACAGGCAAAGAATAATTGGAGCTGCCCTCTATGACTATCGGACCTTAGTCAGAGGAAAGATTGTTCACATCCATCCTGACAAAATCAGGGAGATCTTTAAGCTTCCTCAACTGAAAGATGACCCAGACTCCTTTAATAGGAGAATGATGAGGGTAAACAAAGGCCTGGACAAGATTCTAGAGGATATTTGCATCCCTGGAGCCAGGTGGACCACCAGCACCATTGGCATCCCAAATCAACTCAAGAGAGAAGATCTCAAACCAGTTGCCAGAGGCTGGCTGGACTTCATTGGGCGTTCTATATTGCCCACCAGCAACCGTTCTAAAGTTACTGTTAAAAGAGCAGTGATGATTCACTGCATCATGTTGGGAAGAGAAGTAGAAGTTCATCAACTAATCTCGTGTGAACTCTACAAAATAGCAAACAAGAACTCCAAGGATGCCAAATTGGCCTATCCAAGCTTAATTTCTATGCTCTGCAGAGATGCCGGAGTGAAGATAGGAATAATTGAGTATATCTCAGTTGAACGACCAATCACTAAAATATCAATGGATAGACAACAGCTGCAGGATGATCCAATCAAGAGGAGAGCACAAGAATTCCTCCCAGAACTTCCTCAATTCGAATATTGGGAACATCTTGAGGCATCTGTTTCCAAGCTGCAAGAAGCTATGAACCAAATAAAGAAAGAACAGAATAATCAAAGTAGCATGCTTTGCAAATTGCTTAGGGAACAAGAAGAGCAAGGGCGTGACTTAAGGGAGCTGAAGCGCCAGAAATTAATCCTTGAAGGACCAAACACCCCACAGATCAGAGGAACATCCACTTCCCAAAATACAGGTTGTTGAGTTCTAATTTTAGCTTTAATTCTATGATAGTGTTATTATAGGAATTTACCTTAGAAGTTATACAGTAGTAGTAGTAGTAATTAGCATATCTATGCTGGTTTTATTTCCAATTAAGTTATAATTTATTTTTCTCATCATCATCAAACATGAATAAAATAGTAGATAATTAGAATAAAGAAGTAATTTATATTTTTCGAGTTCTTAATAAAAATTATAATTAATTATATGTGGTGGCAATACCTTTTGTTCTCTGAATGAATGCTTGAACAGTGCATAAATTGTATCTTGAATTTTACGAATGTTGGCTCCTAAAATAATGAGGAACATGAAAAATATTATTGATGATCTGAAAAATCATGAATTTGATTCTTGAAGCAAGAAAAAGCAGTGGAAAAAAATTTAAAATTAAAATTACAAGGAATCATTGGATCAAGAAAAAGAAAAAAAGCCAATAGCCCTTAAAACCAAAAGGCAAGGGTGAAAAGGATCCAAGGTTTTGAGCATCAGTGGATAGGAGGGCCCAAGGAAGTAATTCCAGGCCTAAGCGGCTAAATCAAGCTGTCCCTAACCATGTGCTTGTGGCATGCAGGTCCAAGTGAAAAGCTTGAGACTGAGTGGTTAAGGTCATGATCCAAGGCAAAAGAGTGTGCTTAAGAGCTCTGGACACCTCCAATTGGGGACTTTAGCAAAGCTAAGTCACAATCTGAACAGGTTCACCCAATTATGTGTCTGTGGCATTTATGTTTCCGGTGGTAATACTGGAAAACAAAGTGCTTAGGGCCACGGCCAAGACTCATAAAGTAACTGTGTTCAAGAATCAACATACTACACTAGGAAAATCAATAATACTATCGGAATCCTGAGTTCCTACGGATGCCAATCATTCTGAATTTCAAAGGATAAAGTGAGATGCCAAAACTGTTCAGAAACAAAAAGCTGCTAGCCCCGCTCATCTAACTAAAACCTGAGCTTCACTTGAAACTCTGAGATATTATTGCTTCTTAATTTCTTTTTATCCTATTTTATTCATCTAGTTACTTGGGGACAAGCAACAATTTAAGTTTGGTGTTGTGATGAGCGGATATTTTATACGCTTTTTAGGGGTAATTTCATGTAGATTTTAGTATGTTTTAATTAGTTTTTAGTAGAATACTATTAGCTTTTAGGCAAAAATCATATTTCTAGACTTTACTATGAGTTTGTGTGTTTTTCTATGATTTCAGGTATTTTCTGACTGAAATTGAGGGAGCTGAGCAAAAATCTGATTTAGGCTGAAAAAGGACTGCTGATGCTGTTGGATCCTGACCTCCCTGCACTCGGAATGGATTTTTTGGAGCTACAAGAGTCCAATTGACGCGCTCTTAATTGGTTGGAAAGTAGACATCCAGGGCTTTGCAGCAATATATAATAGTTCATACTTTGTAAGAAGATAGACGACGTAAACTAGCGTTCAACGCCAGTTTCATGTTGCAGTGTGGCGTCCAGCGCCAGAAACAGGTTACAAGTTGGAGTTCAACGCCCAAAACACGTTACAACCTGGCGTTCAACTCCGGAAACAGCCCAAGCACGTGAGAGGCTTAAGTCTCAGCCCCAGCACACACCAAGTGGGCCCCAGAAGTGGATTTCTGCACCAATTATCTTAGTTTACTCATATTCTATAAACCTAGGTTACTAGCTTAGTATTTAAACAACTTTTAGAGATTTATTTTACATCTCATGACATTTTTAGATCTGAATTACATACTCTTTGACGGCATGAGTCTCTAAACTCCATTGTTGGGGGTGAGGAGCTCTGCAGCGTCTCGATGAATTAATGCAATCACTTATATTTTTCCATTCACATATGCGTGTTCCTATCTAAGATGTTTATTCACGCTTAATTAGGGAGAAGGTGATGATCCGTGACACTCATCACCTTCCTCATTCCATGAACGTGTGTCTGACAACCACCTCCGTTCTACATCAGATTGAATGAGCATCTCTTAGATTCCTTAATCAGAATCTTCGTGGTATAAGCTAGATTGATGGCGGCATTCATGAGAATCTGAAAAGCAGAAACCTTGTCTGTGGTATTCCGAGTAGGATTCCGGGATTGAATGACTGTGACGCATTTCAAACTCCTGAAGGCTGGGCGTTGGTGACAGACGCAAAAGAATCAATGGATTCTACTCCAACTTGATTGAGAACCGACAGATGAGACGTGCTGTGACAGAGCATTTGGACCATTTTCACTGAGAGGATGGGAAGTAGCCATTGACAACGATGACACCCTACATAGAGCTTGCCATGGAAGGAACTTTGCAATTATGTTATTGAGTTGAATATTATATTGCAGGAATTCAGAGGACAAAGCATCTCCAAAACCCCAACATATTCTCTATTACTGCACTACAAGTAATTATTTCATGCTCTTTTATTTCTCTAATAATTCAAACTGATAATTTTAATTGAAATCCTGACTAAGAATAATAAAATAAACATAGCTTGCTTCAAACCAATAATCTCCGTGGGATCGACCCTTACTCACGTAAGGTATTACTTGGACAACCCAATGCACTTGCTAGTTAGTGGTACGAGATCATAAGAAATCATGATTTTGATATTGAGATTAGAATTTCGTGCACCACATCTCTATTGAGATTCTTGCAGCTTGTTGGTGCGCGAAATTGTGATCACTACACAACTTTGCACAACTAACCAGCAAGTGCACTGGGTCGTCCAAGTAATAAACCTTACGCGAGTAAGGGTCGATCCCACGGAGATTGTTGGTATGAAGCAAGCTATGGTCACCTTGTAAATCTCAGTCAGGCAGACTCAAATGGGTATAGATGATGAATAAAGCATAAAGATAAAGATAGAGATACTTATGTATATCATTGGTGAGAGCTTCAGATAAGCGTATGAAGATGCCTTCCCTTCCGTTTCTCTGCTTTCCTACTATCTTCATCCAATCCTTCTTACTCCTTTCCATGGCAAGCTTATGCAAGGGTTTCACCGTTGTCAGTGGCTACCTCCCATCCTCTCAGTGAAAATGTTCCTATGCTCTGTCACAGCATATGGCTAATCAGCTGTCGGTTCTCGGTCAGGCCGGAATAGAATCCAGCGATTCTTTTGCGTCTGTCACTAACGCCCCGCCTGCTAGGAGTTTGAAGCACGTCACAGTCATTCAATCATTGAATCCTACTCAGAATACCACAGACAAGGTTAGACCTTCCGGATTCTCTTGAATGCCGCCATCAGTTCTCGCCTATACCACGAAGACTCTGATCTCACGGAATGGCTGGCTCGTTTGTCAGGCGAGCACTCGGTTGTCAGGCGATCAACCATGCATCGTGTATCAGGAATCCAAGAGATAAACACTAGAGCCTCATATGCTTGTAGAACAAGAGTGGTTGTCAGTCACTTTGTTCATAGGTGAGAATGATGATGAGTGTCACGGATCATCACATTCATCAAGTTGAAGAACAAGTGATATCTTGGACAAAGAAGAAGCGGAATTGAATAGAAGAACAATAGTAATTGCATTAATACTCGAGGTACAGCAGAGCTCCACACCTTAATCTATGGTGTGTAGAAACTCCACCGTTGAAAATACATAAGAACAAGGTTTAGGCATGGCCGTATGGCCAGCCTCCCAGAGAGGGTTCAATCATAAAAACATGATCAAAAGATCCTAAGATTGAAAGATGAAAATACAATAGTAAAAGGTCCTACTTATAGGGGACTAGTAGCTTAAGAATTACAAAGATGAGTAAAAGACATAAAAATCCACTTCCGGGCCCACTTGGTGTGTGCTTGGGCTGAGCAATGAAGCATTTTTCGTGTAGAGACTCTTCTTGGAGTTAAACGGCAGCTTTTATGCCAGGTTGGTGCACGCCCATTGAGGTCTTCCTCAGTGGCGTCCTCTTCCTCTCTTTCCTCTCCAGATTCGGCCATGGTTATGGCTTTGCACTCTCCTTTTGGATTTTCTTCTGTATTACTTGGGAGAGTGCTAGGAGGGAGTTCAGTAATTTTCTTGCTCAGCTGTCCCACTTGTCCTTCCAAATTCCTAATGGAGGACCTTGTTTCATTCATGAAACTTTGAGTGGTCTTGATTAGATCAGAGACCATTGTTGCTAAGTTAGAAGTACTCTGCTTAGAACTCTCTGTCTGTTGCTGAGAAGATGATGGGAAAGGCTTGTTATTGCTAAACCTATTTCTTCCACCATTATTGTTGTTGAAACCTTGTTGAGGTTTCTCTTGATTCTTCCATGAGAAATTTGGGTGATTTCTCCATGAAGAATTATAGGTGTTTCCATAGGGTTCTCCTAGGTAATTCACCTCTTCCATGGAAGGGTTCTCAGGATCATAAGCTTCTTCCTCAGATGAAGCATCCTTAGTACTGCTTGGTGCATTTTGCATTCCAGACAGACTTTGAGAAATCAAATTGACTTGTTGAGTCAATATTTTATTCTGAGCCAGAATGGCATTCAGAGTATCAATCTCAAGAACTCCTTTCTTCTGATTAGTCCCATTGTTCACAGGATTCCTTTCAGAGGTGTACATGAATTGGTTATTTGCAACCATTTCAATCAATTCTTGAGCTTCTGCAGGCGTCTTCTTCAGATGAAGAGATCCTCCAGCAGAGCTATCCAAAGACATCTTGGATAGTTCAGAGAGACCATCATAGAAAATACCTATGATGCTCCATTCAGAAAGCATGTCAGAAGGACATTTTCTGATTAATTGTTTGTATCTTTCCCAAGCTTCATAGAGGGATTCTCCATCCTTTTGTCTGAAGGTTTGGACTTCCACTCTAAGCTTACTCCATCTTTGTGGTGGAAAGAACTTTGCCAAGAAGGCATTGACTAGCTTTTCCCAAGAGTCCAGGCTTTCTTTAGGTTGAGAGTCCAACCATTTTCTAGCTCTGTCTCTCACAGCAAAAGGGAATAGCATCAGTCTATAGACCTCAGGGTTAACCCCATTAGTCTTGACTGTGTCACAGATTTGCAAGAACTCAGCTAAAAACTGATGAGGATCTTCCATTGGAAGTCCATGAAACTTGCAATTCTGTTGCATTAGAGAAACTAATTGAGGCTTAAGCTCAAAGTTGTTTGCTCCAATGGCAGGGATAGAGATGCTTCTCCCATAGAAATCAGGAGTAGGTGCAGTAAAGTCACCAAGCACCTTCCTTGCATTGTTGGCATTGTTGTTGTTTTCGGCTGCCATTTGTTCTTCTTCCTTGAAGAATTTGGTCAGGTGCTCTAAAGAGAGTTGAGCCTTAGCTTCTCTTAGCTTTCGCTTCAAGGTCCTCTCAGGTTCAGGGTCAGCTTCAACAAAAATGCCTTTGTCTTTGTTCCTGCTCATATGAAGAAGAAGAGAACAAGAAAATATGGAATCCTCTATGTCACAGTATAGAGATTCCTTGAGGTGTCAGAGGAAGAAGAGGAATAGAAGACAGAAGTAGAAAATTCGAACTTATCAAAGAAGATGGAGTTCGAATTTTGCATTAAGGATAGTGTTAGTCCAAAAGTAGAAGGATGTGAGAAGAAGGGAAGTAATTTTCGAAAATTTAAGTAAAAGATTTTGAAAACATTTTGAAAAACACTAATTGATTCTCAAAAACTAAGAATAGAAAAAGAATCAAGTGATTTTTGAAAAAGATTTGAAATTAGAAATCAAAAAGATATGATTGAAAACTTATTTTGAAAAAGATGTGATTGAAAAATTATGGTTTTAAAAAGATATGATTGAAAAGATATGATTTGAAAACAATTTTAAAAGATATGATTTGAAAACAATTTTAGAAAGATTTGATTTTAAAAAAATTAATGACTTGCCTAACAAGAAAAGATATGATTCAAACATAAAACCTTCCTCAACAGAAAAGGCAAAAAAATGTTCAATCAAATCATTAATTGTTAGTAAGTATCTTTGAAAAAGGAAAAAAATTGATTTTGAAAACATTTGATTGAAAAGATATGATTTGAAAAAGATTTGATTTTGAAAAACTTTGAAAACTTGAAAAAAAAATTGATTTTGAAAACAAAATCTTCCCCCTTTGCCATCCTGGCGTTAAACGCCCAGAATGGTGCACATTCTGGCGTTTAACGCCCAAACTACTACCCTTTTGGGCGTTAAACGCCCAACCAGGCACCCTGGCTGGCGTTTAAACGCCAGTCTGTCTTCTTTACTGGGCATTTTTGAATGCCCAGCTTTTTCTGTGTGATTCCTCTGCAGTATGTTCTGAATCTTCAATTCTCTGTATTATTGACTTGAAAAGACACAAATAAAAAAATATTTTTGGATTTTTTTAATAATCAAAATGCAAAAGGAATCAATTAACAATGCATGCAAGACACCAAACTTAGCAGTTTGTATACTACTGACACTAACAATATGATAATGCATATGAGACACACAAAATGCTTCAAGTCAATAGAGTTCAAAGATTAGAACACAAAAATCATCAAGAATTACTTGAGGATCCTTAAGACACATGAATGAATGCATGCAATTGACACTAAACTTAAGATGAGACACTAGACTTAAGCAGGAAACATCAAATATTTTTGGTTTTTATGATTTTGTAAATTTTTTTGTGTTTTTCGAAAATTAAGTGGAAAAAGGTATCAAAATTCTTAATGAGAATTCCAGGAATCATGCAATGTTAGTCTAAAGCTTTAGTCTAAAGGAATTAGACATGGCCGGCCAAGCTTCAGCAGGACATTGCATTCAAGAGCTAAATTGATGAGAATCAATCAGCCTTGGTGATGATAAGAACATCACCTTGAAACACTAGAATTCATTCTTAAGAACTCTGAAAAAAATAATACCTAATCTAAGCAACAAGATGAACCGTCAGTTGTCCATACACAAGAACAATCCCCGGCAACGGCGCCAAAAACTTGGTGCACGAAATTGTGAACACTACAACTTCGCACAACTAACCAGCAAGTGCACTGGGTCGTCCAAGTAATAAACCTTACGCGAGTAAGGGTCGATCCCACGGAGATTGTTGGTATGAAGCAAGCTATGGTCACCTTGTACATCTCAGTCAGGCAGACTCAAATGGGTATAGATGATGAATAAAACGTAAAGATAAAGATAGAGATACTTATGTATATCATTGGTGTAAGAGCTTCAGACAAGCGTATGAAGATGCCTTCCCTTCCGTCTCTCTGCTTTCCTACTGCCTTCATCCAATCCTTTCTTACTCCTTTCCATGGCAAGCTCGTGTAGGGTTTCACTGTTGTCAGCAGCTTCCTCCCATCCGCGCAGTGAAAGCTAATGCACACACTCTGTCACAGTGCTGCCAATCACCGGTTTGGTTCCCTCCCCTACCGGAATAGAATCACTCTTTTGCGTCTGTCACTAACGCCCAGTAGGTTACAGGTTTGAAGCACGTCACAGTCATTCAATCATTGAATCCTACTCAGAATACCACAGACAAGGTTTAGACCTTCCGGATTCTCTTGAATGCCGCCATCAGGTCCTGCCTATACCACGAAGATTCCGAAGAATCCAAGAGATATTCACTAAGCCTCGGATGCTTGTAGAACAAGAATGGTTGTCAGTCACCTTGTTCATAGGTGAGAATGATGATGAGTGTCAATCATCACCTTCATCAAGTTGAAGAACAAGTGATATCTTGGTAAAAGAACAAGCGGAATTGAATAGAAGAACAATAGTAATTGCATTAATACTCGAGGTACAGCAGAGCTCCACACCTTAATCTATGGTGTGTAGAAACTCCACCGTTGAAAATACATAAGAACAAAAGTCTAGGCATGGCCGTGAGGCCAGCCCCAAATTGATCTAAGAACTAGATGTCCGAAGATGATAAATACAATAGTAAAAGGTCCTACTTATAGAAAACTAGTAGCCTAGGGTGTACAGAGATGAGTAAATGACATAAAAATCCACTTCCGGGCCCACTTGGTGTGTGCTTGGGCTGAGCAATGAAGCATTTTTCGTGTAGAGACTCTTCTTGGCGTTTAACTCCAGCTTTTATGCCAGTTTGGGCGTTTAACTCCCAATTAGGTGCCAGTTCCGGCGTTTAACGCTGGGAATTCTGAGGGTGACTTTGAACGCCGGTTTGGGCCATCAAATCTTGAGCAAAGTATGGACTATTATATATTGCTGGAAAGCCCAGGATGTCTACTTTCCAACGCCGTTGAGAGCGCGCCAATTGGGCTTCTGTAGCTCCAGAAAATCCACTTCGAGTGCAGGGAGGTCAGAATCCAACAGCATCTGCAGTCCTTTTCAGTCTCTGAATCAGATTTTTGCTCAGGTCCCTCAATTTCAGCCAGAAAATACCTGAAATCACAGAAAAACACACAAACTCATAGTAAAGTCCAGAAAAGTGAATTTTAATTAAAAACTAATAAAAATACACTAAGAACTCAACTAAAACTACCAAAAACATACTAAAAACAATGCCAAAAAGCGTACATATTATCCGTTCATCACAACACCAAACTTAAATTGTTGCTTGTCCCCAAGCAACTGAAAATCAAATAAGATAAAAAGAAGAGAATATACTATAGACTCCAAATTATCAATGAAACTAAGCTCCAAATTAGATGAGCGGGACTAGTAGCTTTTTGCCTCTGAACAGTTTTGGCATCTCACTTTATCCTTTGAAATTCAGAATGATTGGCTTCTTTAGGAACTCCGAATCCGGATAGTGTTATTGATTCTCCTAGTTAAGTATGATGATTCTTGAACACAGCTACTTATTGAGTCTTGGCTGTGGCCCAAAGCACTCTGTCTTCCAGTATTACCACCGGATACATACATGCCACAGACACATAATTGGGTGAACCTTTTCAGATTGTGACTCAGCTTTGCTAGAGTCCCCAATTAGAGGTGTCCAGGGTTCTTAAGCTCACTCTTTTTGCCTTGGATCACAGCTTTATTTCTTTCTTTTTCTTTTCTTTTTTTCTTTCTCCCCTTTTTTTTCGTTTTTCTGCTTCTCTCTCTTTTTTTTTTTTTTTTTTGTATTCACTGCTTTTTCTTGCTTCAAGAATCATTTTTATGATTTTTCAGATCCTCAGTAACATGTCTCCTTTTCCATCATTCTTTCAAGAGCCAACAATTTTAACATTCATGAACCACAAATTCAAAAGACATATGCACTGTTCAAGCATACATTCAGAGAACAAAAGTGTTGCCACCACATCAAACTAATTAAGCTAGTTTTAAAGATGAATTTGAAATCCTGTACTTCTTGTTCTTTTGTAATAAAAACAGTTTTCATTTAAGAAAGGTGATGGATTCATATTCATAGCTTTAAGGCATAGACACTGAGATACTAATGATCATAAGACACAAACATGGATAAACATAAGCATAAAAATTCGAAAAACAGAAGATAAAGAACAAGGAGATTAAAGAACGGGTCCACCTTAGTGATGGCGGCTTGTTCTTCCTCTTGAAGATCCTATGGAGTGCTTGAGCTCCTCAATGTCTCTTCCTTGTCTTTGTTGCTCCTCTCTCATGATCCTTTGATCTTCTCCAATTTCATGGAGGAGGATGGCATGTTCTTGGTGCTCCACCCTTAGTTGTCCCATGTTAGAACTTAATTTTCCTAGGGAGGTGTTAATTTGCTCCCAGTAGTCTTGTGGAGGAAAGTGCATCCCTTGAGGTATCTTAGGGATCTCTTGTTTGCTCCATCCTTTTCTTAGTGATAGGCTTGAGGTCATGCCTTCTCAGTTGAACCAGCTTTGGATGCCATAAATGGTTATGGAAAAACAAAAAGCAATGCTTTTACCACACCAAACTTAAAAGGTTTGCTCGTCCTCGAGCAAAAGAAGAAAGAAGAGAGTAGAAGAAGAAGAAATGGGGGAGAGGGAGATGGCTTTGTGGTTCGGCCAAAAAAGGGGGAGAAGTGGTGGTTTATGAAGGATGGATGTAAGTGGTGAAGAGAAAGAGATGTTGAGGTGATTGGTGAATGGGTGAAGAAGAAGAGAGAGAGTGGTGGGGTTGGTGGGGATCCTGTGGGGTCCACAGATCCTGAGGTGTCAAGGAAAAGTCATCCCTGCACCAAATGGCATCAAAATCCACGTTTTGAGCCATTTCTGGCGTTAAACGCCGGGCTGGTGCCCATTCCTGGCGTTTAACGCCAGGTTGTAGCCCTTTTCTGGCGTTTAACGCCAGTCTGGTGCCCCTTTCTGGCGTTAAACGCCCAGAATGGTGCCAGACTGGGCGTTAAACGCCCAACTGCTAGGCTTACTGGCGTTTAAACGCCAGTAGCTTCTTCCTCCAGGGTGTGCTGTTTTTCTTCCTGTTTTTCATCCTGTTTTTGCTTTTTTCATTGTTTTTGTGACTTCTTATGATCATCAACCTACAAAAAAGATAAAATAACAAAAAAATAGTTAACTATAAAACATTGGGTTGCCTCCCAACAAGCGCTTCTTTAATGTCATTAGCTTGACAGAGGACTCTCATGGAGCCTCAGAAATACTCAGAACCGTGTTGGAACCTCCCAACACCAAACTTAGAGTTTGAATGTGGGGGTTCAACACCAAACTTAGAGTTTGGTTGTGGCCTCCCAACACCGAACTTAGAGTTTGACTGTGGGGGCTCTGCTTGGCTCTGTTTTGAGAGAAGCTCTTCATGCTTCCTCTCCATGATGATAGAGGGATGTCCTTGGGCCTTAAACACCAAGGATTCTTCATTCACTTGAATGATCAACTCTCCTCTATCAACATCAATCACAGCCTTTGCTGTGGCTAGGAAGGGTCTGCCAAGGATGATGGATTCATCCATGCACTTCCCAGTCTCTAGGACTATGAAATCAGTAGGGATGTAATGGTCTTCAACTTTTACCAAAACATTCTCTACAAGTCCATGAGCTTGTTTTCTTGAGTTGTCTGCCATCTCTAGTGAGATTCTTGCAGCTTGTACCTCAAAGATCCCTAATTTCTCCATTACAGAGAGGGGCATGAGGTTTACACTTGATCCTAAGTCACACAAGGCCATCTTGAAGGTCATGGTGCCTATGGTACAAGGTATAGAAAACTTCCCAGGATCCTGCCTCTTTTGAGGCAGTTTCTGCCTAGACAAGTCATCTAGTTCTTTGGTGAGCAAAGGTGGTTCATCCTCCCAAGTCTCATTTCCAAGTAACTTGTCATTTAGCTTCATGATTGCTTCAAGGTATTTAGCAACTTGCTCTTCAGTGACATACTCATCCTCTTCAGAGGAAGAATACTCATTAGAGCTCATGAAAGGCAGAAGTAAGTCCAATGGGATCTCTATGGTCTCATTTTGAGCCTCAGATTCCCATGGTTCCTCATTGGGGAACTCAGAGGAGGTTGGTGCACGCCCATTGAGGTCTTCCTCAGTGGCGTCCTCTTCCTCTCTTTCCTCTCCAGATTCGGCCATGGTTATGGCTTTGCACTCTCCTTTTGGATTTTCTTCTGTATTACTTGGGAGAGTGCTAGGAGGGAGTTCAGTAATTTTCTTGCTCAGCTGTCCCACTTGTCCTTCCAAATTCCTAATGGAGGACCTTGTTTCATTCATGAAACTTTGAGTGGTCTTGATTAGATCAGAGACCATTGTTGCTAAGTCAGAAGTACTCTGCTTAGAACTCTCTGTCTGTTGCTGAGAAGATGATGGGAAAGGCTTGTTATTGCTAAACCTATTTCTTCCACCATTATTGTTGTTGAAACCTTGTTGAGGTTTCTCTTGATTCTTCCATGAGAAATTTGGGTGATTTCTCCATGAAGAATTATAGGTGTTTCCATAGGGTTCTCCTAGGTAATTCACCTCTTCCATGGAAGGGTTCTCAGGATCATAAGCTTCTTCCTCAGATGAAGCATCCTTAGTACTGCTTGGTGCATTTTGCATTCCAGACAGACTTTGAGAAATCAAATTGACTTGTTGAGTCAATATTTTATTCTGAGCCAGAATGGCATTCAGAGTATCAATCTCAAGAACTCCTTTCTTCTGATTAGTCCCATTGTTCACAGGATTCCTTTCAGAGGTGTACATGAATTGGTTATTTGCAACCATTTCAATCAATTCTTGAGCTTCTGCAGGCGTCTTCTTCAGATGAAGAGATCCTCCAGCAGAGCTATCCAAAGACATCTTGGATAGTTCAGAGAGACCATCATAGAAATACCTATGATGCTCCATTCAGAAAGCATGTCAGAAGGACATTTTCTGATTAATTGTTTGTATCTTTCCCAAGCTTCATAGAGGGATTCTCCATCCTTCTGTCTGAAGGTTTGGACTTCCACTCTAAGCTTACTCCATCTTTGTGGTGGAAAGAACTTTGCCAAGAAGGCATTGACTAGCTTTTCCCAAGAGTCCAGGCTTTCTTTAGGTTGAGAGTCCAACCATTTTCTAGCTCTGTCTCTCACAGCAAAAGGGAATAGCATCAGTCTATAGACCTCAGGGTTAACCCCATTAGTCTTGACTGTGTCACAGATTTGCAAGAACTCAGCTAAAAACTGATGAGGATCTTCCATTGGAAGTCCATGAAACTTGCAATTCTGTTGCATTAGAGAAACTAATTGAGGCTTAAGCTCAAAGTTGTTTGCTCCAATGGCAGGGATAGAGATGCTTCTCCCATAGAAATCAGGAGTAGGTGCAGTAAAGTCACCAAGCACCTTCCTTGCATTGTTGGCATTGTTGTTGTTTTCGGCTGCCATTTGTTCTTCTTCCTTGAAGAATTTGGTCAGGTGCTCTAAAGAGAGTTGAGCCTTAGCTTCTCTTAGCTTTCGCTTCAAGGTCCTCTCAGGTTCAGGGTCAGCTTCAACAAAAATGCCTTTGTCTTTGTTCCTGCTCATATGAAGAAGAAGAGAACAAGAAAATATGGAATCCTCTATGTCACAGTATAGAGATTCCTTGAGGTGTCAGAGGAAGAAGAGGAATAGAAGACAGAAGTAGAAAATTCGAACTTATCAAAGAAGATGGAGTTCGAATTTTGCATTAAGGATAGTGTTAGTCCAAAAGTAGAAGGATGTGAGAAGAAGGGAAGTAATTTTCGAAAATTTAAGTAAAAGATTTTGAAAACATTTTGAAAAACACTAATTGATTCTCAAAACTAAGAATAGAAAAAGAATCAAGTGATTTTTGAAAAAGATTTGAAATTAGAAATCAAAAAGATATGATTGAAAACTTATTTTGAAAAAGATGTGATTGAAAAATTATGGTTTTAAAAAGATATGATTGAAAAGATATGATTTGAAAACAATTTTAAAAGATATGATTTGAAAACAATTTTAGAAAGATTTGATTTTAAAAAATTAATGACTTGCCTAACAAGAAAAGATATGATTCAAACATAAAACCTTCCTCAACAGAAAAGGCAAAAAATGTTCAATCAAATCATTAATTGTTAGTAAGTATCTTTGAAAAAGGAAAAAAATTGATTTTGAAAACATTGATTGAAAAGATATGATTTGAAAAAGATTTGATTTTGAAAAACTTTGAAAACTTGAAAAAAAAATTGATTTTGAAAACAAATCTTCCCCCTTTGCCATCCTGGCGTTAAACGCCCAGAATGGTGCACATTCTGGCGTTTAACGCCCAAACTACTACCCTTTTGGGCGTTAAACGCCCAACCAGGCACCCTGGCTGGCGTTTAAACGCCAGTCTGTCTTCTTTACTGGGCATTTTTGAATGCCCAGCTTTTTCTGTGTGATTCCTCTGCAGTATGTTCTGAATCTTCAATTCTCTGTATTATTGACTTGAAAAGACACAAATAAAAAAATATTTTTGGATTTTTTTAATAATCAAAATGCAAAAGGAATCAATTAACAATGCATGCAAGACACCAACTTAGCAGTTTGTATACTACTGACACTAACAATATGATAATGCATATGAGACACACAAAATGCTTCAAGTCAATAGAGTTCAAAGATTAGAACACAAAATCATCAAGAATTACTTGAGGATCCTTAAGACACATGAATGAATGCATGCAATTGACACTAAACTTAAGATGAGACACTAGACTTAAGCAGGAAACATCAAATATTTTTGGTTTTTATGATTTTGTAAATTTTTTTGTGTTTTTCGAAAATTAAGTGGAAAAAGGTATCAAAATTCTTAATGAGAATTCCAGGAATCATGCAATGTTAGTCTAAAGCTTTAGTCTAAAGGAATTAGACATGGCCGGCTAAGCTTCAGCAGGACATTGCATTCAAGAGCTAAATTGATGAGAATCAATCAGCCTTGGTGATGATAAGAACATCACCTTGAAACACTAGAATTCATTCTTAAGAACTCTGAAAAAAATAATACCTAATCTAAGCAACAAGATGAACCGTCAGTTGTCCATACACAAGAACAATCCCCGGCAACGGCGCCAAAAACTTGGTGCACGAAATTGTGAACACTACAACTTCGCACAACTAACCAGCAAGTGCACTGGGTCGTCCAAGTAATAAACCTTACGCGAGTAAGGGTCGATCCCACGGAGATTGTTGGTATGAAGCAAGCTATGGTCACCTTGTACATCTCAGTCAGGCAGACTCAAATGGTATAGATGATGAATAAACGTAAAGATAAAGATAGAGATACTTATATATCATTGGTGTAGAGCTTCAGACAAGCGTATGAAGATGCCTTCCCTTCCGTCTCTCTGCTTTCCTACTGCCTTCATCCAATCCTTTCTTACTCCTTTCCATGGCAAGCTCGTGTAGGTTTCACTGTTGTCAGCAGCTACCTCCCATCCGCGCAGTGAAAGCTAATGCACACACTCTGTCACAGTGCTGCCAATCACCGTTTGGTTCCCTCCCCTACCGGAATAGAATCACTCTTTTGCGTCTGTCACTAACGCCCAGTAGGTTACAGGTTTGAAGCACGTCACAGTCATTCAATCATTGAATCCTACTCAGAATACCACAGACAAGGTTTAGACCTTCCGGATTCTCTTGAATGCCGCCATCAGGTCCTGCCTATACCACGAAGATTCCGAAGAATCCAAGAGATATTCACTAAGCCTCGGATGCTTGTAGAACAAGAATGGTTGTCAGTCACCTTGTTCATAGTGAGAATGATGATGAGTGTCAATCATCACCTTCATCAAGTTGAAGAACAAGTGATATCTTGGTAAAAGAACAAGCGGAATTGAATAGAAGAACAATAGTAATTGCATTAATACTCGAGGTACAGCAGAGCTCCACACCTTAATCTATGGTGTGTAGAAACTCCACCGTTGAAAATACATAAGAACAAAAGTCTAGGCATGGCCGTGAGGCCAGCCCCAAATTGATCTAAGAACTAGATGTCCGAAGATGATAAATACAATAGTAAAAGGTCCTACTTATAGAAAACTAGTAGCCTAGGGTGTACAGAGATGAGTAAATGACATAAAAATCCACTTCCGGGCCCACTTGGTGTGTGCTTGGGCTGAGCAATGAAGCATTTTTCGTGTAGAGACTCTTCTTGGCGTTTAACTCCAGCTTTTATGCCAGTTTGGGCGTTTAACTCCCAATTAGGTGCCAGTTCCGGCGTTTAACGCTGGGAATTCTGAGGGTGACTTTGAACGCCGGTTTGGGCCATCAAATCTTGGGAAAAGTATGGACTATTATATATTGCTGGAAAGCCCAGGATGTCTACTTTCCAACGCCGTTGAGAGCGCGCCAATTGGGCTTCTGTAGCTCCAGAAAATCCACTTCGAGTGCAGGGAGGTCAGAATCCAACAGCATCTGCAGTCCTTTTCAGTCTCTGAATCAGATTTTTGCTCAGGTCCCTCAATTTCAGCCAGAAAATACCTGAAATCACAGAAAAACACACAAACTCATAGTAAAGTCCAGAAAAGTGAATTTTAATTAAAAACTAATAAAAATACACTAAGAACTCAACTAAAACTACCAAAAACATACTAAAAACAATGCCAAAAAGCGTACATATTATCCGCTCATCATGGCCCAAAGCACTCTGTCTTCCAGTATTACCACCGGATACATACATGCCACAGACACATAATTGGGTGAACCTTTTCATATTGTGACTCAGCTTTGCTAAAGTCCCCAATTAGAGGTGTCCAGGGTTCTTAAGCACACTCTTATTGCCTTGGATCACAACTTTATTTCTTTCTTTTTCTTTCTTTTTCGTTTTCTCCCTTTTTTTTTTGTATTCACTGCTTTTTCTTGCTTTAAGAATCATTTTTATGATTTTTCAGATCCTCAGTAACATGTCTCCTTTTTCATCATTCTTTCAAGAGCCAACATTCATGAACCACAAATTCAAAAGACATATGCACTGTTTAAGCATACATTCAGAAAACAAAAGTGTTGCCACCACACCAAAATAATTAAACTGCTATAAAATTCAAAATTCATGCAATTCTTTTCCTTTTCAATTAAGAACATTTGTTTAAGAAAGGTGATGGATTCATAGGACACTCATAACTTTAAGGCATAGACACTAATGATCATAAGACACAAACATAGATAAACATAAGCACTAAAATTCGAAAAACAAGAAAATAAAGAACAAGGAGATTAAAGAACGGGTCCACCTTAGTGATGGCGGCTTGTTCTTCCTCTTGAAGGTCTTATGGAGTGCTTGAGCTCCTCAATGTCTCTTCCTTGTCTTTGTTGCTCCTCTCTCATGAGTCTTTGATCTTCTCTAATTTCATGGAGGAGGATGGAATGTTCTTGGTGCTCCACCCTTAGTTGTCCCATGTTGGAACTCAATTCTCCTAGGGAGGTGTTTAGTTGCTCCCAATAGTCCTGTGGAGGAAAGTGCATCCCTTGAGGTATCTCAGGGATCTCATGATGAGAGGGGTCTGTTGTTTGCTCCATCCTTCTCTTGGTGATGGGCTTGTCCTCATCAATAAGGACGTCTCCCTCTATGTCAACTCCAACTGAATAACAGAGGTGACAAATGAGATGAGGAAAGGCTAACCTTGCTAAGGTAGAGGACTTATCCGCCACCTTATAGAGTTCTTGGGCTATAACCTCATGAACTTCCACTTCTTCTCCAATCATGATGCTATGGATCATGATGGCCCGGTCTAGAGTAACTTCGGACCGGTTGCTAGTGGGAATGATTGAGCGTTGGATAAACTCCAACCATCCTTTAGCCACGGGTTTGAGGTCATGCCTTCTCAATTGAACCGGCTTCCCTCTTGAATCTCTCTTCCATTGTGCGCCCTCTTCACATATGACTGTGAGGACTTGGTCCAACCTTTGATCAAAGTTGACCCTTCTAGTGTAAGGATGCTCATCTCCTTGCATCATAGGCAAGTTGAATGCCAACCTCACATTTTCCGGACTAAAATCCAAGTATTTCCCCCGAACCATAGTAAGCCAATTCTTTGGATCCGGGTTCACACTTTGATCATGGTTCTTGGTGATCCATGCATTGGCATAGAACTCTTGAACCATCAAGATTCCGACTTGTTGAATGGGGTTGGTAAGAACTTCCCAACCTTTTCTTCGGATCTCATGTCGGATCTCCGGATATTCACTCTTTTTGAGTGAAAAAGGGACCTTGGGGATCACCTTCTTCAAGGCCACAACTTCATAGAAGTGGTCTTGATGCACCCTTGAGATGAATCTCTCCATCTCTCATGACTCGGAGGTGGAAGCTTTTGCCTTCCCTTTCCTCTTTCTAGAGGTTTCTCCGGCCTTGGATGCCATAAATGGTTATGGAAAAACAAAAAGCAATGCTTTTACCACACCAAACTTAAAAGGTTTGCTCGTCCTCGAGCAAAAGAAGAAAGAAGAGAGTAGAAGAAGAAGAAATGAGGAAGAAGGGAGTGGCTTAGTGTTCGGCCAAAGAGGGGGAGAAGTGGTGTTTATGTTGTGTGAAAATGAAGGGGTGAAGAAGGGTATATATAGGAGAGGGGGGGGCTCATGGTTCGGTCATGTATGGGTGGGTTTGGGAGGGAAAGTGGTTTGAATTTGAAGGGTGAGGTAGGTGGGGTTTTATGAAGGATGGATGTGAGTGGTGAAGAGAAAGATGGAATTTGATAGGTGAAGGGTTTTTGGGGAAAAGGTATTGAGGTGATTGGTGAATGGGTGAGGAAGAAGAGAGAGAGTGGTGGGTTGGTGGGGATCCTGTGGGGTCCACAGATCCTGAGGTGTCAAGGAAAAGTCATCTCTGCACCAAATGGCATGCAAAAACACGTTTTGTGCCAAATCTGGCGTTAAACGCCGGGCTGGTGCCCATTTCTGGCATTTAACGCCAGGTTCTTGCCCTTTCTTGGCGTTTAACGCCAGTCTGGTGCCCCTTTCTGGCGTTAAACGCCCAACTGCTAGCCTCACTGGCGTTTAAACGCCAGCAAGTTCTCCTCCAGGGTGTGCTGTTTTTCTTCCTGTTTTTCATTCTATTTTTGCTTTTTCAATTAATTTTGTGACTTCTTATGATCATCAACCTACAAAATAAAATAAAACAACAAAAGAAAATAGATAAAATATAACATTGGGTTGCCTCCCAACAAGTGCTTCTTTAATGTCAGTAGCTTGACAGAGGGCTCTCATGGAGCTTCACAGATACTCAGAGCAATGTTGGAACCTCCCAACACCAAACTTAGAGTTTGAATGTGGGGGTTCAACACCAAACTTAGAGTTTGGTTGTGGCCTCCCAACACCAAACTTAGAGTTTGACTGTGGGGGCTCTGTTTGTCTCTGATTTGAGAGAAGCTCTTCATTCTTCCTCTCCATGGTGACAGAGGGATATCCCTGAGCTTTAAACACAAAGGATTCTTCATTCACTTGAATGATCAATTCGCCTCCATCAACATCAATCACAGCCTTTGCTGTGGCTAGGAAGGGTCTGCCAAGGATGATAGATTCATCCATGCACTTCCCAGTCTCTAGGACTATGAAATCAGCAGGGATGTAATGGTCTTCAATCTTCACCAAAACATCCTCTACAAGTCCATAAGCTTGTTTTCTTGAATTGTCTGCCATCTCTAATGAGATTCTTGCAGCTTGCACCTCAAAGATCCCTAGCTTCTCCATTACAGAGAGAGGCATGAGGTTTACACTTGACCCTAAGTCACACAGAGCCTTCTTGAAGGTCATGGTGCCTATGGTGCAAGGTATGGAAAACTTCCCAGGATCTTGTCTCTTTTGAGGTAATTTCTGCCTAGACAAGTCATCCAGTTCTTTGGTGAGCAAAGGGGGTTCCTCCTCCCAAGTCTCATTTCCAAATAACTTGTCATTTAGCTTCATGATTGCTCCAAGGTATTTAGCAACTTGCTCTTCAGTGACATACTCATCCTCTTCAGAGGAAGAATACTCATCAGAGCTCATGAATGGTAGAAGTAAGTCCAATGGAATCTCTATGGTCTCATTTTGAGCCTCAGATTCCCATGGTTCCTCATTAGGGAACTCATTGGAGGTCAGTGCACGTCCATTGAGGTGTTCCTCAGTGGCGTTCACTTCCTCTCCCTCCTCTCCAAATTCGGCCATGTTGATGGCCTTGCACTCTCCTTTTGGATTTTCTTCTGTATTGCTTGGGAGAGTACTAGGAGGGAGTTCAGTAATTTTCTTGCTCAGCTGTCCCACTTGTGCCTCCAAATTTCTAATGGAGGACCTTGTTTCAGTCATGAAACTTTGAGTGGTTTTGATTAGATCAGAGACCATGGTTGCTAAGTCAGAGGTGTTCTGCTTAGAACTCTCTGTCTGTTGCTGAGAAGATGATGGAAAAGGTTTGCCATTGCTAAACCTGTTTCTTCCACCATTATTGTTGAAACCTTGTTGAGGTCTCTCTTGATTCTTCCATGAGAAATTTGGGTGATTTCTCCATGAAGAATTGTAGGTGTTTCCATAGGGTTCTCCCAGGTAATTCACCTCTTCCATTGAAGGGTTCTCAGGATCATAAGCTTCTTCTTCAGATGAAGCATCCTTAGTACTGCTTGGTGCATTTTGCATTCCAGACAGACTTTGAGAAATCAAATTGACTTGTTGAGTCAATATTTTATTCTGAGCCAATATGGCATTCAGAGTATCAATCTCAAACACTCCTTTCTTCTGACTTGTCCCATTGTTCACAGGATTCCTTTCAGAAGTGTACATGAATTGGTTATTTGCAACCATTTTTCAATTAGCTCTTGAGCTTCTGTAGGCGTCTTCTTCAGATGAAGAGATCCTCCAGCAGAGCTATCCAAAGACATCTTGGATAGTTCAGAGAGACCATCATAGAAAATACCTATGATGCTCCATTCAGAAAGCATGTCAGAAGGACACTTTCTGATCAATTGTTTGTATCTTTCCCAAGCTTCATAGAGGGATTCTCCATCCTTCTGTCTGAAAGTTTGGACTTCCACTCTAAGCTTACTCAATTTTTGAGGTGGAAAGAACTTTGCCAAGAAGGCATTGATTAGCTTTTCCCATGAGTCCAGGCTTTCTTTAGGTTGTGAGTCCAACCATATCCTAGCTCTGTCTCTTACAGCAAAAGGAAATAGCATCAGTCTGTAGACCTCAGGGTCAACCCCATTAGTCTTGACAGTGTCACAGATTTGCAAGAATTCAGCTAAGAACTGATGAGGATCTTCCAATGGAAGTCCATGGAACTTGCAATTCTGTTGCATTAGAGAAACTAATTGAGGCTTAAGCTCAAAGTTGTTTGCTCCAACGGCAGGGATAGAGATGCTTTTCCCATAGAAGTCAGGAGTAGGTGCAGTAAAGTCACCCAGCACCTTCCTTGCATTGTTGGCATTGTTGTTGTTTTCGGCTGCCATGGGTTCTTCTTCTTTGAAGAATTCGGTCAGGTCCTCAACAGAGAGTTGTGCCTTAGCTTCTCTTAGCTTTCGCTTCAAGGTCCTTTCAGGTTCAGGGTCAGCTTCAACAAGAATGCCTTTGTCTTTGTTCCTGCTCATATGAAAGAGAAGAGAACAAGAAAATATGGAATCCTCTATGTCACAGTATAGAGATTCCTTGAGGTGTCAGAGGAACAGAAAAATAGAAAGAAGAGGTAGAAGAATTCGAAC
Organism: Arachis stenosperma; assembly: GCF_014773155.1. Lineage (NCBI taxonomy): Eukaryota > Viridiplantae > Streptophyta > Magnoliopsida > Fabales > Fabaceae > Arachis > Arachis stenosperma. The sequence continues at coordinate 117,151,250 of NC_080379.1, forward strand.
TTAGTTAGATAGAGTTCGAATTGTGCATTTAGAAGGAGTAGTACTCCATAAATAGAAGGATGTGGGAAGAGAGGAAGAAATTTTCGAAAATCAAGTGAAATATTTTGAAAACATTTTTGAAAAACTCTAATTGATTTTCGAAAATCAAGAGTGAGAAAGAGATCAAGAAATTTTTGAAAAAGATTTTTGAAATTAGAAATCAAAAAGATATGATTTGAAAACTATTTTGAAAAAGATGTGATTAAAAAGATATGATTGAAAAGTTATGGTTTTAAAAAGATATGATTGAAAAGATATGATTTTGAAAACAATTTAAAAAGATTTGATTTTAAAAATTAATGACTTGCCTAACAAGAAAAGATATGATTCAAACATTAAACCTTTCTCAACAGAAAAGGCAACATACTTAAAATGTTCAATCAAATCATTAATTGTTGGTAAGTATCTTTGAAAAAGGAAAGAAATTGATTTTGAAAACATTTGATTGAAAAGATATGATTTGAAAAAAGATTTGATTTTGAAAAACTTTGAAAACTTGAAAAAAATTGATTTTGAAAACAAAATTCTCCCTCTTGTGCCATCCTGGCGTTAAACGCCCAGAATGGTGCACATTCTGGCGTTTAACGCCCAAAATGCTACCTTTTTGGGCGTTAAACGCCCAACCAGGTACCCTGGCTGGCGTTTAAATGCCAGTCTGTCCTTCTTCACTAGGCGTTTTGAACGCCCAGCTTTTTCTGTGTAATTCCTCTGCTGCATGTTCTAAATCTTCAATTCCCTGTACTATTGACTTGAAAATAGAACCAAGATCAAATACACAAGGCATGCAAGACACCAAACTTAAAATTAGACACTAGACTCAAACAAGAAACATAAAATCTTTTTGGTTTTTATGATTTTTATAAATTTTTTTGTGCTTTTTCAAAAATTATATGGAAATAGAAAATAAAGGTTTCAGAATTCTCAATTTGGATTCCAGGAATCATTGCAATGCTAGACTAAGGCTCCGGTCCAGGAATTAGACATGGCTTCACAGCCAGCCAAGCTTTCAAAGAAAGCTTCGGTCCAAAACACTAGACATGGCCAATGGCCAGCCAAGCCTTAGCAGATCATTGCTCCAATAGCAAGATTGATAGAAATCAACAAGCTCTTGTGATGATAAGTTGAAACCTCGGTCCAAAAAGATTAGACATGGCTTCTCAGCCAGCCAGACTTCAACAGATCATCATGAAACACTAGAATTTATTCTTAAGAACTCTGAAGAAAAATACCTAATCTAAGCAACAAGATGAACCGTCAGTTGTCCATACTCAAAACAATCCCCGGCAACGGCGCCAAAACCCCAACATATTCTCTATTACTGCACTACAAGTAATTATTTCATGCTCTTTTATTTCTCTAATAATTCAAACTGATAATTTTAATTGAAATCCTGACTAAGAATAATAAAATAAACATAGCTTGCTTCAAACCAATAATCTCCGTGGGATCGACCCTTACTCACGTAAGGTATTACTTGGACGACCCAATGCACTTGCTAGTTAGTGGTACGAGATCATAAGAAATCATGATTTTGATATTGAGATTAGAATTTCGTGCACCACATCTCTATTGAGATTCTTGCAGCTTGTTGGTGCGCGAAATTGTGATCACTACACAACTTTGCACAACTAACCAGCAAGTGCACTGGGTCGTCCAAGTAATAAACCTTACGCGAGTAAGGGTCGATCCCACGGAGATTGTTGGTATGAAGCAAGCTATGGTCACCTTGTAAATCTCAGTCAGGCAGACTCAAATGGGTATACATGATGAATAAAGCATAAAGATAAAGATAGAGATACTTATGTATATCATTGGTGAGAGCTTCAGATAAGCGTATGAAGATGTCTTCCCTTCCGTTTCTCTGCTTTCCTACTGTCTTCATCCAATCCTTCTTACTCCTTTCCATGGCAAGCTTATGCAAGGGTTTCACCGTTGTCAGTGGCTACCTCCCATCCTCTCAGTGAAAATGTTCCTATGCTCTGTCACAGCATATGGCTAATCAGCTGTCGGTTCTCGGTCAGGCCGGAATAGAATCCAGCGATTCTTTTGCGTCTGTCACTAACGCCCCGCCTGCTAGGAGTTTGAAGCACGTCACAGTCATTCAATCATTGAATCCTACTCAGAATACCACAGACAAGGTTAGACCTTCCGGATTCTGTTGAATGCCGCCATCAGTTCTCGCCTATACCACGAAGACTCTGATCTCACGGAATGGCTGGCTCCTTTGTCAGGCGAGCACTCGGTTGTCAGGCGATCAACCATGCATCGTGTATCAGGAATCCAAGAGATAAACACTAGAGCCTCATATGCTTGTAGAACAAGAGTGGTTGTCAGTCACTTTGTTCATAGGTGAGAATGATGATGAGTGTCACGGATCATCACATTCATCAAGTTGAAGAACAAGTGATATCTTGGACAAAGAAGAAGCGGAATTGAATAGAAGAACAATAGTAATTTCATTAATACTCGAGGTACAGCAGAGCTCCACACCTTAATCTATGGTGTGTAGAAACTCCACCGTTGAAAATACATAAGAACAAGGTCTAGGCATGGCCGTATGGCCAGCCTCCCAGAGAGGGTTCAATCATAAAAACATGATCAAAAGATCCTAAGATTGAAAGATGAAAATACAATAGTAAAAGGTCCTACTTATAGGGGACTAGTAGCTTAAGAATTACAAAGATGAGTAAAAGACATAAAAATCCACTTCCGGGCCCACTTGGTGTGTGCTTGGGCTGAGCAATGAAGCATTTTTCGTGTAGAGACTCTTCTTGGAGTTAAACGCCAGCTTTTATGCCAGTTTGGGCGTTTAACTCCCATTTAGGTGCCAGTTCCGGCGTTTAACGCTGGGATTTCTGTAGGTGACTTTGAACGCCGATTTGGGCCATCAAATCTTGGGCAAAGTATAGACTATCATATATTGCTGGAAAGCCCAGGATGTCTACTTTCCAACGCCGTTGAGAGCGCGCCAACTGGGCTTCTGTAGCTCCAGAAAATCCACTTCGAGTGCAGGGAGGTCAGAATCCAACAGCATCTGCAGTCCTTTTCAGTCTCTGAATCAGATTTTTGCTCAGGTCCCTCAATTTCAGCCAGAAAATACCTGAAATCACAGAAAAACACACAAACTCATAGTAAAGTCCAGAAAAGTGAATTTTAACTAAAAACTAATAAAAATATACTAAAAACTCAACTCAAACTACTAAAAACATACTAAAAACAATGCCAAAAAGCGTACAAATTATCCGCTCATCACTTGTACCTCAAAGATCCCTAGCTTCTCCATTACAGAGAGAGGCATGAGGTTTATGCTTGACCCTAGGTCACACAGAGCCTTCTCAAAGGTCATGGTGCCTATGGCACAAGGTATTGAGAACTTCCCAGGGTCCTGTCTCTTTTGAGGTAATCTCTGCCTAGTCAAGTCATCCAGTTCTTTGGTGAGCAAAGGGGGTTCATCCTCCCAAGTCTCATTACCAAATAACTTGTCATTTAGCTTCATGATTGCTCCAAGGTACTTAGCAACTTGCTCTTCAGTGACATCTTCGTCCTCTTCAGAGGAAGAATACTCATCAGAGCTCATGAATGGCAGAAGTAATTCCAATGGAATTTCTATGGTCTCAGTATGAGCCTCAGATTCCCATGGTTCCTCATTAGGGAACTCATTAGAGGCCAGTGGATGTCCATTGAGGTCTTCCTCAGTGGCGATCACTGCCTCTTCCTCCTCTCCAAGTTCGGCCATGTGGGTCATGTTAATAGCCTTGCATTCTCCTTTTGGATTCTCTTCTGTATTGCTTGAAAGACTACTAGGAGGGAGTTCAGTAACTTTCTTATTCAGCTGTCCTACTTGTGCCTCCAAGTTTCTAATGGAGGACCTTGTTTCAGTCATGAAACTTTGAGTAGTTTTGATTAGATCAGAAACCATGGTTGCTAAGTCAGAGTGACTCTGCTTAGAATTCTTTGTCTGCTGCTGAGAAGATGATGGAAAAGGCTTGCCATTGCTAAACCTGTTTCTTCCACCATTATTATTGTTGAAACCTTGTTGAGGTCTCTGTTGATCCTTCCATGAGAAATTTGGATGATTTCTCCATGAAGGATTATAGGTGTTTCCATAGGGTTCTCCCATGTAATTCACCTCTTCCATTGAAGGGTTCTCAGGATCATAAGCTTCTTCTTCAGATGAAGCGTCCTTAGTACTGCCTGGTGCAGCTTGCATTCCAGACAAACTTTGAGAAATCATATTGACTTGCTGAGTCAATATTTTGTTCTGAGCCAATATGGCATTCAGAGTATCAATTTCAAGGACTCTTTTCTTCTGATTTATCTCATTGTTCACAGGATTCCTTTCAGAAGTGTACATGAATTGGTTATTTGCAACCATTTCAATGAGTTCTTGAGCTTCTGCAGGCGTCTTCTTCAGATGAAGAGATCCTCCAGCAGAGCTGTCCAATGACATCTTGGACAATTCAGACATACCATCATAGAAGATACCTATGATGTTCCATTCAGAAAGCATGTCAGAGGGACACTTTCTGATCAATTGTTTGTATCTTTCCCAAGCTTCATAGAGGGATTCACCTTCCTTCTATCTGAAGGTTTGGACTTCCACTCTAAGCTTACTCAATTTTTGAGGTGGAAAGAACTTTGCCAAGAAGGCATTGACTAGCTTTTCCCAAGAGTTCAGGCTTTCTTTAGGTTGTGAGTCCAACCATATCCTAGCTCTGTCTTTTACAGCAAAAGGGAATAGCATAAGTCTGTAGACCTCAGGGTCAACCCCATTAGTCTTGACAATGTCACAAATTTGCAAAAACTCAGCTAAAAACTGATGAGGATCTTCCAATGGAAGTCCATGGAACTTGCAATTCTGTTGCATTAGAGAAACTAATTGAGGCTTAAGCTCAAAGTTGTTTGCTCCAATGGCAGGGATAGAGATGCTTCTTCCATAGAAATCGGGAGTAGGTGCAGTAAAGTCACCCAGCACCTTCCTTGCATTGTTGACATTATTGTTGTTTTCGGCTGCCATGGGTTCTTCTTCTTTGAAGATTTCTGTTAGGTCCTCTACAGATAGTTGTGCTTTAGCTTCTCTTAGCTTTCGCTTCAAGGTCCTTTCAGGTTCAGGGTCAGCCTCAACAAGAATGCTTTTGTCTTTACTCCTGCTCATATGAAAGAGAAGAGAACAAGAAAATATGCAATCCTCTATGTCACAGTATAGAGATTCCTTGAGGTGTCAGAGGAAAAGAAAAATAGAAGGAAGAGATAGAAGAATTCGAACTTATCAAGAAAGATGGAGTTCGAATTGTGCATTGAGGAGGAGTGTTAGTCCATAAATAGAAGGATGTAAGAAGAGGGGAAGAAATTTTTGAAAATAAATTAAAAAGATTTTAAAAACATTTTGAAAAATTGAAAAGTGATTTTCGAAAATCAAAGTTGGAAAAGAAATAAAGTGATTTTTGAAAAAGATTTTTGAAAGTAGAAATCAAAAAAGATATGATTGAAAACTATTTTGAAAAAGATGTGATTAAAAAGATATGATTGAAAAGATATAGTTTTAAAAAGATATGATTGAGAAGATATGATTTGAAAAATAATTTAAAAAGATTTGATTTTGAAAAATTGATGACCTGCCTAACAAGAAAGATATGATTCAGACATTAAACCTTTCTCAACAGAAAAGGCAGCATACTTGAAATGTTGAATCAAATCATCAATTGTTAGTAAGTATTTAAAAAAATGGAAAGAAATTGATTTTGAACATGATTTGATTAAAAAGATATGATTTGAAAAAGATTTGATTTTGAAAAATTATGAAAACTTGAAAAAAATTTGAATTAAAAACAGAATCTTCCCTCTTGTGCCATCTTGGCGTTAAACGCCTAGAATGGAATCCATTCTGGCGTTTAACCCCCAAAACTCACCCCTTTTGGGCGTTAAACGCCCAGCCAGGCACTCTGGCTGGCGTTTAAACGCCAGTTTTCCTTTCTCACTGGGCATTTTGAATGCCCAGCTTTTTCTGTGTAATTCCTCTGCTGTATGTTCTGAATCTTCAATTCTCTGTATTATTGACTTGAAAAGACACAAATTAAAATTTTTTGGATTTTTAATAATGAGGAATAATCAAAATGAAACTAAGATCAAATAAACAATGCATGCAAGACACCAAACTTAGAAGTTTGTATACTATTGACACTAACAAAATGAGAATGCATATGAGAAACAACAAAACACTCAAGACAAGAGAATTTAAAGATAAGAACAAGGAAATCATCAAGAACATCTTGAAGATCAATGAAGACACATGAATGAATTCAAAAAATGCAAGAAGAATAGAAACATGCAATTGACACCAAACTTTAAAATGAGACACTAGACTCAACAAGAAACAAAAAATATTTTTAGTTTTTATGATTTTGTAATTTTTTTTGGATTTTTTTTTTGAAAAATATGTGGAGAAGAAAATAAAGATATCAAAATTCTTAATGAGAATTCCAGGAATCATGCAATGTTAGTCTAAAGCTTTAGTCTAAAGAAATTAAACATGGCTAGCCAAGCTTCAGCAGGACATTGCATTCAAGAGCTAAATTGATGAGAATCAATCAGCTTTGATGATGATAAGAACATCACCTTGAAACACTAGAATTCATTCTTAAGAACTCTAAAGAAAAATACCTAAGCTAAGCAACAAGATGAATCGTTAGTTTTCCAAACTCAAACAATCCCCGGTAACGGCGCCAAAAACTTGGTGCACGAAATTGTGATCATCAATGGCGCCATCAACATGGTACGCTCAATTGCAATCTCAACTCTTTATCACAACATCGCACAACTAACCAGCAAGTGCACTGGGTCGTCCAAGTAATAAACCTTACGCGAGTAAGGGTCGATCCCACGGAGATTGTTGGTATGAATCAAGCTATGGTCATCTTGTAAATCTCAGTCAGGCAGATTCAAATGGTTATGGGTGATTTATGAATAAAGCATAAAATAAAGATAGAGATACTTATGTAATTCATTGGTGAGAATTTCAGATAAGCGTATGGAGATGCTTTGTCCCTTCCGTCTCTCTGCTTTCCTACTGTCTTCATCCAATCCTTCTTACTCCTTTCCATGGCAAGCTGTATGTAGGGTTTCACCGTTGTCAATGGCTACCTCCCATCCTCTCAGTGAAAATGTTCAATCACGAGTTTGAAGCTCGTCATAGTCATTCAATCCTTGAATCCTACTCAGAATACCACAGACAAGGTTTAGACCTTCTGGATTCTCTTGAATGCCGCCATCAATTCTAGCTTATACCACGAAGATTCCGATTAAGGGATCCAAGAGATATCCACTCAATCTAAGGTAGAACGGAGGTGGTTGTCAGGCACACGTTCATAGGTGAGAATGATGATGAGTGTCACGGATCATCACATTCATCAAGTTGAGGAACAAGTGATATCTTAGAACAAGAACAAGCCGAATTGAATAGAAGAACAATAGTAATTGCATTAATACTCGAGGTACAGCAGAGCTCCATACCTTAATCTATGGTGTGTAGAAACTCCACCGTTGAAAATACATAAGAACAAGGTCTAGGCATGGCCGTGAGGCCAGCCCCCAAAATGTGATCAAAAGATTCAAAGATCTAAAGATGAAAATACAATAGCAAAAGGTCCTATTTGTAGAGAACTAATAGCTTAGGGTTTACAAAGATGAGTAAATGACATAAAAATCCACTTCCGGGCCCACTTGGTGTGTGCCTGGGCTGAGCATTGAAGCTTCTATATGTAGAGACTTTTCTTGGAGTTAAACGCCAGCTTTTGTACCAGTTTGGGCGTTTAACTCCCATTCTTGTGCCAGTTCCGGCGTTTAACGCCGGGCAGTTTTGAGCTGATTTGGAACGCCGGTTTGGGCCATCAAATCTTGAGCAAAGTATGAACTATTATACATTGCTGGAAAGCCCAGGATGTCTACTTTCGAACGCAATTGAGAGCGCGCCAATTGGGCTTCTGTGGCTTCAGAAAATCCACTTCGAGTGCAGGGTGGTCAGAATCCAATAGCATCTGCAGTCCTTTTCAGCCTCTGAATCAGATTTTTGCTCAGGTCCCTCAATTTCAGCCAGAAAATACCTGAAATCACAGAAAAACACAGAAACTAATATTAAAGTCCAGAAAATTGAATTTTAACTAAAAACTAATAAAAATATAATAAAAACTAACTAAAACATACTAAAAACATACTAAAAACAATGCCAAAAAGCGTATAAATTATCCGCTCATCACAACACCAAACTTAAATTGTTGCTTGTCCCCAAGCAACTGAAAATCAAATAAGATAAAAAGAAGAGAATATGCAATGAATTCCAAAAACATCTATGAAGATCAGTATTAATTAGATGAGCGGGGCTTTTAGCTTTTTGCCTCTGAACAGTTTTGGCATCTCACTCTATCCTTTGAAATTCAGAATGATTGGCTTCTATAGGAACTCAGAATCCAGATAGTGTTATTGATTCTCCTAGTTAAGTATGATGATTCTTGAACACAGCTACTTTATGAGTCTTGACCGTGGCCCAAAGCACTCTGTCTTCCAGTATTACCACTGGATACAAACATGCCACAGACACATAACTGGGTGAACCTTTTCAGATTGTGACTCAGCTTTGCTAGAGTCCCCAATTAGAGGTGTCCAGGGTTCTTAAGCACACTCTTTTTGTCTTGGATCACGACTTTATTATATTTTTTTTTCTTTTTCCCCCTTCTTTTTCGTTTTTTTCTCTTTTTTTTCACTGCTTTTTCTTGCTTCAAGAATCATTTTTATGATTTTTCAGATCCTCAGTAACATGTCTCCTTTTTCATCATTCTTTCAAGAGCCAACATTCATGAACAATAAATTCAAAAGACATATGCACTGTTCAAGCATACATTCAAAAGTCAAAGTATTGCCACCACATCAAAATAATTAATCTGTTATAACATTCAAAAAGATTTGAAAATAAAATAAAAGATTTGATTTTAAAAAGTTTTGAAAATTGAAAAAGAAAAAGTTAATAAAAGATTTGAAAGGTTAAATTTGAAAAGAAAACGCCAAACAAGATAAGATGAGATTTAAAATTTTAAAGAGAAAAGATTTGGTTTTAAAAAAGTTTTGAAATTAGAGAGAGAAATTCAATGAAAGATTTTGAAAATTGAATTTTTAGAAAAAGTCAAAAGAGAGAGAAAAGATAAGATAAGATTCTAGAGTGTTAAAGATTTTAAAAATTAAAATTCAAAAGAAAGAGAAACTAACGAATTACTAAACTTTTGAAAATTGAATTTAAAAGAAAGATATGATTGCAAAATTTTAAAAATCAAAGAAAGAAAAGATAAGATAAAGATTTAAAGAAAAGATAAGCAAGAAAGACAAGGCTACCAACTAAGACACCAAACTTAAAATTTTGAATTTAAATAAAAGAAATTTTCGATCAAGTGGGAAGGAAAAACACTAAAAGACACCAAATTAAAAAATTTTGAAATTAAAGACACCAAATTTTAGAAAATTAAAAAGTGACAAACACTAAAAGGCACTAAACTCAAAGATTTTAAAATCAAACAAGAAAAATATCAAGAACACTTTGACTCCAAGAAAGAAAAGTAAGCACAGTCTTCAAAAATTAAGAAAGGAAAACACCAAAAGGACACCAAACTTAAAATTTTGACACAAGAATCACACAAAAGAAAAAGATGATTAAAAATAGAATTTTTTTGAATTTTTGAAAATTAATAGGAAAAGAAAGCTAGTAAAAGTACCTGATCTAAGGAGCAAGCTAACCGTTAGTTTGTCAATCACAAACAGTCCCCGGCAACGGCACCAAAAACTTGGTGTGTGAATTTGTGACTCACACAACTGAACCGGCAAGTGCACCGGGTCGTCCAAGTAATACCTCAGGTGAGTGAGGGTCGAATCCCACGAGGATTGCCGGATTGAGTAAGTTGTGGTTATCCTACAAATCTTAGTCAGGCGAATAGAAGGATAGTTGTTGTTTGTGTAGGTGCATAAACAAGAAATAACAATCGAACGTAGAGACAATAATTAGCAATAGTTAAGGCTTTGGAGGTGCTTCTTCTGAATTAACACGTCGTACTCTCTACTCCAACGATGAATGATTCCTTCAATGGCAAGGTTATAAGTGATTAAGCCATTGGTCGTAGTCATTAATCTCCTCAGGTCTAAACAAAACATCCAAATGGACTAGATCAATCTAGGAGAGGGTGAAGCGCGCGCAAGTCAATCCCTTTGGTGATCCTACTCAAAACACCACAGACAAGGTCGAATCCTTTAGATTAGAGACTAATGCTCTTATGGTTCTAGCCCTTAGAGCCATAGGAACCTCAATTTCCTCTGACTAACGAGGTTTTATGTCACATACCCCGGTTAATCCAGATAATTTAGTTGGAACCCGTGATGCATCCTCAAGCTGTAATTCAATACTATCCGGGTTAGGACTCATAAAAACTCATGTAGAATCGAGATTCATAAGGATGAAGAACGAAAATGCATCATAGAATAGAATCATACAGTCAATGGAATAGAAAAGTAATTGTATTAAATCATAGGAATCAGTAGAGCTCCTAACCTTAAACTAGGAGGTTTAGTTGCTCATATTGTACAAAAGGTTCACACCTTCTAAAAGCTAAAAATTGAAGATCGGGATTAAAAGTCTTAAACAAGGGTGATATTTCTTCTATATATACTAATCTAATAATTAAAAATTACAAAAATGAAGTAAACTAAGTAAAATGATGCGAAAATCCACTTTTGGGCTCACTTAGTGAGTGTTTGAGCTGAGCTTGTCTTCTAATTTGAACGAGTGGGCATTGAATGCCCACTAGAGAGTGTTCACACTGCTTTCTTGCTTTCTTTGGGGTGTTGAATGTTGGAATTGGGCATTCAACGTAGGCTTGAGTCCCTTTGGGGCATTGAACACCAGGAAGGGGGTAGTTTGGGCGTTCAATGCCCAATTTGAGCAATTCAATATGAAGAAAAGTATATATCGTTTTATATTTCTAAAAAGCTCTAGATGTTAGCTTTTTAACGCCATTGAGAACGCATCATTTGGACCTTTGTAGCTCCTGAAATGCTCGTTTGAATGCACGGAGGTCAGATTCTGACAGCATCTACTATGCTTTCCTTGCCTCTGAATCAGACTTTTGCCAAAACTTGCCAAGTTCACCCAAAATTCACCTAAAATCATAAAAGCGCAAAGTAGCATCCAAAAAGTGAATTTTGCATAAAAACCTACTAAAACATAATAAACTTCAACAAAACATACTGAAAATACTAAGAAAATGATATCAAAAAGTGTATAAAATATATGCTCATCAATAACCAAGTAGAGTAAATATAAGAAAAAAAATACTTACACCAACAATTTTCATAAGCTGAGTTCCTATTGCAAAAGATGTCGCTTGAGAAACCATACTTGAAATTTGGGAAGCACTTTCTAAAATTGTAGAGGAATTATGGTCATAAACCTCAAAGAGCTTGTATAACTTACTCTTCACATGCTCCAACTTGTCGTTTGAACTAATAGGAACAATCTCATTATAACAATGAGCCAAAGTGTTGAGTTTAAACCTAGGATCAAGAACTACCCCAAATGTAAGAACAACACTATATTCATACCAATGATTCTTGAATTTGATTATCATTTGTTCTCCCATGTTCCTTATAAGCACTTCATCATTCTTTAGACTATTCATGAAAATAAGCTGAATTTGACAAACTTGTAAAAAATACAAGTTAGATGTTGGGTAAGAAGTTCCAGACATCAACTTGGTAATTTTGTAAAATGGTAACAAGAAATCACATATCTTTTCAGTTGTTTTCCACACATCTGATGAAGGACAAATATCCCTAAATCCAGCTTCTTTTACTTTATACATTTCAAAAGCTTTCTTATATGGAATAGCACTTACAAGCATTGCAAAAAATGAATTCCGAAATGGAAATAGCAACAACTTATAGATGTCTGGGTGTACACCATTTGTTTTAACTGTGTCACATATCCTTAAGAAGATGGCTAGATGTTGGTTTGGATCTTCCAAGGGACCTCCTCCATAAGAGTAGTTGTTTTGCACCAAAGTGATGAGTTGAGACTTCAATTCAAAGTTGTTAGCATGCACATTTGGAGTGAGTATGCTACTCCCACAATGTCTTGCATTAGGGGAGGTGTAGGAGGCTAGAACTCTCCTTTGGGGTTGGCCATTGTTAGCCACTCCATCTGGTGGATTATGGACATTCCCCTCCATCTCTTGATTCTCTTCTTCTGAGTTTGCTTCTCCAACAACTCCTTTCCCTCTTACTTCTCTTCTCAATCTTCTGAGAGTTCTCTTGTCTTGGTCACAAAAGGTGGAGACCTCTTTCCTTGCTTCTGACATACACACAAACCAACAACACAAGCAAAATACTCTATTGTTAGAGTGATGTTAAAGTTAGTGAAATAAAATCTCAAACAGTTAGTGTGCTTAGCAAAAATAAAAGAAAAAGTGCTTAATCTAGATTATCACCCTACTTAATCATTGTCAATCTTTATCAATCCCCAGCAACGGCGCCAAAAACTTGATGTGTGAAAATTAGATTTCTACACAAACTCACCGGCAAGTGTACCGGGTTGCCTTAAGTAGTAATAACTCACAAGAGTGAGGTCGATCCTACGGGAATTAATGGATCAAGCAACTTTAGTGAGATGATTAGTTTAGTCAAGCTAACATTGGTGAATTGGATGAAATTGAAGCAATAGAATGTAAATTGCAGGAAATTTAAATTGCAGAAGCTTAGATGACAAGAAATGTAGATTGCAGTAAATGTAAAGGGGATTGGGTGTAAGAAATTTAAAGAAAGCAATAAATCAGAACTTATAACACTTGTAGAAGAATTAAATTGCATGAAAAGTAAATTCAGATCACAGGAAACTTAAATGTAAAGTTGAAGAAAGTAAAATTACAGAGAAGGAAATCGTAGCAGGAAAGGAAATTGTAGCAGAGAAGTGTAAGCAATGGAAATTTCATAAAGCTTATTTGAATTCTAAAATGTAGAGAGTGCAGAAAATTAAAAGTGTATCAAAGAGAGTCTTCTATTCTACTCCTACTCCTACTCCTATTGCTCTCTAGCAGAGTCAACCTCTTTAATGAAATGAAACTGATGTCTTTATATAGGCTTTACAAAAAATGAAAATGAAATTGAAATTGAAAATAAATTACAATTTAAATGAAATTCATAATCTAATTGTTTCTTGTGCCTTTGAATCATGTCAATGGACTTTGCTTGCTTTGGGGCTTCAATGAAATGGGTTGATTTGGATTTGGCCTTGAATAAATGGGTTAGGGGTGTAGCTCCAGTGGAGCGTTCAGTTCACTTAGTGAACTTGGCGTTCACTCATTGTGGCGTGCCAATTTGGTGCGCGCTTGGCCTCTAGCATTCAATAAGTGAACTTCACGTTCACTTGAGTGAACGTGGCTTCTTGGTTGAATGGCGCTCACTAGCACTACATTCGTGGCCCTCCTGGCGTTCATCTTATGAACGTCACGTTCACTTGAGTGAGCGCTAGCCTTGGTTTGTTGATGCGCCTTGCTTCCAAAGCCCAAGATGCATGAAAACGTTCACAAAGTGAACGGGGCGTTCATTTGCCAATGAACGCTACTCCTTGCTTTACTTTGCTTTTATTAACGCCTTGGCTTTAATAATGTATGTATGCTTTCATTAACTTCTTTAGTAATGCTATAGCATTCATTCATTGCATTCATTTGATGATGCCAATGCGTTAATAATGCATAGTTCATGTTGGCATTAATAATTGAATGCTTCATGGTCATCGGTCACGCTTTTAAAAGCGTGGCCTAAGGTTCCAAAATGTGCTCAAACTTCAAAGTGTGTCCCAAAATTCTTCTTTTCTCTTTTTGAGCTTATTTTGTTCTTTTTACTTCTTTTTCCACTTATTTCCTACAAGATTTTTAAAATCAAAAGATCAAAGGAATATACCATTTAAGCACAAAAGCATTCAATATTTAAGCACTAATCATCAATTTCTTGTATGAAAAAGCATAGAAAAACATGACATGATGACATGTCATCAATAATGCAGTTGTATACTCAAGTCCCTCAATATCTGAAAAACATTCTTTAAATTTAACCATCCGACTTTCAGATTTTCTCAGATACTTAATACAATCTCTAATCTTATGCACTGCATCACCATCTATTGTCATTCCATCTTGGATAATAAGATTTAAAATATGAGCAGAGCAACGAACATGAAAGAATTCACCACCACACAATAATGAATCATGCACATCCAAAGTACTTTTCAAGTGATCAACACAAGTATCATTAGAAGAATAATTATCCAACGTAACGAAAAAATATTTTTATCAATTTTCCACTCATTCTAAAGTGTAAAGATTTTATAAGACAACTCAAATCCCGTATGAGGAGGAGGCATATGACAAAATTGAGAATTTTACTTTGTAATTTCCAGTTCTCATCAACAAAATATGCAGTCAAACATATAAACCCCTCATTGATACTGGATGTCCAAAGATCATATGTTAAGAAAATTCTATTTTGAATGGAAATTAAAATTTTTTTAAGTTTTGCAACTTCTCTCTTGTGAACTTTCACTATGTCAGACTTAACTGTATTCTTAGTAGGAAGTTTCAAAGTTGGACTTATATATTTCACCCAATTTCTAAATCTCCTATCATAAACCATATTGAACGGCTTATCCCCAGCAACTAATAAGAAACAAACATATCCCTAACGACTCCTGAATCAATCTTAAGTGAACCTATTTTATTTTGCAATTTCGCTATAGTCTGACCAATATCTTCATACTTAATTTGAGTACAACTATCATGATGTCATTTTAGAGTAGAAGTGCCATATCACTTACCTCCATCTTTAAACACCTTAGCTTCTTGCATCCTTTACAGTTAGAACGTTTTACTTCATCCTTATCTGGACCGACTTTTTTTGAAAAAATTCCAAACATCAGATGTTGCTGGTCTGGTTCTTTTCTATCTAGGTTCATCAACCTCGACCTAAGCAGCCTCAAAACCAGCTCTAGCAGTAACAAGATTACTCACAGTTTTAGAATTCATATTTTTTGAAATAAAAGCAAATGTTAATTGTTAAACTGTATCAACCATTTTGATTTAGTCAAAACTAAAAACTATTATCAAACAAAACAAAGCAAAACACAACAAACAATATATGAATCTGCATCAAATTTTAGATTTGTCATTTGTCAAAACAGTAAAATTTAATCAAAGCAAATGTTAAAACCAGGAATCAACCATTCTGATTTAGTTAAAACTCAAAACCATTATCAAACAAAACAAAACACAACAAACAATATGTGAATCTGCATCAGATTTTAGATTTGTCATTTATCAAAATAGAAAAATTTAATCAAAGTAAATGTTAAAACAAGTATCAATCATTCTAATTTAGTCAAAACTCAGAACAATGATCAAACAAAACAAAACACAGCAAATAATATATGAATCTGTATCAGATTTTAGATTTATCAGAATTCAAAACAGTAAAATTTAATCAAAACAAATGTTAAAACAAGTATCAACAATTTTGATTTAGTCAAAACTCAAAACCATTATCAAATAAAATAAAACACAACAAACAAACCTAAATGTCTGATCTAAAACCTAAGCCATAAAATTAACATACCAGAAATCCAAAATAACAGTAGCGACGAGCTGACGACCAGGACAGAAGAGGCGAGGAGCAACGGCGACTGCCAGATGACAGACCTAGAGAGTGAGAGGACAGACCAGAAGTGCCAATGGCTAGGATGCAGGAGCCCAGGATCGACGATCAGCGGCGACGATGCCTAGATAGATCAGTGGTGGTGGCTAGGACCTAAGAGGACCGAGGAACGACGGTGGGAGCATCCTTGAAGAAGAGCGCCGCAACTGCTGTGTACAACTTTGCCGTCTGTGCGAGATTGCAAGGTGTGAGTGTTAGCGTGATTGGACTGCATGAGCGTGAGACAAGCCAACAGCACCGGCGATGGCAATAGAAATGGCACTGGACGCAGCACAGTTAGGAGCAGCGGCTGGTGTGAGTGTGAGGTGTGACTCTGGGAGGAAAAGCTCAGTGTGTTGTGAGTGGGAGGGAGTGAGATCGAGGTAGTAACCGAGGAAGGGTAAGAAGGCTGTCAATTAGGGATTTAGGGTAGGTAGGGTCTCATTAGGTCGGGTCGGGTTGGGAGAAGTTGAGTTTTGGCCAAAAAATTATAAAAATACCCTTGGCAAAAATAAAACACTAAGCCAACTGGGGAAGCTCGCGATTTAAGCAGTGCAGGTTAGACGGGCTTTTGCTATATGGCAGTTCCAATTTTCCACCCTGGCCCACCATTTTGGCAGGCTACGCGGGCCAACCCGGCGGGTTTAGGCCCGTTTGCCACCCCTACTTTGGACCATGAGCAACTAAACTATTGTTAAGCTTAGGAGCTCTATTTATTTTCTATTTCGATTAACGCACTGCTGTTTTCTTCAAGTATCGAGTTTCGTTCTTCAAACTAAGGATTAGAGTATATTGAAAAATAACCTTAAACTGAATTGATTCCTCTGAATCTTGAAAAAGTTAATCTTTCGAATTAAGCTAGAACTTCTTTCTCATAATTCTTCAATTGTCTGAAACTAATTTGATAAGTGACATAAACTAATTTGTCTAGAAACTCTTTGTTAAATTCATGAAGGAATTGCATGCAAGGAAGAGGAATTGGAGGAAAGATGAAATAGTGGTGCTTACCAAGGAATGGAGTGTTATTATCTAGAAGAACTTCCCACAAAAGTTGAAAGATCTGGGGAGATTTTTTATTCCTTGTGCCATTGGAGAGATTACTATTGAAAGGGCCCTTTGTGATTTGGGGGCTAGCATTAATCTCATGTCACTCTCTCTAATGAAGAATATGCAAATTGATGAGGTAAAGCCCACTAGAATTTCTCTTCAACTTGCATACCATTCTATTAAATTCCCATACGGCGTGGTTGAGAATTTGTGGGTGAAAGTTGGTACATTCATCCTCCCAGCTGATTTTGTAATTCTTAACATGGAGGAAGATATTAATGCCTCTATTATCTTGGGGAGACCATTTCTTGCCACTGGGAGAGCTTTGATTGATGTCCAAAAAGGGGAGTTGACACTAAGGGTGCATGATGAGCATATTGTATTCAATATTTTAAAATCCATGCAACATCCCAATAACTTTGAGAGGTGTATGAAAATTGATTCAACAGACCCCTTGGTATGATAAGCACTAGAAGGAGAAGAGAGTCTTGAAGAAAGAACAAATTCTGCATCAACCAAAGAGGATGAACTCGCACCACTGCAAGGAAGAAGAATCTCCAAAGCTTGAGTTAAAATCTCTACCCCCACTCTCAGGTATGCTTTTCTTAGTGATCAAGATACTTATTCAGAGATCATAAATTCTTCATTGAGTCCCTTAGAGGATAATGCTTTGCTGACAATGCTAAAGGACCACAAAAGTGCAATTGGATGGATCATTAGTGACCTTAAGAGAATAAACCCTCCTTCGTGCATGCACAAAATTTTTCTTGAAGAGGATTCTAAACCAGTGGTGCAAGCACAAAGGAGACTCAACCCTGTGATCAAAGAGGTGGTGCAAAAAGAGGTCATGAAGTTGTATAAAGCTAGGATTATTTACTGGTGCGCGAATTTAGAACTCGCACAACTTAACCGGCAAGTGCACTAGGTCGTCCAAGTAATACCTCAGGTGAGTGAGGGTCAAACCCACGAGAATTGTCAGACTGAGCAAGCAATGGTTGTCCTATTATACTTAGTCAGACAAACAGTAAAAGAGAGTTATTGTTGTTGTAAACAGACGGAGGATAAATGTCGATAACGAATTTCTCAATAAAATCGCGTTACAAGTATAGTTCTAAACTGACATCTTATCCTCGGTCAACGTTTAATTTGTTTTTCACTTAAGCAAACCAATAAAATAACAGAAGTATTCAAACCTCGGGTCGTCTCTCAAAGGAATTGCAGGGAAGTGTACTTATCATTGTTTATGGAAAAGTATTTTTGGGGTTTTTGAATGATGAACAAGGAATGTAAAAAACAAGAAAATTAACTAACAACTAAGAAAAGTCCTAACAAGGGTTGAGAATTGGAATTCCTATCCTCATTATCATCGTAAATTGTGATGGTAAATGTAAATTGACTTCACTTAGTTAACCTCTAACCAATGAAGGAAATTCAAGTGCATACAATCAACTTGAGTTCACAAGTCCTAGTCAACTCATAGTGAGAGACTAGATTTAGTGAAGTTCAAGCTAACCGGCAATCTTCAATTACCAATCAACAGGAGACTTTGACAATTGAAGAGTCTCCAAATAATCAATCCAAGTCAAGAACATAAAAATCTATTTTAAAATCCAACCAAAAATTTTATCAAGCACTTGGAAGGCACAAAATAAAAGCATAGAAAAATAGCAAGAAATAGCAAAATCTAAGATTAACAAATGCAAGGAATCAATAACCAACAATTAAAGAAAGAAGCAATAAACATGAAATACCTCAAATTGCATTAAAAAAAATTGAATCTAACAAGAAGAGTTCATAAACTAAATTAGGAAAATAAAGAAATCGACAAGAGAAGATAAACTAAGATACTAGAACAATAAAAGGTAGAAGAAAATTAAATTAAAGCAAGATGGAAATCTGAATTTTAGAAGAAATAAAACTAAAAGATACCTTAAAACCTACATTTAAAACCTAACGTGTGAATGAATGAAAAAGTAAATGTCTAGCTCCACTCCCCAGCCTCTTGTCTTTATTTTTGGGTTTGAAATTGGGTCAAAAGCAGCTCAGAAAATCGCCCCCGGCGTTTTCCTAGGCACGTGAGGTTTGTCATGCGTACGCGTCAGCCATGCGTACGCATGGCTTGAACTCTACACTGGCCACACGTAGACGTCAGCCACGCGTGCGCATCATTTGGTTATGGCTTGTTCTCGTCTATGCATCAGCCATGCGTGCGCGTGGACACCAACTTCTCACAACTTCAATTTCTTGTGTTCCTTCCACTTTTGCATGCTTTCTTTCCATCCTCTAAGCCATTCTTGCCCTATAAATCCTAGAATTACTTAACACACATCTCACGGCATCGAATAGTAATAAAAGAGGATTAAAAACTAGCAATTTTAAGGCCTAGAAAGCATGTTTTCAATCATAGCACAAAATTAGGAAGAAAACTTAAAAGCATGCTATTTATATGAATAAGTGTGAGAATAATTGACAAAATCCAATCAATTCAATCCAAGATATTCCATAAAATAGTGGTTTATCAATCTCCCCACACGTAAACATTAGCATGTCCTCATGCTAAGCTCAAGGGAACCAAAAGAGTGAAGTGAAAATTGTAGGACTTATGCAATGCAATCTATCTATATGAATGCAACTACATGCTAAATACTTCTACCTACTTGGTTTAAAGTAAATAAATCTTTCATGAACAAATATGAACTGGATTTTGCTAATTCAAATCTCAAAATAAAGTACAAATAGACTTGCAAGAGGAAAGCTCGTGAAAGTCGGGAACAAAGAATCGAGCACCGAACCCTTACCGGAAGTGTATACACTCTAATGACTCTAGTGTTTGAGAGTCGATTCTCTCGATTCTCTACTAATCTTACTTTCTAAGGCTTGCTCTTCTTCTACTAATTAACAAAATTTAATGCATGAATACACATATCAAGAGGTCTTTTAGGGGTTGTAATGGGGTTAGGGTCAAGGTAGGACTGTATTTGGTCAAGTGGACTAAAATCTGAATCCTTAATTAACCTAAACTTCCCACCTAACTTAAAACAATCTACGTAATTACTATGTAAAGCCTGACTACCCATTAACTATCTTTTCCATATATTCATGCATCCCAAATTTGAGTACAATACATATGCACTGCTACCACCATTTACTTTGGGGCATTTTGTCCGTTTATTATTGTTTTTTTTCTTTTATTTTTCTTCTTTTTTTTATATATGTGGTTATTAATATACATATTCGAGAAATCAATGCATATGATTAAGGAATTGAATGCATGAACATGTTCTCAACTTTCTTTTTCACATTTTCACAAAAAATATAACATACCTAATTCCCAAACCAAATATTTCCAAAACCAATTTTCCCACACTTAAATCATGAACATTTTCACTAGTCTAAAATTAAGGTCATTCATTGTTTCTCCACTTAGAGTTAGTGATGGGCTAAAATAAAGAACAAATGGGATAAAATAGGCTCAACATTGGGTTGCAAAGGGTAATGAAAGGGTAAGGCCATATGGGTATTTGAGCTATAGTGAAACAAAGGCCTCAATCACATAAGTTCATACATACATCAAGCAATGGAAATATAGAATCAAGAAAGACAAATATCACAATTTTTGAGAGAACAACACACACCAAAACAAAATGTATTGGTTGATAAGATACAACCAATCATATAGGTTCAAAAATCTCACTGGGTTGTGTGTTCTAGCTCTAAAACCATGTTCCAAAAATAAATTTTTTCAGACAAGTTCAACAAAAATTTTAATTTAAATTAGTAAAATGTCCTAAAATAGTTTCTTTGAAAAGAAATCATCACTTCAACCAGGTAGTACTTAAATTCAAGCAACTAACTACACATGCAATCTATTATGAAATGCAACAACTAACGAACAAAGAAAATTAAGAATTGTTGTTGGAAAGGAAAGCATTTATCCACGGAAGTCGGTCTCGACCTTCCCACATTTAAAGATTACACCGTCTTCGGTGCATGCAAAGAAGAGTAAGGTGGATCAGGTGGGTTGCTGCAAATGATGAGCTTCTTCAAAGAATTGTGTGGATGGACTCGTGGTTCGCCCTATTTAGAAGCTTTTCCTATCTCGTCTTCGTGGCCAGCCTGAAAGGAGAGAAAAAGAAAGAGGAATAGCCCACAAACAAAGATATTAAAACAAATATATATATATATGGGCTAATGCTAAATAAGAGTGGGGTTCTCAACTACATGGTAGCTACAATATATAAGTGAGAGAGCAATATAAGCGAATGACATATCAACTTAAACTTGATGCAAGAGTAAATTTTAAGTATAAGTAAACAGCATGAAGAGAGCACTCAGGAGCATCAAGTTCAAATAGAAAAGAGTGGGTCATGAAAGACAATATGAGTTCATATCAATGCTCAAATGATGCAAGTGTCACAAAAGATAAGCATTGACCTATAAATATCATCACCCAATGGTGGACGAATCCGCACACTCTGTACTGTTGTACCAGCAAGTTCACTGGGTCGTCCAAGTAATACCTGAGCGAGTCCGGGTCAATCCCACGAGGATTGTGGTTTGAAGCAAGCTATGGTTATCTTGTAGGTCTTAGTCAGACGAATCAGAAGGTTGTTGGATACGGAATTTTATTAGAAATATCGTATAAATTAAAATCAGTAATAGAAATATAGTTAAAGATTGGAGTTGCTTTGTCTTTCTGAATCAACTCTGGTATTACTGTCTTCTTTGCTTGTGAATGATCTTTTCTATGGCAGGCTGTATGTGATCAATGTCATTGCCCGTGGTCATTGGTCTCCTCTGCTCCAGATTAGACGCCATTGCCCGTGGTCATCCAATCTGACGAAGGGTGAAGCTCTAGCAGTTTATTATCTTGGCGATCCTACTCAAAATACCACAGAGAAGGTCGAAACTTTTAGATTAGAGAATGCTGCTTCTTTAGGTTCTAGCCTCTACCACAGAGACCCTAATCTCCCCAGAAATTGGCTAAAGTGGTGTCTCGAGAAGTCCCCAATGAATTCATGGATTAGCCGTCTGAGAGATGTATAATCAAGCTGGCGGTTCATGCTTTCTAGCCACGTATTCACACGAACCCAAGTAAACACGGGTGTTTGTCAGGCACGCGGTCCTAGTATGATAAACAGAGCTGATTGTCACTGATCATCCTATTCACCATGTTGAAAAACAATTATACATCTTAGAATCAAATCAAACACGGATCGAAGAAGAAAACAGTAATACTTTTATTAATTCATAGGGCTCAGCAGGGCTCTTCCCCTCAACCTAGAAGGTTTAGAAACTCATACTGAAAGGAAAATACAATGTAAAATGTTTAAAGTCTGTAAAAAGGTCTAATAAGGTGTAAGGTGGCCGAAGATACTTAATACAGAGTGATCATCTACTTTAAATATTAAACTAATGACTAGTAAGGGTAAAACAATCTTTTTAGTGTTAAAGTCCACTTCTGGGGCCCACTTGGTGAGTGTTTGGGCTGAGCTTTGATGAAATCCACATGCTAAGAGGCCTTTAGGGCATCGAACGCTGGCTAGGGGGTCCTCTCTGGGTGTTTGGACGCTGGTATCTGCCTTGTGGACGCTGGACGCCTGGAAGGGGGCAGGAAGCTGGCGTTGGACGCCAGTTTTGGGCCTTTTAATCTGAAGCAAAGTATGGACTATTATACATTGCTGGAAAGCTCTAGAAGTCATCTTTCCATAGCCATTGAGAACTCTCTATTTGGACATTTATATCTCTAGAAAAGCTCTTCCGAGTGCAAGGAGATCAGATCCGGATAGCATCTACAGTGCTTTCTCTGTCTCTGAATCAGACTTCTGCTCCAACTCCTCAATTTCAGCCAGAAATTACCTGAAATTGAACAAAAACACAAAAACTCATAGTAGAATCCAAAAATGTGAATTTAACACTAAAACCTATAAAAACTAAATAAAAACTAAATAAAACATGGTAAAAACTATATGAAAATAACACCAAAAAGCATATAAAATATCCGCTCATCACCCAACAATACAAAACAAGTCACGAAACACCAAAATAATGCATGAAATATTCAACAGTTGAGTAAGAAAATTCAACACCAATGGAAAGATAGCAAACATAGAAAAGAAAATAAGAATAAGCATAAAATTAAAATACAATGAATGAAAGTATGCAAATGCAATAAACAAAAGAATAAAAAGATTAGAAAAATGAGAAGTGAAATTTTGAAAAGTGGGAGAAGAAGAAAGTAAGAAGGAAAGAAGAAAAGGAAGAAGAAAGGAAAGAAGAAAGAAAAAGAAAGGAAAAGAGAAGTGACGCGTGAGCATCGTCTATGCGCTCGCGTGGATAGCAGAATAAAGAGGCGACGCGTACGCGTCAGTTACGCGTATGAGTGAAAAGCAAAAAAGAGAAGGTGACGCGTACACGTCAATCACGCATACGCGTGGATATAAATTGTGCTCCTCACACAACACTCGCACAGTTCCACCGCAAGTCTCTGGTTCCAACGCAAGTCTCTGGTTTTTGTACAAGGGATGGCAGCAGTAAGATACGGCGCGTGTGCGTTGGTCACGCCCACGCGTGGAAGGTCAAAAATTCTAATGACGCGTACACGTCAGCAAGGCGCACGCGTAGGTTGGGTTGTGCGCCTAGCACCCCACCCACACCGTTCCACAACTCTCTGGTTTTTGTACCAGAGAGCAACATCATCAGATATGACGCATGCGCATCGGCTATTCGCACGCGTGAGACATATTTTTTATTTTTATAATAAACTAACAAGCTACCAAAGTAATGCCAAAGATTATTAAACAATCCAAATCACAACTTAAACTAAATAAACCTAATTAAAAATAAAAATTCAACTTATTACCAATAGAAATAAAAGGAAAAATAGGCAGAATTTACCATGGTGGGGTGTCTCCCACCTAGCACTTTTAGTTAAAGTCCTTAAGTTGGACATTTGGTGAGCTTCTTGTTATGGTGGCTTGTGCTTGAACTTATCTCGAAACTTCCACCAATGCTTGGACTTCCAATAAGTTCCAACATTTTCAAGTAAATTTACCAAGCCTTGATGAAGTTCTTCGCAAGCTTTGAGCTCCCAAAGTTAATCCTCTTGTATGCCAGGATCTTAAATCTTATTTCTACACTCGTCTTCAAGATGATCGTCATTATTCCATCCGGGTGGTAAGCAATCCGAATTCTCACTGAGGTATCTAAACAACTTCCTAGACCCATTCAGTCTATCTCTATACCAACCTTTGCACTTCAACTTTGAGCATGCAACTATATTGAACCTTGCATGACAACTCCAACCACTAACCATGCCCCTTTTGCTCTTAAAGCCACAAAGAGCTCTAAGTTGACCATCCGTCTCAAGCAAACTATATTAAAGTGGGAAAGTAAAGGTTAAGGATAAGAATTTTACCTCCTTGAATGTTGTGTTGGATAGTAATGGCTTGGGGAGGGGTGTTTTTAATGATCTTGCAAGCTCCACTCCCTTGTGCCCTTCCTTGACTACTTCCACCTCTTGGCAAGCCTCTTCAACTTCAACCTCTTCCTCTTGGTAGCTTTCTTCAATTTTAATTCCTTGCTCACTAACTTTTTCTATACATTCCTCATTGTTCAAGTCATGTGTTAGAGGTTGTGCTTTAGTCTCCTCAACGTCAATTTTGCAACACAATGAGAAATGTTCAACAATCTCAAATAGCATATTAATTGGTGTGGAATCATCTTCAATAATAGGATTTATCGCTTTCTCAACCTCTTCCAATCTCTCATCATCCATAATATGCCTAAGAGGTTGTATATTATCCTCTTCGACATCAAATTCATGCTCAATGAGAGAAGGTTCAACAACTTCCACAAAATCGTCAATAACATCACTTGGTGTGGAAGTGTTCTCAAGCTTGTAATCCACCTTTTGTTCAACTTCACCTAGGCTTTCAACCACTTCTTCTTCTTCAACAATCTCCATAGTTTCCACTTGTTGTATAACACACTCCATTTTATTGTTCTCATGTTGAGATTCTAAAATCTCCTTCATGCTACTCTCTTTTATTAATTTTCCACATTCATTCATAGAAATACTTTGCTTGTGGCATGTATCCCATGTGTCCACGGTGGCTTGAATTTTAGCAATGTTAGCCATGATAGTTTCGTGCGTCCTTTGGGCTTTCTCTTACTCCTTTTGACGGATGGTTGCTTGGAGTCGGTCCACTGCTTCCTTGAGATGATCCATTGGCTCTTGTTCCACTTGGCTAACATAAGTAGGATCATATTGCTCTTGGAATGATGGATATGAACACTCTTTCATGAAGGGTTGTAGTGGAAAAGAGAGTTCATCTTGCAGTTGAAAAGGAGATGCATTAAAGCTTGAAGATTAGAAGGTGCTTTGGTTGTTGATAGAAGGTGGAGGTAGACGGGATATAAGCTCTTGGAGGGTAAAGGTGAGTGTGGTTTGAAGCTCTTCTTGCTCTTGAAGAATGATACCAAGTTATCATCCATAGGAGCTTAGTTGGAAGGAGAAGAATGGTTATGAGGGTAATGATGTTGGAGTGGTAGTGGTTCTTGGTGGATATTGAGGTTGGAATTGTTATGGTTCTATGTGTGCTGTGTATGGCTCATATGGTTGTTTGTATGGTGGATAAGGATTAGGATTATATAGAGGTGTTTAGTGGTAAAGGGCGTGTGAGTATGGTTGTGGGCTATATTGTTGAGGAGGTTCATAGGCATATGGTGGTAGTTGTTGATAATCATAAGGAGGTTCACCATAGCCATCAGATTGGTACGCATCTTGGAATGGCTCTTGCTCATAGCACTTTGGAGGAGGTTGTTGCCAAGAAGGTTGATCATAAGCATATGGCCCCTCCCACCTTTGATTGTTCCATCTTTGATGCATCTTCTCATTGAAGCTTCTATTCCCTACAACACTATTGTAACCAAACTCATAGCCAAAGGGGTGAGAATTCATAATGAAAAGTGAAAATAAAAAAAAGAACTAATAAGAAATGAGTAAACAAAGTCCTAAAAGTAGCAAAAACTAACAAAGAAACAAAAGGCAAACATATTCACAATATTAACAATAAGCAATAATATAGCACACATTTGCAATTCCCCGGCAACGGCGCTAAAAACTTGACGGAGGATAAATGTCGGTAACGAATTTCTCAATAAAATTGCATTGAAAGTATAGTTCTAAACTGACAACTTATCCTCGGTTAACGTTTAATTTGTTTATCAATTAAGAAAACCAATAAAAATAATCAAAGTATTCAAACCTCGGGCCGTCTCTCAAAGGAATTGAAGGGAAGTGTACTTATCATTGGTTATGGAAAAGTATTTTTGGGATTTTTGAATGATGAACAAGGAATGTAAATAGAAAATAAACTACCAACTAAGAAAAGTCCTAGCAAGGGTTGAGAATTGGAATTCATATCCTCATTATCATCGTCAATTGTGATGGTAAATGTAAATTGCCTTCACATAGTTAACTTCTAACCAATGAAGGAAAGTCAAGTGCATACAATCAACTTGAGTTCACAAGTCCTAGTCAACTCATAGTGAGAGACTAGATTTAGTGAAGTTCAAGCTAACCAGCAATCTTCAATTACCAATCAACATCAGACTTTGACAATTCAAGGTCTCCAAATAATCAATCCAAGTCAAGAATATAAAAATCTATTTTAAAATCCAACCAAGAATTTTATCAAATACTTGGAAGGCATAAAATAAAAGCATAGAAAATTAGCAAGAAATAGTAAAAATCTAAGATTAACAAATGCAAAGAATCAACAACCAACAATTAAAGAAAGAAGCGATAAACATGAAATACCTCAAATTGCATTAAAAGGAAATTGAATCTAACTAGAAGAGCTCATAAACTAAATTGAGAAAATAAAGAAATTGACAAGAGAAGATAAACTAAGATACTAGAACAATAAAATGTAGAAGAAAACTAAATTAAAGCAAGATGGAAATCTGAAATTTAGAAGAAATAAAACTAAAAGAAACCCTAAAACCTACATCTAAAACCTAACGTGTGAATGAATGAAAAAGTAAATGTCCAACTCCACTCCCCAGCCTCTTGTATGTCTTCATTTTCGGGCCTGAAACTGGGTCAAAAACAGGTCAGAAATTGCCTCCAACATTTTCCTGGGCACGTGACGCTCGTCACATGTACACGTCAGCCACGCATACCCGTCGCTTGAACTCTGCACTGGCCATGCGTAGGCGTCAGCCACGCGTGTGCGTTATTTGGTTATGGCTTGGTCACACGTACGCGTCAGCCATGCGTGCGCGTGGACACCAGCTTCTCAAAACTTCAATTTCTTGTGTTCCTTCCACATTTGCATGCTTTTTTTGCATCCTTTAAGCCATTCCTGCCATATAAACCCTGGAATCACTTAACACACATATCACGACATTGAATGGTAATAAAAGAGGATTAAAAACTATCGATTTTAAGGCCTGCAAAGCAAGTTTTCAATCATAGCACAAAGTTAGGAAGGAAACTTAAAAGCCTGCAATTTTTATGAATAAGTGTGAGAATAGTTGACAAAATCCACTCAATTGAATCCAAAATATTCCATAAAATAGTGGTTTATCATAAACGCATAAAAATAATATACAAGCAAGTATAGCAAGTAAAGGTTTAGTGAAAAACAATAATGAGAAATCAGTTAAGGTCTCCGAGATGTTTATCTTTCCAGATTAAAACTTCTTACTAACTATTTTAATAATAAATGATTCATTCTATGACAAACTTTAAGTGATTAATCCCTAATCCCTTAGCGATTTAATCTCCTCTAATCCTCATCAAATGCCACTCCCATGGTCATTCAATTCAGATTGGAGGGTGAAGTTCAAAAAACTAGTTTATACCACAAAGGCCCTAATCACCCCAATCTCGGCTAAATAGATGTTGCTTATCCCCATCAGGTTGTGTGATTAGCCATCTAGGAGGAGTGTTTTGAAGCTGTAGTTCATGCGAGATAACTCTCCCGAGAATCCCAAGAACTCATGTAGAAAAGGGTCATACTTTCGTTCCACCCAATTCATAAGATTAAGAACGAAAATTACACCTTAGAATTGAATCAAATATATATTAAAATAGAAGAATAATAATCTTATTCCCTAAAATAAACAGAGCTCCTAACCTTAACTAGGAGGTTTAGTTGCTCATGACTTACAGAGAAAACAGGGTTCTGAAAAAGTGTAGAAGGAAGGAGATCTTAAACCTAAGTGATCTTTCCCTTTAAGTGCTAACCTAATAATAAATGCTAGACCTAAAAGATATTATTTTGTAAATAAAATTACAAAAAAGAAAATAAAATAAAACTAAGGAGTGATAAATTCACTTGGAGGCCCAAAGAGGTGTGAACGGGCTGCTGCTGGCGTTTAAGGCCAGTTTGGGCGTTAAACGCCCAAGGGGGAAGCACATGTCTCTGGTTTGTTCCCCCTGCAGGCGTCAAACTGATGAGTGAATATTTTATACGCTTTTTGGGGGTATTTTCATGTAGTTTTTAGTATGTTCTAGTTAGTTTTTAGTGTATTTTTATTAGTTTTTAGGCAAATTTCATATTTTTGGACTTTACTATGATTTTGTGTGTTTATCTGTGATTTCAGGTATTTTCTGGCTGAAATTGAGGGATCTGAGCAAAAATCTGATTCAGGTTGAAAAAGGACTGCTGATGTTGTTGGATTCTGACCTCCCTGCACTCAGAATGAAATTTTTGGAGCTACAGGAGTTCAATTGGCGCGCTCTCAACTGGGTTAGAAAGTAGACATCCAGGGCTTTCCAGAAATATATAATAGTTTATACTTTTCTCGAAGATAAATGACGTAAACTGGCGTTAAATGCCAGTTCCATGTTCCATTCTAGCGTTAAGTGCCAGAAACAGGTTACAAATTGGAGTTAAACGCCCAAAACAGGTTACAACCTGGCGTTTAACTCCAGAAATAGCCCAGGCACGTGAAAAGCTCAAGTCTCAGCCCCAGCACAGACCAAGTGGGCCCCAGAAGTGGATTTCTGCACTATCTATCTCAGTTTACTCATTTTTTGTAAACCTAGGCTACTAGTTTAGTATTTAAACAACTTTTAGAGATTTATTTTGTATCTCATGACATTGTTAGATCTGAACTTAGTACTCTTTGACGGCATGAGTCTCTAAACTCCATTGTTGGGGGTGAGGAGCTCTGCTGTGTCTCAATGAATTAATGCAATTATTTCTATTTTTCATTCAAACACGCTTGTCTCTATCTAAGATACTCATTCGCACTTCAATATGATGAATGTGATGATCTGTGACACTCATCACCATTCTCAACCTATGAACGCGTGTCTGACAACCACCTTCGTTCTACATTAGATTGAATAAGTATCTCTTGGATTCCTTAATCAGAATCTTCATGGTATAAGCTAGAATCCATTGGCAGCATTCTTGAGAATCCAGAAAGTCTAAACCTTGTATGTGGTATTCCGAGTAGGATTCAGGGATTGAATGACTGTGACGAGCTTCAAACTCACAAGAGTTAGGCGTAGTGACAGACGCAAAAGGATCAATGGATCCTATTCCAGCATGAGTGAGAACAGACAGATGATTAGTCGTGCGGTGACAGCGCACCTGGACCATTTTCACTGAAAGGACGGATGGTAGCCATTGACAACGGTGATCCACCAACACATAGCTTGCCATAGGAGGAATGGTGGACGAAATTGTGATCACATCAATGTAGTATTCTTTGTTGTTGTATGGAATCATTATTATGGCACTTATGTGTGGACACAACTCCGTTCAACTAACCAGCAAGTGTACTGGGTCATCCAAGTAATACCTTACGTGAGTAAGGGTCGATCCCACAGAGATTGTTGGTATGAAGCAAGCTATGGTCACCTTGTAAATCTCAGTTAGGCAGATTAAATGATTATGGGTTTCGAAAATTAATAATAAATAGAAAATAAAAAGGGATAGAAATACTTATGTAAATCAATAGTGGGAATTTCAGATAGGCGTGTGGAGATGTGATGAGCGGATAATTTATACGCTTTTTGGCATTGTTTTTAGTATGTTTTTAGTATCTTTTAGTTAGTTTTTATTATATTTTTATTAGTTTTTAGTTAAAATTCACTTTTCTGGACTTTGCTATGAGTTTGTGTGTTTTTCTGTGATTTCAGGTATTTTCTGGCTGAAATTGAAGGTTCTGAGCAAAAATCTGATCCAGAGACTGAAAAGGACTGCAGATGCTGTTGGATTCTGACCTCCCTGCACTCGAAGTGGATTTTCTGGAGCTACAGAGACCCAATTGGCGCGCTCTTAACGGCATTGAAAAGTAGACATCCTGGGCTTTTCAGCAATATATGATAGTCCATACTTTGCCCAAGATTTGATGGCCCAAACCGGCGTAGCAAATCAGCATCAGAAATTCCAGCGTTAAACGCCGGAACTGGCATAAAACTTGGAGTTAAACGCCCAAACTGGCATGAAAGTTGGCGTTTAACTCCAGAAAAGGTCTCTACACGAAATTACTTCATTGCTCAGCCCAAGCACACACCAAGTGGGCCCAGAAGTGGATTTTTCTGTCATTTACTCATTTCTGTAAACCTTAGGATATTAGTTTACTATTTATAGAACCTTTTGACATTGTATCCGTACCTTATGACCTCATAACACTTTTTACACGTTTCTTGTGTACCTTCCACGGCATGAGTCTCTAAACCCCATGGTTGGGGGTGAGGAGCTCTGCTGTGTCTTGATGGATTAATGCAATTACTACTGTTTCTTATTCAATCATGCTTGCCTCCATTCTAAGATATCACTTGCTCCTAACCCGGATGAATGTGATGATCCGTGACACTCATCACCATTCTCAACTATGAACATGTGCCTGACAACCACCTCTGTTCTACCTTAGATTAAGTAGATATCTCTTGGATTCTTTAATCGGAATCTTCGTGGTATAAGCTAGAACTGATGGCGGCATTCAAGAGAGTCCGGAAGGTCTAAACCTTGTCTGTGGTATTCTGAGTAGGACTCAATGATTGAATGACTGTGACGTGCTTCAAACTCCTGAAGGTGGGGCGTTAGTGACAGACGCAAAAGAATCACTGGATTCTATTCCGGCCTGATTGAGAACCGACAGATGATTAGCCTATGCTGTGACAGAGCATCAGGGACGTATTTTCACTGAGAGGATGGGAGGTAGCCATTGACAACGGTGAAACCCTACATACAGCTTGCCATGGAAGGAGCCTTGCGTGTTTGATGAAGATGACAGTAGGAAAGCAGAGATTCGGAAGATGGAGCATCTCCAAAGCCTCAGCCTATTCTCCATTACTGCAAAACAAGTACCTTTTTCATGTTCTTTTGCTTTTTACCATCAATCCTGATAATTTCCGATATCCTGACTAAGATTTACAAGGTAACCATAGCTTGCTTCAAGCCGACAATCTCCGTGGGATCGACCCTTGCTCACGCAAGGTATTACTTGGACGACCCAGTGCACTTGCTGGTTAGTTGTGCGGGATTGCAAAAGTGTTATTGCAATTTCGTGCACCAAGTTTTTGGCGCCGTTGCCGGGGATTGTTCGAGTTTGGACAACTGACGGCTTATCTTGTTGCTTAGATTAGGACTGTTTTATTTTTGTTGGTTTAGAGTCTTTTAGTTGAGTCTAGTCTCATATTTTAAGTTTGGTGTCCATTGCATGCCTTTGTTTTTCTTCTGGTTTTTCGAAATTGCATGTTCTTAGTTCCTTTTTGATTCATAAAAATTCTAAGTTTGGTGTCCTCTTTGTGTTTTTCCTTTAAAATTTTCGAAAATTAGTGTTTGATTTTCTAAAAATTTTAAGTTTGGTGTCTTTTTGTTGTTTTTCTCTTTCCTCTTTTTAAAAATCAAATCTTTTTCATAAAAACTTTTCAATCATATCTTTTTAATTGCTGTTTTCAAAATCTTTTTAATTAACTGATTGATTTAGCTCTCAATTTGCTTTGATCTTATTTGCTTTTTGATTTTCAAATTTGTTTTTTTATTTCCTTTTGTTTTATTTTAATTTTTCGTTTAAAATTCAAAAAAAAAAAAAAAACAAAATTTATCTCTTTGCAATCATTATCATTTCCCTTTTGTCCACTATGGACTCAAGTGGAATTAATCAGTCCAAGAGGACTCTGGGGTCATATGCTAACCCCATTACAGCTGCATATGGGAGTAGCATCTGTATACCTCCCATCAAAGCAAGCAGCTTTGAACTAAACCCTCAACTCATTATCATAGTGCAGCAAAATTGCCAGTATTCCGGTCTTCCACAGGAAGAACCTACTGAGTTTCTGGCACAGTTCTTACAAATTGCTGACACAGTACATGATAAAGAGGTAGATCAGGATGTCTACAGACTATTACTGTTTCCATTTGCTGTAAAAGATCAAGCTAAAAGGTGGTTGAATAACCAACCTACAGCAAGCATAAAGACATGGAAACAGTTATCAGACAAATTCCTGAATCATTTCTACCCTCCAAAGAGGATGACACAGCTAAGGCTGGACATCCAAGGCTTTAAACAAGAGGATAATGAATCCCTTTATAATGCCTGGGAGAGGTATAGAGGTATGCTTAGAAAATGCCCCTCTGAAATGTTTTCAGAGTGGGTACAGTTAGACATCTTCTACTATGGGCTCACAGAAAAAGCTCAGATGTCTTTAGACCACTCAGCTGGTGGATCTATACACATGAGGAAGACAATTGAAGAAGCTCAAGAGCTTATAGACACTGTTGCTAGAAACCAATACTTATATTCTAGCAGTGAGTTCGTTCCAAAAGAGGAGGTCATGGCATTAGTCACTGATCCTAATCCTCAAGAACAGATGAATGAGCTTAATCAACAATTGCTCCTGATGACAGAACAGTTAGCAGAATTTAAAGAAATGCTCCATGATACTAAAGTTGCTAACAAGAACATAGAACTGCAGTTGAATCAAGCAAAACAGCAAATATCTAAACAGATAACAGAAGGATGTCAAGCAGTTCAACTAAGGAGTGGGAAAACACTGAACACCACTGCTCAAAGGAGCAAGAAGGCAAACAAAGAACAATTGACAGAGGATAACCAAACCACTGTTCAAAATCCCTCTGAGGACAACAAGAGCCCAGAGAGGAATATTATTGGCGTTCAAACGCTAGAAAGGGAAGGAAAGTTGGCGTTAAACGCCCATTCCTTGCCCAATTCTGGCGTTCAAACGCCAGAAAAGGGGGAAAAGCTGGCGTTTAACGCCCATTCCCTGCCCAATCCTGGCGTTCAAACGCCAAGGGAGAATCAGACACCTGAGAGTGCTGATAATAATCCTTCCAACAAGGCCTCTTCAACCACTTCTGTAAGGAATAAACCTGCAGCATCTAAGGTTGAAGAATATCAAGCCAAGATGCCTTACCCTCAGAAACTCCGCAAAGCGGAACAGGATAAGCAATTTGCCCGCTTTGCAGACTATCTAAGGACTCTTGAAATAAAGATTCCGTTTGCAGAGGCACTTGAGCAAATACCTTCTTATGCTAAGTTCATGAAAGAGATCTTAAGTCATAAGAAGGATTGGAGAGAAACTGAAAAAGTGTTTCTCACTGAAGAATGCAGTGCAGTCATTCTGAAGAGCTTACCAGAAAAGCTTCAAGATCCTGGAAGCTTTATGATACCATGCACATTAGAAGGTGCTTGCACCAAGACAGCCCTATGTGATCTTGGAGCAAGCATCAATCTAATACCTGCATCCACTATCAGAAAGCTTGGGTTGGCTGGAGAAGTCAAACCAACCAGGATATGCCTCCAACTTGCTGATGGCTCCATTAAACACCCATCAGGCATAATAGAGGACATGATTGTCAAGGTTGGGCCTTTTGCCTTTCCAACTGACTTTGTGGTGCTGGAAATGGAGGAGCACAAGAGTGCAACTCTTATTCTAGGAAGACCTTTCCTAGCAACTGGACGAACTCTCATTGATGTACAAAGAGGGGAAGTAACCCTCAGAGTCAATGAGGATGAGTTCAAGTTGAATGATGTAAAAGCTATGCAGTATCCAGACACACCAAATGACTGCATGGGCACTGACATTATTGACTCTCTGGTAGAAGAGATCAATATGGCTGAAAGCCTAGAATCAGAGCTTGAGGACATCTTCAAAGATGCTCAACCTGATCAAGAAGAACTAGAGGAAGTAAAGGAATTTTGGAAAATTCCTCAGGAGGAGGATAAACCTCCCAAACCTGAACTCAAACCTCTACCACCATCTCTGAAATATGCATTTCTAGGAGAGGGTGACACTTTTCCAGTGATTATAAGCTCTGCTTTAGACCCACAGGAAGAGGAAGCACTGATTCAAGTACTAAGGACGCACAAGACAGCTCTTGGGTGGTCCATAAGTGATCTTAAGGGCATTAGCCCAGCAAAATGCATGCACAAGATCCTATTGGAGGATAATGCCAAACCAGTGGTCCAACCACAGAGGCGGCTAAATCCGGCCATGAAGGAGGTGGTGCAGAAAGAGGTCACTAAATTACTAGAGGCTGGGATTATTTATCCTATTTCTGATAGCCCCTGGGTGAGCCCTGTCCAAGTTGTCCCCAAAAAGGGAGGCATGACAGTGGTTCATAATGAAAAAAATGAACTGGTTCCTACAAGGACAGTCACAGGGTGGCGTATGTGTATTGACTACAGAAGGCTCAATACAGCCACCAGAAAGGATCATTTTCCTTTACCATTCATAGACCAAATGCTAGAAAGACTAGCTGGTCATGACTATTACTACTTTTTGGATGGCTATTCAGGCTACAACCAAATTGCAGTAGATCCCCAGGACCAAGAGAAAACAGCATTTACCTGCCCTTCTGGCGTGTTTGCCTATAGGAGAATGCCTTTTGGTCTGTGCAATGCACCTGCAACCTTTCAGAGGTGCATGCTCTCTATCTTCTCAGACATGGTAGAGAAATTTCTGGAAGTCTTCATGGATGACTTTTCAGTATATGGAGACTCATTCAGCTCCTGTCTTAACCACCTATCACTTGTCCTGAAAAGATGCCAAGAGACTAACCTGGTTTTAAACTGGGAGAAATGTCACTTTATGGTGACTGAGGGAATTGTCCTTGGACACAAAATTTCAAGCAAGGGAATAGAGGTGGATAAGGCAAAGGTAGAGGTAATCGAAAAATTACCACCACCTGCCAATGTTAAGGCAATCAGAAGCTTTATTGGGCATGCAGGATTCTACAGAAGGTTTATAAAGGATTTTTCAAAAATTGCCAAACCTCTAAGTAATCTGCTAGCTGCTGACACTCCATTTATCTTTGATAATGAGTGCCTGCAGGCATTTGAGACCCTGAAAGCTAAGCTGGTCACAGCACCAGTTATCTCTGCACCAGATTGGACATTGCCATTTGAATTAATGTGTGATGCCAGTGATCATGCCATTGGTGCAGTGTTGGGACAGAGGCATAACAAACTTCTGCATGTCATTTACTATGCTAGCCGTGTTCTAAATGATGCACAGAAGAATTACACAACCACAGAAAAAGAATTACTTGCAGTGGTTTATGCCATTGACAAGTTTAGATCTTATCTAGTAGGATCAAAGGTGATTGTGTACACTGATCATGCTGCTCTTAAATACTTACTCACAAAGCAGGATTCAAAACCCAGGCTTATCAGATGGGTGTTGCTTCTGCAAGAGTTTGATATAGAAATAAGAGACAGAAAAGGGACAGAGAACCAAGTGGCTGATCATCTGTCCCGAATAGAACCAGTAGCTGGGGCGTCCCTCCCTTCTACTGAGATCTCTGAGACTTTCCCAGATGAGCAACTCTTTGCCATTCAGGAAGCTCCATGGTTTGCAGATATGGCAAACTATAAAGCTGTAAGGTTCATACCCAAGGAGTACAGCAGAGTGCAAAGAAAGAAATTAATTTCAGATGCCAAGTACTACCTCTGGGATGAACCATATCTCTTTAAGAGATGTGCTGACGGAGTGATCCGCAGATGTGTACCCAGAGAAGAAGCACAAAGGATCCTATGGCACTGCCATGGATCACATTATGGAGGACATTTTGCAAGTGAGCGAACAGCCACTAAAGTCCTCCAGTGTGGCTTCTACTGGCCTACTCTCTATAAAGATTCCCGAGAGTTTGTGCGTAACTGTGACAGTTGCCAAAGAGCTGGTAACCTGCCTCACGGATATGCCATGCCTCAACAAGGGATATTAGAGATAGAATTGTTTGATGTATGGGGAATTGACTTCATGGGGCCATTCCCACCATCATACTCAAACACTTACATTCTGGTGGCAGTAGACTACGTATCTAAGTGGGTAGAAGCAATTGCTACACCCACTAATGATACCAAGACCGTGCTAAAGTTCCTCCAGAAAAACATCTTCAGCAGATTTGGTGTTCCCAGAATACTAATCAGTGATGGGGGCTCTCATTTCTGCAACAAACAGCTATACTCCGCTATGGTTAGATATGGAATCAGCCATAAAGTGGCAACTCCGTATCATCCACAGACAAATGGGCAAGCAGAAGTCTCTAACAGAGAGCTAAAAAGAATCCTAGAACGGACTGTGATGGCCCGAAGAAAGGATTGGGCAAAGAGCTTGGATGATGCTCTGTGGGCATACAGAACAGCATTCAAGACTCCTATAGGAACCTCTCCATACCAACTGGTGTATGGGAAGGCCTGTCATTTGCCTGTGGAACTGGAACATAAAGCCTATTGGGCAACCGGATTCCTAAACATGGATGCTCAGTTAGCTGGTGAGAAAAGACTGCTCCAGCTAAATGAGCTAGAGGAGTTCAGACTCAATGCCTTTGAAAATGCTAAAATTTATAAGGAAAAGGCAAAGAAGTGGCATGACAAGAGATTGTCAACCAGAGTCTTTGAGCCAGGACAAAAAGTTCTGCTCTTCAACTCCAGGCTCAAATTGTTTCCAGGAAAACTCAAATCCCGGTGGAGGGGTCCGTATGTGATTACAGGAGTGTCACCATATGGATATGTTGAGCTTCAGGATATTGATTCAGACAGAAAGTTCATTGTTAATGGACAGAGAATCAAGCATTATCTTGAAGGCAATTTTGAGCAGGAATGCTCAAGATTGAGACTTGAGTGATTCTTAGCAGAAGTCCAGCTAAAGACAGTAAAGAAGCGCTTGCTGGGAGGCAACCCAGTCATTAGGAGGGAATATGATTAGTTCTTACAAAGGCAAGTATCAAAAATGAAGGAATTCACAGAGTTACAGAAGGATTCAGCTCAAAAAGCAGAGAAAATGAGCTTACTGGCGAAAAAACGCCAGTAAGGGGCATTTTGGGCGTTAAACGCCAGAATGGGTACCATTCTGGGCGTTTAACGCCAGGAATGGTGCCATTTTGGGCGTTAAACGCCAGAATGGGCACCATTCTGGGCGTTTAACGCCAGGTGTGCAGCGTCCTGGGCGTTCTGAAAAACGCCCAGTGACAAAGGATTTCTGGCGTTTAACGCCCGGGTAGCAAATGGGCGTTAAACGCCAGAATGGGTGCCATTCTGGGCGTTTAACGCCAGCTTGGTGGGGGGACCACAATTTTGTTTTCAATTCAATTTTTTTCAAACTTTCCTTTTCTCACCCATACTTTTCTACAAAATCACACTTCAATCATTCATCATTCACTTTCAAATTTCAAAAATCAAAACCACTCTTCAAATTTATTTCAAATCAATTACAAACATTGTTCAAAAATTTCACCCTTTTCTCAATTTTTTTTCCATATCTTCTCAAATCTCCTTTCAAATTTCTCTCTTCTTTTTCGAAAACTCCCCTCCCCACCTTATAAATAAACGTTTGGCTCCCTCATTCCATCACACCATTCGAATTTCCTCTTCCTCCCCCTCTCTTCTCTCTTTTCTTTTGCTTGAGGACAAGCAAACCTCTAAGTTTGGTGTGCTTTTCCGTGATCACTAAGCCAAGATTCATCAAGATCATGGCTCCTAAGGGAAAACAAATCAATTTAAGAGGAAAGAAAGAGACTAATCCAAAGAATCTTTGGAATCAAGAGAAGTTCTTAACCAAAGAACATGAAGACCATTATCACAAAATAATGGGTCTGAGGTCAGTGATCCCGGAAGTAAAATTTGATCTGAAAGAAGATGAATATCCGGGGATCCAAGAGCAAATTCGAAACAGAGGTTGGGAAGTTCTAACCAATCCTGAGACAAAGGTTGGAAGGAACATGGTTCAGGAATTCTACTCAAATCTGTGGCTGACAGATAAGCAGATAATGACTGGAACCGCTTACCATACCTATAGAACCATGGTCAGAGGGAAAGTTATGTACTTCCATCTGGACAAAATAAGAGAAATCTTCAAGTTGCCTCAACTGCAAGATGATCCTGACTCCTTTAATAGGAGGATGGTGAGAGTAGACAAAGGATTGGATCAAGTTCTAGAGGACATATGCCTCCCTGGAACTAAGTGGATAACCAATTCTAAAGGTGTCCCAAACCAACTCAAGAGAGGAGACCTCAAACCAATTGCAAGAGGTTGGCTAGACTTTATTGGGCGTTCCATATTGCCCACTAGCAACCGTTCTGAGGTCACCATCAAGAGAGCAGTGATGATTCATTGCATTATGCTTGGAAGAGAAGTGGAGGTGCATCATATGATTGCTTGTGAGATCTACACAATTGCAAATAAGAATTCCACTGAAGCCAAATTGGCTTACCCAAGCTTGATCTCCTTGCTCTGTAAAGAGGCTGGGGTGAAGATGGGAGTAGATGAGTTCATACCCATTGAACATCCAATCACCAAGAAGTCAATGGAGGGACAAGTGCAAGACAACTCTATCAAAAGGAGGGCACATGAGTTCCTCCCTGAATTCCCTGAAATTGGCTATTGGGCCAACCTAGAAGCATCTATTAACAAGTTGCAAGAGACTATGGAGCAACTGAAGGAAGAACAGCAGAATCAAAACTGCATGCTCTGCAAATTGCTGAAGGAACAAGAGAAGCAGGGGCGTGAAATCCAAGAATTGAAACGCCAAAAGCTCTCCTCTCAAGCTGAGGGAGCATCCACTTCACAAAATCAAGGTTGTTGAGTCCTAACTCTGTGAAAACCTCTATCATTAGTAGCCTATGTTCTTGCGTTTTTATTTTGTTCTCTATTTTTATTTTCTAGTTTAATCTTATATTTAGTTTTGAGTCTTGTTCTTAGTTCAGAATTAATAAAATTTAAATATTCTGCCTTAAAGTTATGAATGTCTTATGAATCCATCACCTCTCTTAAATGAAAAATGCTTTAATCACAAAAGAACAAGAAGTACAGGATTTCGAAATTTATCTCTGAAACTAGTTGAATTAGTTTGATGTGGTGACAATACTTTTTGTTTTCTGAATGAATGCTTGAACAGTGCATATGTCTTTTGAATTTGTTGTTTTTAAGAATGTTAAAAAATTGTTGGCTCTTGAAAGAATAAGGAGAAAGAGAACTGTTATTGAGGATCTGAAAAAAATCATCAAATTGATTCTTGAAGCAAGAAAAAGCAGTGGAAAAAAAATTTCGAAAAAAAAAAACAGAGAAAAGAGAAGAAAGAAAAAGAAAAAGAAAAAGAGAGAAATAAAGTTGTGAACCAAGGCAAAAAGAGTGTGCTTAAGAACCCTGGACACCTCTAATTGGGGACTTTAGCAAAGCTGAGTCACAATCTAAAAAGGTTCACCCAATTATGTGTCTGTGGCATGTATGTATCCGGTGGTAATACTGGAAGACAGAGTGCTTTGGGCCACAGCCAAGACTCATACACTAGCTATGTTCAAGAATCATCATACTTAACTAGGAGAATCAATAACACTATCTGAGTTCTGAGTTCTCATAGATGCCAATCATTCTGAACTTCAAAGGATAGAGTGAGATGCCAAAACTGTTCGGAGGCAAAAAGCTACTAGTCCCGCTCATCTAATTGGAGCTATGTTTCTTTGATATTTTGGAGTCTATAGTATATTCTCTTCTTTTTATCCTATTTTTATTTTCAGTTGCTTGGGGACAAGCAACAATTTAAGTTTGGTGTTGTGATGAGCGGATAATTTATACACTTTTTGGCATTGTTTTTAGTATGTTTTTAGTATCTTTTAGTTAGTTTTTATTATATTTTTATTAGTTTTTAGTTAAAATTCACTTTTCTGGACTTTGCTATGAGTTTGTGTGTTTTTCTGTGATTTCAGGTATTTTCTGGCTGAAATTGAAGGTTCTGAGCAAAAATCTGATCCAGAGACTGAAAAGGACTGCAGATACTGTTGGATTCTGACCTCCCTGCACTCGAAGTGGATTTTCTGGAGCTACAGAAGCTCAATTGGCGCGCTCTCAACGGCATTGGAAAGTAGACATCCTGGGCTTTCCAGCAATATATAATAGTCCATACTTTGCCCAAGATTTGATGGCCCAAACCGGCGTAGCAAATCAGCATCAGAAATTCCAGCGTTAAACGCTGGAACTGGCATAAAACTTGGAGTTAAACGCCCAAACTGGCATGAAAGTTGGCGTTTAACTCCAGAAAAGGTCTCTACACGAAATTACTTCATTGCTCAGCCCAAGCACACACCAAGTGGGCCCGGAAGTGGATTTTTCTGTCATTTACTCATTTCTGTAAACCTTAGGATATTAGTTTACTATTTATAGAACCTTTTGACATTGTATCCGTACCTTATGACCTCATAACACTTTTTACACGTTTCTTGTGTACCTTCCACGGCATGAGTCTCTAAACCCCATGGTTGGGGGTGAGGAGCTCTGCTGTGTCTTGATGGATTAATGCAATTACTACTGTTTCTTATTCAATCATGCTTGCCTCCATTCTAAGATATCACTTGCTCCTAACCCGGATGAATGTGATGATCCGTGACACTCATCACCATTCTCAACTATGAACATGTGCCTGACAACCACCTCTGTTCTACCTTAGATTAAGTAGATATCTCTTGGATTCTTTAATCGGAATCTTCGTGGTATAAGCTAGAACTGATGGCGGCATTCAAGAGAGTCCAGAAGGTCTAAACCTTGTCTGTGGTATTCTGAGTAGGACTCAATGATTGAATGACTGTGACGTGCTTCAAACTCCTAAAGGTGGGGCGTTAGTGACAGACGCAAAAGAATCACTGGATTCTATTCCGGCCTAATTGAGAACCGACAGATGATTAGCCTATGCTGTGACAGAGCATCAGGGACGTATTTTCACTGAGAGGATGGGAGGTAGCCATTGACAACGGTGAAACCCTACATACAGCTTGCCATGGAAGGAGCATTGCGTGTTTGATGAAGATGACAGTAGGAAAGCAGAGATTCGGAAGATGGAGCATCTCCAAAGCCTCAGCCTATTCTCCATTACTGCAAAACAAGTACCTTTTTCATGTTCTTTTGCTTTTTACCATCAATCCTGATAATTTCCGATATCCTGACTAAGATTTACAAGGTAACCATAGCTTGCTTCAAGCCGACAATCTCCGTGGGATCGACCCTTGCTCACGCAAGGTATTACTTGGACGACCCAGTGCACTTGCTGGTTAGTTGTGCGGGATTGCAAAAGTGTTATTGCAATTTCGTGCACCAAGATGCTAGGATCCTTTTGAATCTCTACTTTCTTATTGCTTTCATCCAATCTTTCTTACTCCTTTCCATGGCAAGCTGTATGTAGGGCATCACCATCATCAATGGCTACTTTTAATCCTCTCGGGAAAATGGTCCTATGCGCTATCACTGCACGGCTAATCGTCTGGAGGCATCACCTTTGTTGATAGCTACATCCCATCTGATGTGTGGAGAACGATCCAACACAAAACTCACCGGCAAGTGTACCGGGTCGCATCAAGTAATAATAACTCACGTGAGTGAGGTCGATCCCACAGGGATTGAAGGATTGAGCAATTTTAGTTTAGTGGGTGATTTAGTCAAGCGAATCAAGTTTTGGTTGAGTGATTTGTGTTTAACAAGAAGTAAATGACAGTAAATGTAAAGGGGGAAGGGAAAAGTGCAGTAAATTAAAGAACAGAATTGTAAAATTGCAGAATCTTAAAGAGCAAGAAAGTAAATGACTGAAACTTAAAGTGCAAGAAACTTAAATTGCAGTAACTTAAATGGCAAGAAAGATAAATGGCTTGAATATAAAAGGGAATTGAGGACTGGGATTGCAGATTCTAAACAAAGAAGAAGTAAATTGCAGCAATTGATTGAGCAGAATTTAAATCAGAAGCAAATAGCATTCAAATAGAAAGAAAATAAAATGCAGCAAAGGTTCACAGAAGAACCAAGAGTGAATTATGATCTCAGGATCCCAAGGGCTTAGGTAGCAGAGCCTAAAACCCAATTTCCTTCCCAGATCTGAATTATCTAAGCAATTGACAGAAAATTAAAGAAAAAGCAATAGAAGAATAGAATTGAAGTTGAATTATGCAGAAAACAATTTGAAAAGAGTTTGAATGGGAATTGGGACAGAATTTCCCCAATTTCACACACCCAAAACTCAAAAACAGAAGAGTAGAATTGCCCAAGTAAGAATGAGGAAGGAGATCAGTCAATGTTCCCTTAATCCTCTTAGTGCTCGGTCAATTCTCTCAAGAACAATTGCCAGAGAGTCAAAGCTCTAAAAGAAGGTGAAAGTAAAAATTCAAAAGTGAGCATAAAGGTGAAAATTCAAAAGTCAAAGTAAAGGTAAGTGAAAAAGGTCCTAATTACATCAAACTAACTCCTATTTATACACTTTCTATTCTTGGATTTTAGGATTTGGATGGGATTTTGATTTGGTGAAGAAAGGAATTAAAGTGTGGATTTAAGTTTGAATTTTCGGCCCATTAAAATCACTCCCAGGAGGCTGCCCTGCCTTTGTGGAGGGCAGGGCAGAAAATTGAAGCTTGGTGCGTGGATTTGGTGCGGCCATGGTTGCGCGCGATGCGCGTTGGTGCGTCCTGGTGTGGCGAGATGCTGCCCTGCCCGCGCCAAGGGCAGGGCAGGAAAAGTTTGATGCGCCAGGGACGTTGGTGCGCGCGGTTGGTGCTGCCAGGAACAAAATGACAACTCAAGTTATTGTTGCTGTTACATAATATACATTTTGCATCAAAGGTTTGCTAAACTTACTGTTATAAGACTCACTTTTTTTATTCCTCCCTTGCTAACTTTTCTTGGCTTATAATGCTTTAACAAGCTTATTATTCTGTTAGAGGTTGGGTGTCAAATGCTGCAGCATAGCCTTTGGCTTTATTTTCTTTTCTTTTGCTCAACATCTTTCCACCACAAACACATGGCTCACTAATTTTTCCTAGGATCATTGATGCCCAGCATCTCTTTGGATTACTAAATGTTCTGTACCTAAGTTGCTCTTTATTGTGGATTTTCAATTGGCCATCCCAAATCAGTTGATCTAAGTGACCGGGTTTTAAAATACCCCTTAGAATTTACTCATCCAAGCAGATCTTAGTACAAGAACACCACAGGCATATGTCCTAAGGTTCAAGCTATTGGTGTCCAACCTTTATTCTTTGTTTTTCTTGCCATTTTGGCTTTTTCTTTCCCTTTTCTTTCTGTTTTTGTTACCAAGGGTTGTTTCATTCTTGATAAGAGTTTTTATAACAGCAAGCTAACTCACACTTGAATGGGAATGATATTATGCATCAATTATTTCATGAGTTATGCATTTAATCAAACACATATGCCACCACCAACTTCCATTCATACTTATGCAACATTGGATATTTTACTTTTCAATTCAAACCAAACTCTTTTATTCAAGCATATGGGAAACAAAACAAAATTTAAACTAAGTGATGGATAGCAAGCATTATGCAGACTTATCATTTTTAGCAAACAATTTCACTTGCACTAGATGAACACTTTAGCAAGACATACAATGGTTTCCATGTTCGAAATAATACACAGCAACCTTTGAAGTTGCAGCCCTTTGATTTTTGTCCTTCTGTTGTGTTCTCTTTGAGTCAAAATGCATAATGTCTTCAATTGTTGACTCATGTCCTGCATAATCCTCAAAGTTGCTTGCTTCTCAAGCCCTTAGTTATATGATTAGTGTGCATAAACTGAGTGTGGTTTCAGGATTTGTTTTGGTGTGTGAACACCAAACTTAATTGTTTTGCCACTGTCTCAGATGTACCAAGTTAACCATATTTGAAACTATGTATCCTTGCTAAAGGGTAATGAGATAAAAGCTAGAAAACAATTCAACAGTTGAATAATGTGTTTGATTGCTTAGAGCTAGAATCATGCAAGAGGTGAGAATGTGTTTTTAAATGATATTTTTGGTGGAACACCAAACTTAGAAGTTTTCATTCTCC
Source organism: Arachis stenosperma (assembly GCF_014773155.1). Lineage (NCBI taxonomy): Eukaryota > Viridiplantae > Streptophyta > Magnoliopsida > Fabales > Fabaceae > Arachis > Arachis stenosperma. The sequence continues at coordinate 117,195,413 of NC_080379.1, forward strand.
CTCAAATTGTTTTGGTGTGCAACACCAAACTTAGCTCCTTGCAATGTATACCAATTATTCAACAATTTTTTATTGAAAAAGCTATGAAAAAGAAAACTACCTCAAGTTGGGTTGCCTCCCAACAAGCGCTCTTTTATTGTCACTAGCTTGACATCTTTTGTTTTTGCTTCAAGGAGGGTTTAGGCTCTGGATTTCTGTTTCTTTGTTCCATTGCCCCCCTAGGTATAGTTTTGCTCTATGACCATTTGCTGTAAACTGATTCTTTGTTGCTTCATCTAGCAATTCAATACTCCCATAAGGAAAAACCTTAGTCACCAAGTATGGACCAGTCCACTTAGACTTAAGCTTGCCAGGGAATATCTTGAGCCGTGAGTTATACAAGAGAACTTGTTGTCCAGGTTTGAACTCTTTCTTCAAAATCTTCCTGTCATGCCATCTCTTAGCTTTTTCCTTGTATATCTTGGTATTTTCATAGGCTTCTAGCCTAAACTCATCTAGCTCATTCAGTTGCAACAATCTTTTCTCTCCTGCTACTTCAGAATCTAGATTTAGAAGTTTGGTGGCCCAAAAGGCTTTGTGCTCAAGCTCTACAGGGAGATGACAAGACTTGCCATATAGCAATTGAAACGGGGACTTCCCAATAGGAGTTTTAAAAGCTGTTCGGTATGCCCAAAGTGCATCTTCCAACTTCCTAGCCCAATCCTTTCTTGTGCTGCCAACTGTCTTTTCTAGAATCTTCTTTAGTTCCCTGTTTGCTAACTCTGCCTGCCCATTAGTTTGGGGATGATATGGTGTGGCTACCTTATGAATAACTCCATATTTATGGAGAAGTTTCTCCATTTGTCTATTACAAAAATGGCCACCACCATCACTGATGAGACCCTTGGGCACTCCATATCTAGTAAAGATGTGCTTCTTTAGGAATTGAAGGACAATTTGTGCATCACAGGTGGTTGTGGCTATGGCTTCCACCCATTTTGAAACATACTCCACTGCTACCAAGATATATCTGAATGAATAAGAGGGAGGAAAGGGTCCCATGAAATCAATGCCCCATAAATCAAACAATTCTACTTCCAAAATGAAGTTCTGTGGCATCTCATTTCTTCTTGTTAATCCTCCTGCTCTTTGGCATTCATTACATTGGTGGACAAACTCCCTGGCATCTTTGAAAATGGTTGGCCAATAGAACCCACTTTGTAGTATCTTTGCTGCTGTTCTCTCTGGACCAAAGTGTCCGCCGTACGCAGAGCCATGGCAATGCCATAATATATCTTGCATTTCACTCTCAGGGACACATCTTCTAATTATTCCATCAGAACATCTTTTGAACAAGTAAGGTTCATCCCACAAGAACTTCTTTGCTTCATTGATTAGCTTCTTCACTTGTTGCTTAGTGAATTCTTGAGGTATCTTCCTCCCCACTTTGTAATTAGCTATATCAGCAAACCATGGTGTTTGTTGAGCCAGCATAAGATGTTCATCTGGGAAGCTTTCATTCACAGGCAATGAAGCCTTTTGGATTGTTTCTGGTGGCAGCCTTGACAAATGATCGGCAACTAGATTTTCAGTGCCTTTCCTGTCCCTCACCTCAATGTCAAATTCTTGTAAGAGTAGAATCCACCTGATGAGTCTTGGTTTAGCATCCTGCTTTGACATCAAATACTTGAGAGCAGCATGATCAGTATAAACCACAATTTTAGATCCTATCAAGTACGATCTAAACTTATCAAATGCATAGACTACAGCTAACAACTCCTTCTCTGTTGTAGTGTAATTTTTTTGAGCTTCATTCAATACTTTACTTGCATAATATATGACATGATGCAAGTTTCCCTTTTTCTGTCCAAGTACAGCACCAATTGCAATTTCACTTGCATCACACATGAGTTCAAATGGTAAGTTCCAATCCGGGGGTGTGATAATTGGTGCTGTTGTAAGTTTCTGTTTTAAAGTTTCAAAAGCATGCTGGCAATCTTTATCAAAAACAAAAGGTTGATCAATCATCAAAAGATTACTCAAAGGTTTAGCTATTTTAGAAAAATCTTTGATAAACCTTCTATAAAAACCTGCATGCCCCAAGAAACTTCTAACAGATTTCACATTAGTTAGTGGAGGGAGTTTTTCTATTATTTCCACTTTTGCCTTGTCAACCTCTATTCCTCTTCTTGAAACTTTATGACCAAGAACAATCCCCTCAGGTACCATGAAATGGCACTTCTCCCAATTCAAAACCAAATTAGTTTCTTGGCACCGTTTCAAGACAAGAGTTAGATGGTTTAAGCAAGTATTGAAATTATCACCAAAAACAGAGAAGTCATCCATGAACACCTCTAAAAATTTTTCAACCATATCTGAGAAAATGGAAAGCATACACCTTTGAAAAGTGGCTGGGGCATTGCATAATCCGAATGGCATTCTTCTATAGGCAAAAACTCCAACTGGGCATGTGAATGAAGTCTTTTCTTGGTCTTTTGGATCCACCACTATCTGATTGTACCCAGAATAGCCATCCAAGAAGCAATAATAAGCATGGCCAGCCAACCTTTCAAGCATTTGATCAATGAAAGGAAGTGGGAAGTGATCTTTGCGTGTGGCATCATTCAACCTCCTATAGTCAATGCACATCCTCCACCCTGTCACCGTTCTGGTGGGAATGAGTTCATTCTTCTCATTAATAATGACTGTCATCCCTCCTTTCTTTGGTACCACTTGGACTGGGCTTATCCATGAGCTATCGGAAATAGGATATATGATTCCTGCGTTCCATAACTTCATCACTTCCTTCTGGACAACTTCCTTCATTGCAGGGTTTAGTCTTCTCTGAGGTTGAATTACTGCTTTGGAATTGTCCTCCAAAAGAATCTTATGCATGCATACTGTAGGACTGATGCCTTTCAAGTCATCAATGGTCCATCCTAGGGCATCCTTGTGGGCTCTGAGAACATCAAGGAGCTCTCCTTCTTCTTTCTTTGTCAAGGACGAATTGATGATCACCGGGAAGCTTTCTGAAGTCCCAAGAAATGCATATTTGAGATGAGAAGGTAATGGCTTCAGTTCTTGCTTTTGCACCTCTTCTTTCTTGCTTAGTTCCACCTCTTTGTTTATGAAAGCCTCAGCCACATACTCCTCTATTGTTTCTTGATTATCTTCTTCTTGCTCATGCTGATCACAGTCTAACATTTCTTCCACCAGGCTTTCTATCATATCCACCCTCAAATGGTCTTCCTGCTCTGGAGGGTGTTGCATTGACTTAAAAACATTGATGATCATTTGCTCATTGTGTACTCTAAAAATCATTTCTCCTTTTTCCACATCTATAATGGCTCTTGCAGTTGCTAGAAATGGTCTGCCCAAGATGATTGAATTGTTGCCTTCCTCATCAGTATCTAGGATTACAAAGTCCGCAGGGAAGATAAACTCTCCAACCTTTACTAGCAAATTCTCCACAATTCCATTTGGTATCTTGATTGATCTGTCTGCCATGACTAGTGACATCTTGGTGGGTTTGAGTTCTTCTATGGCCAACTTCTTCATCATGGACAAGGGCATTAAATTGATACTGGCTCCAAGATCACAAAGAGCTTTATCCAAGGATAGTTTGCCTATAGTGCATGACACTACAAAGCTCCCTGGATCCTTGAGTTTTGGTGGAATTCCCTTTTGGAGCACGGCACTACATTCCTCACTAAGCATCACCGTTTTCTTCTCATTCCAATCTCTTTTCTTGTTGATGAGCTCCTTTAAGAACTTGGCATACAGGGGCATTTGCTCCAAAGCCTCTGCCAAGGGTATGTTAATCTCCAACTTCTTGAAAGTCTCAAGAAATTTGTAGAAGTGCTGATCCTTTGTCTCTTTGTGAAATCTCTGTGGATAAGGTAGTGGTGGTGTTGAGCTCTTCTCCACTTGATGTTGTTTTGGAAGTGGTTCTTCCATGATTTGCTTTCCTTTCTTCAAATTCTGTGGCTTGTTGTCTTCCTCTGTGAGTTTTTCTGGAGCATTCTTGCTTATCATGTCCTTGTTGATGGCTTCATCATTCTTTGTTGGTTCATTGTTACTATGCTTGGTTGTTGCTCCTTGGTTACCATCCACTAACATCTTTCCACTTCTTAGTTGCACGACCTTGCATTCTTCCTTTGGGTTGGGAATGGTATCACTAGGTAGTGAACTTGATGGTTTTTCAACAGAGATCTTCTTAGAGATTTGTCCAATCTGCCTCTCTAGGTTCTTCATGGAGGCTTCTTGGTTCTTTGTTGTCAATTCTTGGTTCTTCATCAGTTTCTCCATGAGCAGCTCTAGATTGGTGATTCTCTGTGAATTTTGTGAGATGGGTTGATTTTGGGGTGTTGATGGATGATGATAAGTGTTTTGGTTAGTTGGGTGGTTATTGGGTGGGTATTGGTTAGAATTGGGGTAGTTGTTTTGTGGTTTTCTATAAGAGTTTTGGTTAGTGTTTGGCTGGGGGTTGTTTGTGTTTTTCCAATTGTTCTGTCCTGTGTTTCTCTGCCATGATTGTTGGTTTTAATTATGGTTGTCTCCCCATCTGAGGTTGGGATGGTTCTTCCAAGATGGATTGTAAGTATCCCCATAGACTTCATTTGTTCCAGGATTTTGGTTGTGCATGTATTGGACTTGCTCTTGTTGTTGCTCTTCTTGAGCTTCTTCACTTTGCACCCAAGTGGTTGGAGGTTGGCTTGTGGTGCTCACTGCTGCCACTTGCAAGCCATCAATCCTTTTGGCCATTTGTTCAAACTGTTGTTGGATCTGCTGCTGCATCATCTTGTTCTGGGCCAGAATAGAATCAACCCCTTCCAACTCCATTACTTCTCTTCTCTGTGATGGTTGGCGTTGTCTTTGATGAGCAAAGAAATATTGGTTGTTGGCCACCATATCAATGAGGTTTTGAGCTTCCTCTGTGGTCTTCATGAGTTGTAATGAGCCTCCGGCAGAGTGATCAAGAGCTTCTTGAGCTTTAAGAGTGAGTCTCTCATAGAAGTTTTGTAACTTGTCCCACTCAGTGAACATCTCTGGTGGACATTTCCTCAATAGAGCCTTATACCTTTCCCATGCTTCATATAAGTTCTCAGACTCCATTTGAGTGAACGTTTGAACCTCAGTCTTCAACCTTATGATCCTTTGAGGGGGATAGAATTTAGCAAGGAACTTGCTTACCAAGTCATCCCAAGTGTTGATGCTTTCTTTTGGAAAGGTCTCTAGCCATTGAGTGGCTTTATCTCTGAGAGAGAATGGGAAGAGCAACAATTTGTAGCTATCAGGAGGTACACCATTTGTTTTCACTGTGTCACAGATTCTCAAGAAAGTAGACAGATGTTGATTTGGATCCTCCAAAGGCCCTCCTCCAAAAGAACAATTGTTTTGAACCAGAGTGATGAGTTGTGGCTTGAGTTCAAAATTGTTTGCATTGACATTGGGAGGAAGAATGCTACTCCCACAATGCCTAGCATTTGCAAATGTGTATGAAGCCAAGACTCTTCTCTGATGTTGATTATTATTGGCTTCTCCCTCGGGTTGATTGGTATCTCCTTCCATGTCTTGGAATTCCTCCTCAGATTCTTCTTCTCCAACAATGTTCTTCCCTCTTTCAGCTCTTCTTATTCTCCGAAGAGTCCTTTGATCAATTTCAGAGATGATAGGGGAAGATCTTCCTATACCTGACATGCAAACATACAACAATAAACACACAAATCCAGAAGCCCAATGAAACTTCAATCTATAGCTAGAATGAAGGTTTAGTTAGTTTAAGCAAAAACTCAAACAGTTAGTGTGTTAGTAAGAATTAGAATAACAGAAAAGAAAAAAAAATGCTTAATCTAGACCTCCACTTCACTTAATCATTGTCAATCTATTTCAATCCCCGGCAACGGCGCCAAAAACTTGATGTGTGGAGAACGATCCAACACAAAACTCACCGGCAAGTTTACCGGGTCGCATCAAGTAATAATAACTCACGTGAGTGAGGTCGATCCCACAGGGATTGAAGGATTGAGCAATTTTAGTTTAGTGGGTGATTTAGTCAAGCGAATCAAGTTTTGGTTGAGTGATTTGTGTTTAACAAGAAGTAAATGACAGTAAATGTAAAGGGGGAAGGGAAAAGTGCAGTAAATTAAAGAACAGAATTGTAAAATTGCAGAATCTTAAAGAGCAAGAAAGTAAATGACTGAAACTTAAAGTGCAAGAAACTTAAATTGCAGTAACTTAAATGGCAAGAAAGATAAATGGCTTGAATATAAAAGGGAATTGAGGACTGGGATTGCAGATTCTAAACAAAGAAGAAGTAAATTGCAGCAATTGATTGAGCAGAATTTAAATCAGAAGCAAATAGCATTCAAATAGAAAGAAAATAAAATGCAGCAAAGGTTCACAGAAGAACCAAGAGTGAATTATGATCTCAGGATCCCAAGGGCTTAGGTAGCAGAGCCTAAAACCCAATTTCCTTCTCAGATCTGAATTATCTAAGCAATTGACAGAAAATTAAAGAAAAAGCAATAGAAGAACAGAATTGAAGTTGAATTATGCAGAAAACAATTTGAAAAGAGTTTGAATGGGAATTGGGACAGAATTTCCCCAATTTCACACACCCAAAACTCAAAAACAGAAGAGTAGAATTGCCCAAGTAAGAATGAGGAAGGAGATCAGTCAATGTTCCCTTAATCCTCTTAGTGCTCGGTCAATTCTCTCAAGAACAATTACCAGAGAGTCAAAGCTCTAAAAGAAGGTGAAAGTAAAAATTCAAAAGTGAGCATAAAGGTGAAAATTCAAAAGTCAAAGTAAAGGTAAGTGAAAAAGGTCCTAATTACATCAAACTAACTCCTATTTATACACTTTCTATTCTTGGATTTTGGGATTTGGATGGGCTTTTGATTTGGTGAAGAAAGGAATTAAAGTGTGGATTTAAGTTTGAATTTTCGGCCCATTAAAATCACTCCCAGGAGGCTGCCCTGCCTTTGTGGAGGGCAGGGCAGAAAATTGAAGCTTGGTGCGTGGATTTGGTGCGGCCATGGTTGCGCGCGATGTGCGTTGGTGCGTCCTGGTGTGGCGAGATGCTGCCCTGCCCGCGCCAAGGGCAGGGCAGGAAAAGTTTGATGCGCCAGGGACGTTGGTGCGCGCGGTTGGTGCTGCCAGGAACAAAACTTGGTGCGCGCCTTTTGCTTTTTGGTGCGCCACTTCAAATGCTGCCCTGCCCGCGCCAAGGGCAGGGCAATGTTCCTTTGTTCACGTCCCAAGTTCGAATCACGGAAGAGGCAAACACGCTACATTCTTTTCTTGGCTTCTTGGCACGGTAGTGAACCTTAGTGCTTGGCTTCCTCATGGTTCCTTGTTCGAACCTTGTAGCATGCATGGGTGACATTTTTCACTTCAATTTTCTCCTTAGAGAGCCCGATCCTGCCCTCCACAAGGGCAGGGCAATGTTCTCTTCCTCTTGGTTCCAAGGCACCATTTTGTGCTCTGCCCTTGGAGTGGGCAGGGCAGAATTGCCTTCCTTTGCTTGGTCACCTAATGTTGCTCTCCTAGAGGGCATTCTGCCCTTGTGGAGGGCAATGTTGCTTCCCCCATTGCAATGCGGCACGCTTCTCTCCTCTTTGGCCACGCTTTCCTTTTCTTGGGCTACACTTTTTATGCCACGCTTTTCCTTTTCTTTTCTTTTCTTCACCTATAATAAACCAAACAACCACTCAAAGTATCACTAAATTCAAGAGGCTTATAAATCAATTAAAATTCAATTAAAATGAGCTCAAACCTCATGGATTAACATTAATTTCATGGTGGTTGCTTGATTTAGAGAAGTTATGCATTTTCACTCCAAATCACTTACTTAGGATACAAGAAAGTGCATAAATGCTAACAAAACAAGTGAAATTGGCTTGAAAAATGGGTATATGATGACTTGTCATCACCATCCTCTCAGTGAAAATGGTCCAAATGCTATGTCACAGCACGGCTAATCATCTGTCGGTTCTCAATCAGGTTGGAGTAGAATCCCTTGATTCTTTTGCGTTTGTCATCATGCCCAGCCTTCAGGAGTTTAAAGCTCGTCACAGTCATTCAGTACCGGAATCCTACTCGGAATACCACAGACAAGGTTAGACTTTCCGGATTCCCGGGATCCTACTCAGAATCCACAGACAAGGTTAGACTTTCCGGATCCCCATGAATGCCGCCATCTATCTAGCTTATACCACGAAGATTCTGTTGGGGAATCTAAGAGATATGCGCCCGGCCTAGAGTAGAACGGAAGTGGTTGTCAATCATGCGCGTTCATAGGTCAGAATGATGATGAGTGTCACGGATCATCACATTCATCAAAGTGTTGTGCAACGTATATCTTGGAATAGGAATAAAAGAGAATTGAACAGAAAGTAATAATAATTGTATTGAAACTTCAGGTACAGCAGAGCTCCACACCCTTAATCTATGGTGTGCAGAAACTCCACCGTTGAAAATACATAAGTGAAAGGTTCAGGCATGGCCGAATGGCCAGCCCCCATGGTCTAAGGACTATGCGCCTCCAGATGTTCCTTAGATCTAAAGTGATCAAAAGATGTCTAATACAATAGTTAAAAGTCCTATATATACTAGACTAGCTACTAGGGTTTACATGAGTAAGTAATTGATGCATAGATCCACTTCCGGGGCCCACTTGGTGTATGCTTGGGCTGAGCTTGATCTATCCACGAGCTGAGGCTTTTCTTGGAGTTGAACTCCAAGTTATAACGTGTTTTGGGCGTTCAACTCCGGATCATGACGTGTTTCTGGCGTTTAACTGCAGACAACAGCATGTACTTGGCGTTCAACGCCAAGTTACGTCGCCAATTTCCGAATAAAGTATGGACTATTATATATTGCTGGAAAGCTCTGGATGTCTACTTTCCAACGCCGTTGAGAACGCGCCATTTGGAGTTCTGTAGTTCCAGAAAATCTATTTCGAGTGCAGGGAGGTCAGATTCCAACAACATCAGCAGTCCTTTTGTCAGCCTTTTTCAGAGTTTTGCTCAAGTCCCTCAATTTCAGCCAGAAATTACCTGAAATCACCGAAAAACACACAAACTCATAGTAAAGTCCAGAAATGTGAATTTAACATAAAAACTAATGAAAATATCCCTAAAAGTAGCTTGATCTTACTAAAAACTAACTAAAAAGAATGCCAAAAAGCGTATAAATTATCCGCTCATCAAGGAACCTTGCGTGCGTGAAGAAGAAGACAGGGGAAAGCAGAGATTCAGAAGGCAAAGCATCTCCAAAACTCCAACATATTCTCCATTACTGCATAACAAGTAGTATTTAATCCATGCTTTTTATTTACTACCAATCAAAACTGAGAATTATTATTATCCTGACTAAGAGTTACAAGATAACCATAGCTTGCTTCAAGCCAACAATCTCCGTGGGATTTGACCTTTACTCACGTAAGGTATTACTTGGACGACCCAGTGCACTTGCTGGTTAGTGGTACGAGTTGTGAAAAGTGTGATTTACAATTTCGTGCACCAAGTTTTTGGCACCGTTGCTGGGGATTGTTTGAGTTTGAACAACTGACGGTGAATCTTGTTGCTTAGATTAGGAAAATTTTGTCTTTTGGGTCAGAGTCTTTTATTTTCTTTTCAAAAATATTGTTTTTCTTTATTAATTTTTAGTTTTTCTGTGAGTTTAGTGTCATGTTTTAAGTTTGGTGTCAATTGCATGCTTTTCTTGGTCTTTCAATTTTTGAATTGCATGTTCTTTGTTCTTCCTTGATCTTCAAGTTGTTCTTGTCAATTTTTCTTGTTTAATCTTTAGTTTTTCTTGTTCTGTGTCTTTTCTTGTTTTTCTTGTGCTTTTTCAAAATATCAGTTTTCAAAAAAATTATTTATTAAATACCTGATGGTGTTTTTGTGGAAAAATGAATTTCCAACACACATAACTCACTGGCAAGTGTACCGGGTCGCATCAAGTAGTAATAACTCACAAGAGTGAGGTCGATCCCACAGGGATTGATGGATTAAGCAACTTTAGTGGGTGATTAGTTTAGTCAAGCTAACATTGAAGGGATATTGGATGAAATGTAGCCAACAGAATTGTAAATGACAGGAAATTTAAAGTTGCAGAAAGTAAAATTGCAAGTAACTTAAATAACAAGAAAGTAAAATAACTGAAACTTAAATTGCAAGAAATGTAAATTGCATGAAAAGTAAAGGGGGTTGGGTGCTGGAAATTAAAGAGAGCAGTAAAGCAAAGCGTAGAACAATTGCAGGGAGATTAACTTGCAAGAAAGTAATTTGGGATCATGAACAGCAATGTAAAATAAAGAACAAGTGCAGAAGAATTAAATTGCTTGAAAGTAAATTGAAAGCCAATGGAACAGTAAAAACAGAAGAGCAGCCAAGAACTCAACTCAATTGCAAAATAAAATTGAAGATCTCAAGGAATCAAAGAGACTAGAAAACAAGTCTAGATCTCACTCCCTTCCTTGATCCAACCAAGAAACAGATTGAAGAAGAAATGAAGATGAAAGCAGTAAATGAAAACTCAGATTCAATTCTCAATTTTCTGAAATTATGCAGAAGAAGAACAAGAGATTTCAGATCAAGTGAAACAGAATTCCTTCAATTCTTGATCCAAAATTCAAACAGAAATAAAAACTAAGAGAGAGATCTCAAATCCTAATGCTTCCTAGTGGAGCTAGCCTTTTTCTAATGGTGCTCCCTATTAGAGCCAACCTCCCCTCTGAAATGAGAATGATGCCCTTTATATAGGCTTCTTTTACAAAATGAAAATGAAATTGAAATTAAAAACAAATTCACAAAAATGAAAAACCTAATCTAGCTTCTCTGTGTGCCTTTGAGTCATGTTGAGTGGGCTTTTGCTTGCTTTGGATTTGAGGGAGAATGGGTCTTGGATGGCCTTGATTCAATTTGGTGAGGAATTGAATTTATATGAAATTGAACTTTTGGCCCAAGATTATTTGCTCCCAGGAGGCTGCCCTGCCCTTGTGGAGGGCAGAGCAGGAAATGGTGCATGCGGCTTCATTGCGTGCGTGCTTGGTGTGTGTGACACGTCAGGATGTTGCCCTGCCCTTGTGGAGGGCAGGGCAGAGTTGCCATGGTGCGCCAAGTGCTGCCCGTGCGTGCTTGGTGCTGGCCGTGCCAAGTTGTGTGCGCGCCTAAGCTCCTTGCCTTTACTTCCTTGAAGGTCTTGTGTTCGAACCTTGGTGAAAGCACTTGAGGAGCAATTTTTCCTTGATTTTCCATGAAGAGAGCACGACATTGCCCTGCTCTCCAAGAGGGCAGAGCAGAAAAATGAGCGCTACTTTGCTTTGTGGTGAGGCTCCAGCTTTGAACCTTGGTGGAAGCATATTGGTTTATTTTTGCTTATTTTTGGCCCTTAAAGATGCCTTTCATTCATGCCTCAATTTTACGCCAAATATGGATTGCTATATATCGTTGGAAAGCTCTGAATGTCAGCTTTCTAACACAACTGGAACCACATCAATTGGACGTCTGTAGCTCATGTTATAGCCCTTTGAAGGAGGCATGGTCATGCTGTGAGCGCCCAGATTTTACCTTAGCGAAAATTCTTGCTTCCAACCTCACTTTGCATCACAATTCTACTCTGCCCTTGGCAAGAGCAGGGCAGTGTGTGCTGATTGCCTATTCTCCTTTAATTTGGTCATGGGCCACGCTTTTAAAAGCGTGGCCTAAGGCTCCAAAGTGTTCCCCAACTTCAAAGTGTGTCCCAAAGCTCTTTTTTTTTTCTCTTTTTTTGTGCTTCTTTGCTTCTTTTTCTTCTTATTTCCTACAAGATTTATAAAATTAAAAGATCAAGGAAATATACCAATTAAGTATAAAAGCATTCAATATTTAAGCACAATTTATCAATTTCTTGTATGAAAAAGCATAGAAAAATAGGTATATGATGACTTGTCATCACAACACCAAACTTAAACCTTGCTAGTCCCCAAGCAAGAAAAGAATCATGCAATAGAAATTGACAATCCAAGGTAAGAAGAATAGCAACTCAATGTTCATGGTAAGCTAGTTTTCTATGCATGTTTCAATCACAAAAGAAATGTAGATGATTGATGCTTCTATCTAGCTCAATTTATGAAATCTTTTTCTTATAATTCTTCCTTGAAACAAGCTTTTGATTGATTTTTTTTTCTTTTTTTTTAGCTTCTCTTTTTGGGTGCTTTACCCCATGAGTTGATAACAAAGCTACGACTTCTAAATGCTTTGTTTTCAAGTATTACCACTTGATACATAAGCACCACAAGCATTTAATTAGAGGACTTCATTAAGCTCATTTTTCTTTTCTTTTCTTGACTCTCTAATCATTGATGCTCAGAGCCTTGAGCTTTGAGGGAGTGCTTTTGCACTTGAGCCTAGCCTTGACTTCTAAGTGTTTTGTTTTCAAGCATTTGGCTTGATACATAAACACCACAAGCACTTAACAAATAAATTGCCATTGGTACTCAGAGCCTTCAGCTTTCTCATTCTTTCCCTTTTTCTTTTCTTGCTTTAATTGTATTTGCTTCTTCAAGGTTTTCATGATTTCAAAAGAATTCACAAAAGTACTAGATGAAAAACTTCAATTAAATAAAATCCAATGCAATTGAGCAACAATCAAACATACTAGCTCTCCAATACTTGTATGCACAGGCTAAATTCTTCTTTAATGCCTTATTTGTTTATGATCATGATACTTTACTACTTTTGAACTCAGAGAATTCAAGTTGGTAGTTATAATGCCACAGCAACATATTACAAATCAAGATTCAAGCTATGCTTTATTCATACACACATGTAAACAGAGAAGATAATAAGACAATCATGCAATTCAAGTGCTGGAAACAAACTAGAAGAAAAGGAACTCTACAACCTTGTAGTTCATCTTCATTATTGTTGTCTTTTTTCCTCTATTCTTCCTCTTTCCCTTGCCAAACTCAGAATGCTTGCTCATCCTCAAGCAACAATTAGAACAATGGCTATGGAGCTAGAATGGATCATGAATGTCTTACACAATGAAAAGTTAGTAGTACATGTGTTCTAAGCAAGCAAAATTAAAGATAATAATCAAGGCACAAGAGACAGAGACATTGTGATTGCAAACTTAAGAAGGTGAGCACAATACATTGCATAAAAGATAAGTGGCACACCAAACTTAGTGTGACACTTTCACTTGGAATCAATGCAAGTATCCAGTAAATATTTGAAGCAAATTGTGTTGCATAACAACACCAAACTTAGAATGCAATCCTATGTCCACTTATTTGAATTAAAACCAAGCAAATGAAACTGTTATTTATTAAGTACAATCACCAAGCCAAGAATCTGTCATTAATAAAGCTCTCTTGGTAATGTATTAACAAACACAGTAAATAAGCAAACTAAAATGAAAGCATTAAAAACAAAGAATTAACTAAAGTAAACAGAATAACAAAATATCAAACCAAAAGAAAATTAACACTGCAAAGACATTATGGTTATGCAGACAAATGGTGTTGCTGAATGATTTGCATAGAAAAATAGGTGGCACACCAAACTTAGAATCTTGGTGTGTCACTTTCATTTTTTTGATTTGATGCAATCATCCAAAAAGATTGAAAACAATGTGTTGCATGGCAACACCAAACTTAGAATGTAACCATATGCCAATTTATTGAATTTAAGCAAAGCAAAGAACGAAAACAAAGTAGAGAAGAGAAATTATACCTACGGTTGGGTTTACCTCCCAACAAGTGCTCTTTTAGTATCATTAGCTTGACATGTTGCTCTTCACTTTCTTCCTCTTCTTCCAGTTTGTTAAGAGGAATGACCTCAAGGGATGAGAAGTTTCAGCTATTGTCCCCTTTCTTGGTTTCCTCTCAGCAAGCTTTCTTTTGAAATTGGCTTGGTTGAGCTTGCTTGCTTGATCAGGGGGAGGATTATTTGCAGTTGACCTTTTCTTGAATGTTGTCCTTGATATCTTGGTCACAATCCTCTTCTTGGTGCTTTTGTTAATTGCCTTCACTTCCTTGAATCCAAGTTTTGGTTGCTGTGTGATTGTTGGAGTGATTTCTTTATCAAGAGCCTCTTGCATTGGTGGTTCCATGAGCTTTTCTTCTATGTACTTCTCTGCTTCACTTGAGTGTAAATTTTCTGGAATGACTTCCTCACTTTCTTGCTCCTCCACTCCTTTCTTTGCACCCAACATTTGACTTAATAGTTCTTTTATGGAGGAGGTTTGTTGTTCTTCCCAAGATTTCTTCATCTCCTCTTCATATTTTTCGATCACAGATTTAAGGGAAGTTTGTAAGGGTTGTGAATGTTCATGTTCCTTTGTCATCTCAAGTAGCGTTTGTGAATGTAAAATCCTTGGCTCATGTCCCTCATCCTTCATCGGAATTTCACTTGACACAGGGACCTTTTGTTTTTGTTTTCCCATTTTCTCCTTCCATGCATTCGACAATTGGCCTAACTGCACTTCCATATTTTTGAGGGAGTTCTCTTGTTCTTTCTGGTACTTCTCTTTCTCCTCCGCAAATCTTTTGAGCATGGACTCAAGCTTTGAGATTATTTGGCTATTGGAAGTTTGTGTGAGTGGTAAGTTTTGAAAGGGGCTTTTTGTTGAATCATGATCAAGTGATGATATCTTTGGATGAATATCATATGGAGCATTAGAATTTCTTTTCCAGCCACCATTGGAATTATGACTTGCATCATTTTGTGGTGGAGGGAAATATCCCATATGGTTTTCTTGCTCATCTTGGGTCTGTGAAGCAAATCTCCATGGATTGGAGTGCTTAGAATTTGTATTTTCTTGGTGATATTCCCAACCACCATTAGAGATTGGTGATGGTGGGTGATATCCCATAAAATTCTGTTTGACCATAAGATGAGTTGAACTCCATTTGTATTTTGTAAACATCAATGAAATTTGAAATTCATGTCACAGAGAAAGAATTTCTTAGTGAGACAATAGCTCAAACACCTTGCTATCAATTTAAAACAGAGAACAAAAACAAAAAAAATGCTTGATCTAGACTTTTCAACCACTTAATCATTGTTGATCTAAATCAATCCCCGGCAACGGCGCCAAAAACTTTATGGTGTTTTTGTGGAAAAATGAATTTCCAACACACATAACTCACCGGCAAGTGTACCGGGTCGCATCAAGTAGTAATAACTCACAAGAGTGAGGTCGATCCCACAGGGATTGATGGATTAAGCAACTTTAGTGGGTGATTAGTTTAGTCAAGCTAACATTGAAGGGATATTGGATGAAATGTAGCCAACAGAATTGTAAATGACAGAAAATTTAAAGTTGCAGAAAGTAAAATTGCAAGTAACTTAAATAACAAGAAAGTAAAATAACTGAAACTTAAATTGCAAGAAATGTAAATTGCATGAAAAGTAAAGGGGGTTGGGTGCTGGAAATTAAAGAGAGCAGTAAAGCAAAGCGTAGAACAATTGTAGGGAGATTAACTTGCAGGAAAGTAATTTGGGATCATGAACAGAAATGTAAAATAAAGAACAAGTGCAGAAGAATTAAATTGCTTGAAAGTAAATTGAAAGCCAATGGAACAGTAAAAATAGAAGAGCAGCCAAGAACTCAACTCAATTGCAAAATAAAATTGAAGATCTCAAGGAATCAAAGAGACTAGAAAACAAGTCTAGATCTCACTCCCTTCCTTGATCCAACCAAGAAACAGATTGAAGAAGAAATGAAGACGGAAGCAGTAAATGAAAACTCAGATTCAATTCTCAATTTTCTGAAATTATACAGAAGAAGAACAAGAGATTTCAGATCAAGTGAAACAGAATTCCTTCAATTCTTGATCCAAAATTCAAACAGAAATGAAAACTAAGAGAGAGATCTCAAATCCTAATGCTCCCTAGTGGAGCTAGCCTTTTTCTAATGGCGCTCCCTATTAGAGCCAACCTCCCCTCTGAAATGAGAATGATGCCCTTTATATAGGCTTCTTTTACAAAATGAAAATGAAATTGAAATTAAAAACAAATTCACAAAAATGAAAAACCTAATCTAGCTTCTCTATGTGCCTTTGAGTCATGTTGAGTGGGCTTTTGCTTGCTTTGGATTTGAGGGAGAATGGGTCTTGGATGGCCTTGATTCAATTTGGTGAGGAATTGAATTTATATGAAATTGAACTTTTGGCCCATGATTATTTGCTCCCAGGAGGCTGCCCTGCCCTTGTGGAGGGCAGAGCAGGAAATGGTGCATGCGGCTTCATTGCGTGCGTGCTTGGTGTGTGTGATACGTCAGGATGCTGCCCTGCCCTTGTGGAGGGCAGGGCAGAGTTGCCATGGTGCGCCAAGTGCTGCCCGTGCGTGCTTGGTGCTGGCCGTGCCAAGTTGTGTGCGCGCCTAAGCTCCTTGCCTTTACTTCCTTGAAGGTCTTGGGTTCGAACCTTGGTGAAAGCACTTGAGGAGCAATTTTTCCTTGATTTTCCATGAAGAGAGCATGACATTGCCCTGCTCTCCAAGAGGGCAGAGCAGAATAATGAGCGTGGTGCACGAAATCTTAATCTCAATATCAAAATCATAATCACTGACCAGCAAGTGCACTGGGTCGTCCAAGTAATACCTTACGTGAGTAAGGGTCGATCCCACGGAGATTATTGGTTTGAAGCAAGCTATATTTATTTTATTAATCTTAGTCAGGAGGCCAGTAAGATTATTTGGATTTAATTGTAAGAAGTCAAAGTGTTAAAATTATTAGAAAATTAAAAGAGAATCAAAGCGTTACTTGTTGTTCAGTAATGAGAAATATGTTGGAGTTTTGGAGATGCTTTGTCCTCTGAACTTCAACTCTTCCTTGAAATCCTTTTCCACACGCAAAATCCCTTCTATGGCAAGCTCTATGTAGGGTGTCACCGTTGTCAATGGCTACTTCCCATCCTCTCAGTGAAAACGTTCCTATGCTCTGTCACAGCACAGCTAATCATCTGTCGGTTCTCAATCAGGTTGGAATAGAATCCATTGATTCTTTTGCGTTTGTCACTAACACCCAGCCTTCAGGAGTTTGAAGCTCGTCACAGTCATTCAATCCCGGAATCCTACTCAGAATACCACAGACAAGGTTTAGACTTTCCGGATTCTCATGAATGCCGCCATCAATCCAGCTTATACCACGAAGATTCTGAGTAATGAATCTAAGAGATACTGATTCAATCTGATGTAGAACGGAGGTGGTTGTCAGACACACGTTCATGGACTGAGGAAGGTGATGAGTGTCACGGATCATCACCTTCTCCATAATTAAGCGCGAATGAACATCTTAGATAAGAACAAGCGTGTTTGAATGGAAAATAAAGGAATTGTATTAATTCATCGAGACGCTGCAGAGCTCCTCACCCCCAACAATGGAGTTTAAAGACTCATGCCGTCAAAAAGTATGTAATTCAGATCTGAAAAATGTCATCAGATACAAGATAAGTCTCTAAAAGTTGTTTAAATAGTAAACTAGTAACCTAGGTTTACAGAATATGAATAAACTAAGATAATTGGTGCAGAAATCCACTTCTGGGGCCCACTTGGTGTGTGCTGGGGCTGAGACTAAAGCTATCCACGAGTAGAGGCTTTTCTTGGAGTTAAACTCCAAGTTATGACGTGTTTTGGGCGTTCAACTCCGGATCATGACGTTTTTCTGGCGTTTAACTCCAGACAGCAGCATGTACTTGGCGTTCAACGCCAAGTTACGTCGTCTATCTTCGCACAAAGTATGGACTATTATATATTGCTGGAAAGCCCTGGATGTCTACTTTCCAACGCCGTTGAGAGCGCGCCAATTGGACTCCTGTAGCTCCAGAAAATCCATTTCAAGTGCAGGGAGGTCAGGATCCAACAACATCAGCAGTCCTTTTTCAGCCTAAGTCAGATTTTTGCTCAGCTTCCTCAATTTCAGCCAGAAAATACCTGAAATCACAGAAAAATACACACACTCATAGTAAAGTCCAGAAATATGATTTTTGCTTAAAAACTAATAAAATTCTATTAAAAACTAATTAAAACATACTAAAATCTACATGAAATTACCCCCAAAAAGCGTATAAAATATCCGCTCATCACAACACCAAACTTAAACTGTTGCTTGTCCTCAAGCAACTAGATAAATAAAATAGGATGAGAGAAATTAAGAAGTAATAATATTTAAGAGTTTTAAATGGAACTCAGATTCTTTTTAGATGAGCGGGGCTTGTAGCTTTTTGTTTCTGAACAGTTTTGGCATCTCCCTTTATCCTTTGAATTTCAGAATGATTGGCATCCATAGGAACTCAGAATTCAGATAGTATTATTGATTCTCCTAGTGTAGTATGTTGATTCTTGAACACAGTTATTTTATGAGTCTTGGCCGTGGCCCTAAGCACTTTGTTTTCCAGTATTACCACCAGATACATAAATGCCACAGACACATGACTAGGTGAACCTTGTTCAGATTGTGACTTAGCTTTGCTAGAGTCCCCAGTCAGAGGTGTCCAGAGCTCTTGAGCACACTCTGTTTGCCTTGGATCACGACTTTAACCACTCAGTCTCAAGTTTGTAACTTGGACCTTGATGCCAAGGCATCTTAGGCTAGTTTCACTAGCCTTTTTCTTTTATTTTTAGTTGTTTTATGCATTTTCTTGAGCCTTAAGTAATCATTTGGGCCAAATAGTCATGCTTGTCTTAAATCATTCAAACATGAAGATTTTGATGCAAATTCCATGAGTTTTTAGTTATATTCCTTGAATGCTATGAATGGAAGAATTCTCATGAATTTTAGCAAGACTTTGATGCAGTTGTTTGGATGATTTCAGGGAAGAAGAGGCTAGGCAAAGAAGCAACAAAAATCAATGAAGGGAGCCTGGATATCATTTGTGGCGTTTAAGTTCCAGTTCCAGTTTAAGCTTAAACTGGAACTTAAATGCCAGGAAGGGAATTGCTCCAGGATGCTTCCAACGTTTAAGCTCCAGTTTAAGCATAAACTGTCGCTTAAACGTGCTCGAGCTTGTGCCTCCAGGGAGTGCCAGCGTTTAAGCTCCAGTTTAAGCTTAAACTGGAGCTTAAACGTGTTATATGGAACAGCTTGACCATGCCTTCTTCAAACATAAATAACTTGAGCTACAAAACTCCAAATGAGGTGATTCAAAATGCATTGGAAAGAAGACATCTAGAGCTTTCCAAGCATATATGGCATGCATGGTGGATACTAAAAATTGAGGGAGAAAACAGCCCCGTAATGTGCATAGAAGAGCATAGTACCAACATGCAATCAGGCCAGCTGACCTCTTCACCTTCCATGGAGTATAACTCGAGTTGTAGAACTCCAAATGATGCGCTTCCAGTTGCATTGGAAAGTAGACATCCAGAGCTTTCCAACGATGTATAGAAGTATGGGGTGGACAATGCAACTGAGCTCCCAAAATTGGCATTTTCGAGCACGTTTAAGTGACTTAAACGTTGGCTTAAACGCTGTCAAACCAACCAGCAACCTTGTCACCTTCAATCAAGCATAACTTGAGCTATAGAGATCCAATTGAGGTGCTTCCAGTTGCGTTAGAAAGCTGACATCCATAGCTTTCCAACGAGGTATAATAGTCTATATTTGGCATCAAATTGGCAAGGTTGACAGGAGAACAAAGTGACGACGCAAGAAAGGGGGGTGCAACGTTTGAGTGTAGTTTAATGGATCATTATCCTTTTTGGATCAATTATGTCACTCTACCCTTCAAGCAAGCAAGGCCCATCAACAACACCAAATCAAGGCCACAAGAATCATCTAGAATAGTTTATTTTCATTTGATTGTAATTTGCTTTTAATTTCATTTTCATTTTGTAATTTAGGGAGCCTATTTAAAGGCCTTAGTTTCTGCATTTGAAACAGACTGGATTGAAGGGGAATCCAGCCCCTGAGGGGGACTTTTACCTTGAGTTTTGGAAATCACTTTTCATACTCTTTGTAATTGAATTCAGAGCTATGACTCACTAAACCCCTTTCATTGGGTTAGGGAGCTCTATTGTAATTCAATGAATCAATAATAGTTTTTATCTTCTTCTTCAACCTTTTCTCTTGAATTTTGTTAGAAAGCTTCTCGATCTAATTCCATTGGTTAGTTGTCTTGGGAAAGAAACTATCCATAATTGGAATCCTTCGGAACCTTGGGAAAGGAATGGAGGATTCATGCTAGAGAAGCTTTCTCACAGTGAATTGGATTGGGGTTTGGATGGATATTGTGACATGTAATCCTACCAAATTGTGGTTCATGAAACTGTGTGGTATAATCAGTGTTCGAGCATCATCTCTTCTTATGAACATTTAAACCAAGGGATTGGGAATTTGTTTGTTTTTAGAGAGAATTGGTGAGCCAAGGGATTGGGATCCAATCATATAAGATTGCCAAGCAAGATTCAATGAATGCATTGGTTGAGGAAGGGATAAAAATGTTTTGATTCGGAGATCTCAATATCTCCTGAAACCCAATGAATTCCCCATTTCTGATCTACACTTTCTCTTTACATTCTGCAAATTTAATTCATGCAATAACCCCGATCCCTTTTTAATTTCAGCAATTTAGCTTCTCGCTCTTTAATTCATGCAATTTAAGATTCCGCAATTTCAATTTCTTGCCATTTACGTTTCCCGCCAATTTTACATTCTGCAATTCTCATCTAAATCTTGATTCCGCTCAACTAGAACACACTTCTAATCCGAATTGCTCACTCAACCAATCCTTGTGGGATTCGACCTCACTCTATTGTGAGTTTTTACTTGACGATAACCGGTGCACTTGCCGGAAGGAATTTTGCCGATCGTGCAATTTCCTAAAATCGTGGCTATCAAGTTTATAGCACGCATCAGACCTGCATGCCACAAGCACATGGTTAGGGACAGCTTGGTTTAGCCGCTTAGGCCTGGAACTATTTCCTTAGGCCCTCCTATCCATTGATGCTCAAAGCCTTGGATCCTTTTTACGCTTGCCTTTTGGTTTTAAGGGCTATTGGCTTTTTCTAATGCTCCTTTTTTTTTTTGAATGGACTGCTTTTTCTTGCTTCAAGAATCAATTTCATGATTTTTCAGATTATCAATAATATTTTTCGTGTTCCTCATTCTTTCAGGAGCCAATATTCATCAAATTCAAAGTACAAGTTATGCACTGTTCAAGCATTCATTCAGAGAACAAAAAGTATTGCCACCACACATAATTAATTATAATTTTTATTATTAAGAACTCGAAAAATATAGATTACTTCTTTATTCTAAAAAAATCTACTACTTTATTCATGCCTGATGATGATGAGAAAAATAAATTATAGCTTAATTGGAAATAAAATCAAAATAGATATACTAATTACTACTACTAAATATCTCCTAAGGTAAATTTCTATAATAATACTATCACTAAGTTAAAGCAGAAAAATTGGAACTCAGCAACCTGTTGTTTTGAGGAGTAGATGTTCCTCTAATCCGTGGGGTGCTTTTCAAGGATTAATTTTTGGCGCTTTAGCTCCCTTAGATCACGCCCTTGCTCTTCCTGTTCCTTAAGCAGTTTGCAAAGCATGCTACTTTGATTGTTTTGTTCTTCCTTTATTTGGTCCATAGCTTCTTGCAATTTGGAAATAGAAGCCTCAAGATGTTCCCAATATTCGAATTGAGGCAGTTCTGGGAGGGCTTCCTGTGCTCTCCTCTTGGCTGAATCATCTTGTTGCTGTTGTCTGACCATTGATATTCCAGTGATTGGCCTCTCAACTGGAATATACTCTGTTATTCCCATCTTCACTCCGGCATCTTTGCAGAGCATAGAAATTAAGCTTGGATAGGCCAATTTGGCGTCCTTGGAATTCCTGTTTGCTATTTTGTATAGCTCACATGAGATCAGTTGATGGACTTCTACCTCTTTTCCCAACATGATGCAGTGAATCATTACTGCTCTTTTAATGGTAACTTCAGAACGGTTGCTGGTGGGCAATATGGAACGCCCAATGAAATCCAGCCAGCCTCTGGCTACTGGTTTTAGATCTTCTCTTTTGAGTTGAATTGGGGTGCCAGTGGTGCTGGTGGTCCACCTGGCTTCAGGGATGCATATATCTTCTAGAATCTTGTCTAGACGTTTATTTACCCTCGTCATTCTCCTGTTAAAGGAGTCTGGGTCATCTTTCAGTTGAGGAATCTTAAATATCTCCCTGATCTTGTCAGGATGAGTATGAACAATCTTTCCTCTGACTAAGGTCCGATGGTCATAGAGAGCAGCTCCAATTATTCTTTGCCTGTCTGTCTGCCATAGATTAGCATAAAACTCCTGAACCATGTTTCTTCCCACTTTCGTTTCAGGATTGGCCAGAATTTCCCAATTCCTGATTCGAATTTGCTCTTGAATCTCTTGATATTCATCTTCTTTCAGATCAAATTTGACTTCCGGGATCACTGATCTGTGACTCATTATTTTGTAGTAATGGTCTGAATGTTCTTTAGTTAAGAACTTCCCTTGATTCCAAAGTGGCTTTGGAGCACTCTCTTTCTTGCCCCTTGGGGTGGGTTGTTTTCCTTTAGGGGCCATGATCTGAATGAGTATGTTTTTTGTGATCACGGATAACCACACCAAACTTAGAGCTTTGCTTGTCCTCAAGCAAAAGAGAAGAAAGGAGAGGGATAGGAGGAGAGCAAGTGTTGCAAGGTGATGATGAGTGGGGCGCCGAACTCAATATATAGGGAGGGGGTGGGAAATTTCGAAAATAAGAAAAGAATAAGATAGAAGATATGATTTATAAAAGATAGATATGATAAGACAAAGATATAGTTTAAAAAGAGAAAGATATGAACAATAATTAAAAAGATAGATTTGAATTTTTAATTTTGAAAAAGATTTTAAAGAGATAATTGAGTTTTGAAAACAAACTTTAAAAGAGTTGGATTGGATTGAAAAATAATTTGTCCTTATGGATTAAGATATATTTGAAATTTTTGAAAAAGGGATTTTAGAAATTAGGGTTCTTAAAAAAAAAACCAATTTGATTTGAAGGATGACATTTTGAAACATGTTGATGTAAGAAATTATGAATTAAAACATAAAAATTTAGAAAATTTGTAAAGAAAAATGAATTTTACCTCTTCCCCACCATCCTGGCGTTAAACGCCCAATTGCTGCATGTTTTGGGCGTTTAACGCCCAAATGTTGCTTCTCCTGGGCGTTCAACGCCCAGCTGATGCATCTTTCTGGCGTTGAACGCCAGGAAGTCCTTTGTCACTGGGCGTTTTTCTGAACGCCCAGGATGCTGTCAATCTGGCGTTAAACGCCCAGAAGGTGCTTCTTTCTGGCGTTTAACGCCCAGAAGATGCTCCTTTCTGGCGTTTAACGCCCAGATGGCTACCCTTACTGGCGTTGAACGCCCAGTAGGTGCTTCTTTTGGGCGTTCAACGCCCAAAATGTTTCTTACTGGTCTTTTTTCACCAGTGAACTTCCAAATTTCTCTTTTAACTCTGTGAATCCAATTCAATTGCTTTTTCACCTTGAAGATATTTCGACCTATACCTGTAAAAAATCAACAGAAACAAATAAAATTAAATTTTGTGATTGGCTGGGTTGCCTCCCAGCAAGCGCTTCTTTAATGTCATTAGCTGGACTATTACTGAGCTTTAATTAAGTCTCAGTTTTGAGCATTCTTGCTCGAAATTGCCTTCAAGATAATGTTTAACTCTTTGTCCATTAACAATGAACTTTTTGTTAGAGTCATTATCCTGAAGCTCTATGTATCCATATGGTGATACGTTTGTAATGACATATGGACCTCTCCACCGGGATTTTAATTTCCCGGAGAATAATTTGAGCCTAGAATTAAATAGCAGAACTTTCTGCCCCGGCTCAAAGACTCTGGATGACAATTTCTTATCATGCCATCTTTTCGCTTTCTCTTTGTAAATCTTTGCATTCTCCAAAGCATTGAGTCTAAATTCCTCTAGCTCATTTAACTGGAGCAATCTTTTTTTCTCCAGCTAACTTGGCATCAAGGTTTAGGAATCTGGTTGCCCAATAGGCCTTGTGTTCCAGTTCCACTGGCAAGTGACAGGCCTTTCCATACACCAGCTGGTATGGAGAGGTCCCTATAGGGGTCTTGAATGCTGTTCTGTATGCCCACAGAGCATCATCCAAGCTTCTTGCCCAATCCCTTCTACGGTTAATTACAGTCCGTTCCAGGATTCTTTTGAGTTCTCTATTTGAGACTTCAGCTTGCCCATTAGTTTGTGGGTGATATGGAGTAGCTACCCTGTGGCTAACTCCATAACGCACCAGAGCAGAGTAAAGCTGTTTATTGCAGAAATGAGTGCCCCCATCACTGATTAACACTCTAGGGATACCAAATCTGCTGAAGATGTGTTTCTAGAGGAATTTTAACACTGTTTTAGTGTCATTGGTGGGTGTTGCAATAGCCTCCACCCATTTGGATACATAATCCACTGCCACCAGAATATAAGTGTTTGAGTATGATGGTGGGAAGGGTCCCATGAAGTCAATGCCCCATACATCAAACAACTCAATTTCCAAAATCCCTTGTTGAGGCATGGCGTAACTGTGAGGTAGATTGCCAGATCTTTGGCAACTGTCACAATTAAGTACATATACTCAGGAGTCTTTATAGAGAGTAGGCCAGTAGAAGCCACATTGGAGGACTCTTGTGGCTGTTCGCTCACTTCCAAAATGTCCTCCATACTGTGATCCATGGCAGTGCCATAGGATCTTCTGTGCTTCTTCCTTAGGCACACATCTACGGATTACTCCATCTGCACATCTCTTAAAGAGATACGGCTCATCCCAAAGATAATACTTTGCATCCGTGATCAGCTTCTTTATTTGCTGTCTACTGTATTCTTTGGGTATAAATCTCACTGCCTTGTAGTTTGCAATGTCTGCAAACCATGGCATTTCCTGGATGGCAAAAAGTTGCTCATCCGGAAAGGTTTCAGAGATCTCAGTGAGAGGGAGGGACGCCCCTTCCACTGGTTCTATTCGGGACAGGTGATCTGCTACTTGATTCTCTGTTCCTTTTCTGTCTCTTATTTCTATATCAAACTCTTGCAGAAGCAACACCCATCTTATAAGTCTGGGTTTTGAATCCTGCTTTGTGAGTAGATATTTAAGAGCAGCATGATCTGTATACACAATCACTTTTGATCCTACTAAATAGGATCTGAATTTGTCAATGGCGTAAACCACTGCAAGTAGCTCTTTTTCTGTGGTTGTGTAATTCTTCTGTGCGTCATTTAAAACACGGCTGGCATAGGAAATGACGTGCAGAAGCTTGTCATGCCTTTGTCCCAACACTGCACCAATGGCATGGTCACTGGCATCACACATCAATTCAAATGGTAATGTCCAGTCTGGTGCAGAGATGATTGGTGCTGCAACCAATTTAGCTTTCAGAGTCTCAAATGCTTGCAGACACTCTTTATCAAAGATAAATGGCGTGTCAGCAGCTAGCAGGTTGCTCAGAGGTTTGGCGATTTTTGAAAAATCCTTTATAAACCTCCTGTAGAATCCTGCATGCCCCAGAAATCTTCTGATTGCCTTAACATTGGCAGGTGGTGGTAGTTTTTCAATTACCTCTACCTTAGCTTGATCCACCTCTATCCCCTTGTTCGAGATTTTGTGCCCAAGGACAATTCCTTCAGTCACCATAAAGTGACACTTCTCCTAGTTTAAAACCAGGTTAGTCTCTTGGCATCTCTTTAGAACAAGTGCTAAATGGTTAAGGCAGGAGCTGAATGAGTCTCCAAACACGGAAAAGTCATCTATGAAGACTTCCAGAAATTTTTCCACCATATCAGAGAAAATTGAGAGCATGCACCTCTGAAAGGTTGCAGGTGCATTGCACAGGCCAAATGGCATCCTTCTGTATGCAAATACTCCAGATGGGCATGTGAATGCCGTTTTCTCCTGATCCTGGGGATCTACTGCAATTTGATTATAACCTGAATATCCATCCAGGAAGCAGTAGTATTCATGACCTGCTAGTCTTTCTAGCATCTGGTCTATGAATGGTAAAGGGAAATGATCCTTTCTGGTAGCTGTATTGAGCCTTCTGTAATCAATACACATACGCCACCCAGTAACTGTTCTTGTAGGAACCAGTTCATTTTTTTCATTATGAACCACTGTCATGCCACCTTTCTTAGGGACGACTTGGACAGGGCTCACCCAGGGGCTGTCAGAAATAGGATAAATAATCCCAGCCTCTAGTAACTTAGTGACCTCTTTCTGCACCACTTCCTTCATGGCTGGGTTTAGCCGCCTTTGTGGTTGAACCACTGGCTTGGCGTCACCCTCTAGTAAGATCTTGTGCATGCATCTAGCTGGGCTAATGCCTTTAAGATCACTGATGGACCACCCAAGAGCTGTCTTGTGTGTCCTTAGCACTTGAATTAGTGCTTCCTCTTCTTGTGGCTCTAAGGTAGAGCTTATGATTACAGGAAGGGTATCGACTTCTCCCAGAAATGCATATTTCAGGGATGGTGGTAATGGTTTGAGCTCGGGTTTAGGAGGTTTCTCCTCCTCCTGAGGGATTTTCAGAGGTTCTACTATTCTCTCTGATTCCTCCAGGTCAGGATGAACATCTTTAAATATGTCTTCTAGCTCTGAGTCGAGACTCTCAGCCATATTGACCTCTCTTACCAGAGAGTCAATAATATCAATACTCATGCAGTCATTTGGGGTGTCTGGATGTTGCATGGCTTTGACAACATTCAACTTGAACTCCTCCTCATTGACTCTCAAGGTTACTTCCCCTTTTTGGACATCAATGAGGGTTCGGCCAGTTGCTAGGAAAGGTCTTCCTAGAATGAGAGTTGCACTCTTGTGCTCCTCTATTTCCAGCACCACAAAGTCAGTAGGAAAGGCAAATGGCCCAACCTTGACAATCATGTCCTCAATCACGCCTGATGGGTATTTAATGGAGCCATCAGCAAGTTGAAGACATATCCTGGTTGGTTTGATTTCTTTAGTTAAACCAAGCTTTCTGATAGTAGATGCAGGTATTAGGTTGATACTTGCCCCAAGATCACATAAAGCTTGCTTGGTGCAAGTGCCCTCTAATGTGCATGGTATCATAAAGCTCCCAGGATCTTTAAGCTTCTCAGGTAAGCTTTTCAGAATGACTGCACTGCATTCTTCAGTGAGGTAAACTTTTTCAGTTTCCCTCCAATCCTTCTTATGACTTAAGATCTCTTTCATGAACTTAGCATAAGAGGGTATTTGCTCAAGTGCTTCTGTAAACGGAATCTTTATTTCAAGAGTCCTGAGATAGTCTGCAAAGCGGGCAAATTGCTTATCCTGTTCTGCTTGGCGGAGTTTTTGAGGATAAGGCATTTTGGCTTTGTATTCCTCAACCTTAGTTGCTGCAGGTTTATTACCTATAGAAGTGGGTTGGGAAGCCTTTTTAGAAGGGTTGTCATCAGCACTTGTATGTGACTGATCCCCCACTGGCATTTGAATGCCAGGGGTGGAAGCTGGAGTGGCGTTAGACGCCACCTCCTTCTTTGTTACTGGCGTTTGAATGCCAGAACCATGCTCCCTTTGGGCGTTCAACGTCGGATTCATGCTTGTTTCTGGCGTTGAACGCCAAGAATGATCATGGTCTGGGCGTTCAGCGCCAGCTTTATTCCTCTCTGGGCTCTGACTGTCCTCAGAGGGATTTTGATTAGCCATTTTTTCATTTCTTGGTTTCCTGCTTCTTTGAAGTGAGGTATTTAATGTTTTCCCACTTCTTAATTGAACTGCTTGACATTTTTCTGCTATTTGTTTTGACAGTTGCTTTTCTGTCTGCTTTAATTGTACTTCCATATTCCTATTAGCCATTCTTGTTTCCTGTAATATTTCCTTGAATTCGGCTAGCTGCTGAGTTAGAAAATCTAATTGCTGATTGAATTCATTAGCCTGATCCACTGGACTGAGTTCTGCAGTTATTGTTTTAGCTTCTTCTTTCATGGAAGATTCACTGCTTAGGTACAAATGTTGATTTCTGGCAACTGTATCAATAAGCTCTTGAGCTTCTTCAATCGTTTTTCTCATATGTATAGATCCACCAGCTGAGTGGTCTAGAGAAATCTGAGCTTTTTCTGTAAACCCATAGTAGAAGATGTCTAATTGCACCCATTCTGAGAACATTTCAGAGGGGCATTTTCTTAGCATCTCTCTGTATCTCTCCCAGGCATCATAAAGAGATTCATGATCTCCTTGTTTGAAGCCTTGGATGCTTAGCCTTAGCTGTGTCATCCGTTTTGGAGGGAAATAGTGATTCAGGAATTTTTCTGACAGCTGCTTCCATGTTTTTATGCTGTTCTTAGGCTGGTTATTTAACCACCTCTTAGCTTGATCTTTTACAGCAAATGGAAACAGTAATAATCTGTAGACATCCTGATCTACTTCCTTATCATGTACTGTGTCAGCAATTTGCAAAAATTGTGCCAGAAACTCTGTAGGTTCTTCATGTGGAAGACCAGAATACTGGCAGTTTTGCTGCACCATGATAATGAGCTGAAGATTCAACTCAAAGCTACTAACTCCAATGGAGGGTATACAGATACTACTCCCATATGAAGCAGTAGTGGGGTTAGCATATGACCCCAGAGTCCTCTTGGACTGTTCATTTCTACTTGCTTCCATGATGGAATACAAGGGATAATTTATATGTTGATATTATTTTTTTTTTTGAATTAATTTTTTTTATAAAATAAAATAAAAAAAAACGAAATAAATAAAAGAAATTGGAAATATTTTGAAATTGAAATTTGAATTTTTTTTTATATAAAATTTTCGAAAAAAAAGTAGTTCAAAATTAGTTAGAGAATATAATTTTTTTGAATTTTGAATTTTATGATGAAAGAGAAAAACAAACAAAAGACACAAGACTTAAAATTTTTAGATTTAATGCTCCTTATTTTCGAAAATTTTTGGAGGGAAAACACCAAGGAACACCAAACTTAAAAATTTTAAGATCTAGACACAAGAAAAACTCAAGAACACTTTGAAGATTCACAAGAACACCAAGAACAAAAGAAAGAACACCAAACTTAAAATTTTTAGAAAACCAAGACAAATTTTCGAAAATTAAAGAAAGATTAACAAGAAAACACCAAACTTAAAGTTTGGCACAGGATTAATTCAAGAAAAATTATTTTTGAAAAAGATTTTCAAAAGAACTGGTGCTCAATCATCAAAAATATAAACCAAGGCTCTAGCCAATTGGGAGCAAATATAACACTTGTTTTGAATATGTATAATTTTTATAGATAGATTAAATTTTTGAAAACTAATGTTTTGAAAAAGCACAAGAAAAACAAGACTCAGAACAAGAAAAATTAAAGATCAAACAAGAAAAATAAACAAGAACAACGTGAAGATCAAGAAAGAACAAAGAACACTAATACGAAAATTTCAAAGAAAAATATAAAATATGCAAGTGACACCAAACTTAGAACAAGACACTAAACTCACGAAAAATTAACAATTAATAAAGAAAAATAATAAATTTTGAAAAGAAATTTTTTTTTTTTGAAAAGAAACTATCCTATCAAGATTTAATGACTCTATAACAATAAAAATAAATTATTCCTAATCTAAGAAATAAAATAAACCTTTAGTTGTTCAAACTCGAATAACCCCCGGCAACGGCACCAAAAACTTGGTGCACGAAATCTTAATCTCAATATCAAAATCAAAATTTCTTATGATCTCGTACCACTAACCAGCAAGTGCACTGGGTCGTCCAAGTAATACCTTATGTGAGTAAGGGTCGATCCCACGGAGATTATTGGTTTGAAGCAAGCTATATTTATTTTATTAATCTTAGTCAGGAGGCCAGTAAGATTATTTGGATTTAATTGTAAGAAGTCAAAGTGTTAAAATTATTAGAAAATTAAAAGAGAATCAAAGCGTTACTTGTTGTTCAGTAATGAGAAATATGTTGGAGTTTTGGAGATGCTTTGTCCTCTGAACTTCAACTCTTCCTTGAAATCCTTTTCCACACGCAAAATCCCTTCTATGGCAAGCTCTATGTAGGGTGTCACCGTTGTCAATGGCTACTTCCCATCCTCTCAGTGAAAACGTTCCTATGCTCTGTCACAGCACGGCTAATCATCTGTCGGTTCTCAATCAGGTTGGAATAGAATCCATTGATTCTTTTGCGTTTGTCACTAACGCCCAGTCTTCAGGAGTTTGAAGCTCGTCACAGTCATTCAATCCCGGAATCCTACTCAGAATACCACAGACAAGGTTTAGACTTTCCGGATTCTCATGAATGCCGCCATCAATCCAGCTTATACCACGAAGATTCTGAGTAATGAATCTAAGAGATACTCATTCAATCTGATGTAGAACGGAGGTGGTTGTCAGACACACGTTCATGGACTGAGGAAGGTGATGAGTGTCACAGATCATCACCTTCTCCATAATTAAGCGCGAACGAACATCTTATATAAGAACAAGCGTGTTTGAATGGAAAATAAAGGAATTGTATTAATTCATCGAGACGCTGCAGAGCTCCTCACCCCCAACAATGGAGTTTAAAGACTCATGCCGTCAAAAAGTATGTAATTCAGATCTGAAAAATGTCATCAGATACAAGATAAGTCTCTAAAAGTTGTTTAAATAGTAAACTAGTAACCTAGGTTTACAGAATATGAATAAACTAAGATAATTGGTGCAGAAATCCACTTCTGGGGCCCACTTGGTGTGTGCTGGGGCTGAGACTAAAGCTATCCACGAGTAGAGGCTTTTCTTGGAGTTAAACTCCAAGTTATGACGTGTTTTGGGCGTTCAACTCCGGATCATGACGTTTTTCTGGCGTTTAACTCCAGACAGCAGCATGTACTTGGCATTCAACGCCAAGTTACGTCGTCTATCTTCGCACAAAGTATGGACTATTATATATTGCTGGAAAGCCCTGGATGTCTACTTTCCAACGCCGTTGAGAGCGCGCCAATTGGACTCCTGTAGCTCCAGAAAATCCATTTCGAGTGCAGGGAGGTCAGGATCCAACAACATCAGCAGTCCTTTTTCAGCCTAAGTCAGATTTTTGCTCAGCTTCCTCAATTTCAGCCCGAAAATACCTGAAATCACAGAAAAATACACACACTCATAGTAAAGTCCAGAAATATGATTTTTGCTTAAAAACTAATAAAATTCTATTAAAAACTAATTAAAACATACTAAAATCTACATGAAATTACCCCCCAAAAGCGTATAAAATATCCGCTCATCAGAGCGCTACTTTGCTTTGGGGTGAGGCTCCAGCTTCAAACCTTGGTGGAAGCATATTGGTTTATTTTCACTTATTTTTGGACCTTAAAGATGCCTTTCATTCATGCCTCAATTTTACGCCAAATATGGATTACTATATATCGTTGGAAAGCTCTGAATGTCAGCTTTCCAACGCAACTAGAACCACATCAATTGGACGTCTGTAGCTCAAGTTATAGCCCTTTGAAGAAGGCATGGTCATGTTGTGAGCGCCCAGATTTTACCTTAGCGAAAATTCTTGCTTCCAACCTCACTTTGCTTCACGATTCTGCTCTGCCATTGGCAAGAGCAGGGCAGTGTGTGCTGATTGCCTATTCTCCTTTAATTTGGTCATGGGCCACGCTTTTAAAAGCGTGGCCTAAGGCTCCAAAGTGTGCCCCAACTTCAAAGTGTGTCCCAAAGCTCTTTTTTTTCTCTTTTTTGTGCTTCTTTGCTTCTTTTTCTTCTTATTTCCTACAAGATTTATAAAATTAAAAGATCAAGGAAATATACCAATTAAGTATAAAAGCATTCAATATTTAAGCACAATCTATCAATTTCTTGTATGAAAAATCATAGAAAAATAGGTATATGATGACTTGTCATCAATACCTCTTTAAAAAATGTTAAATTTATAGCTCAATTGGTTAGAGTGTTGTGTTTATGTTCTTGGTAATTGGCTATCTTCATTTTAAAACTTTTTCAAAAAGAATTTTTTTATTAAATCTTGTGTCAATTTTTAAGTTTAGTGTTTTCTTTTTATTTTCCTTGTGATTTTCGAAAATTTGTTTTGGTTTTCTAAAAATTTTAAGTTTAGTGTTCTTTTTATGTTTTTGAGTCTTTTGAGTCTTTGAATTTTTGATCTTCGTGTTCTTGTGAATCTTCAAAGTGTTCTTGAGTCTTTTTTGTGTTTTGATCATAAAATTTTTAAGTTTGGTGTTCCTTGGTGTTTTTCCTCCAAATTTTCAAAAATAAAGAGCATTAGATCTAAAAATTTTAACTCTTGTGTCTTTTTATTGTTTTTCTCTTTCCTCATTTAAAATTCAAAAATCAAAAAATATATTTTTCTCATTCCACTCATAATTTTCGGAAATTTAGCATTAAATTAGTCATCAATTTTAAAAATCATATCTTTTCAAATCATATCTTTTGCAATCAAATCCTTTCAATCATATCTTTTTCAAAACATCCTAACCACTTTTTCTCTCTCTTCATTTTTCGAAAATCTTCACCCATTTTTATTTATTTTATTTTAATTTATTTTATTTTTGAAAAAATAAATAAATAAATAAATAAATAAAAATATATTTTTTATAGTACTATTTCAATCTCTATTTCACATCATCTCCCTTTCTCCATCATGGACCTAAGTGGAGGTGAACAGTCCTGAAGGACTCTGGAGTCATATGCTAACCCCACTACTGCTTCATATAGGAGTAGTATCTGTGTACCCTCCATCGGAGTCAGTAGTTTTGAGTTGAATCCTCAGCTCATTATCATGGTGCAGCAAAGTTGCCAGTATTTCGGTCTTCCACAGGAAGAACCTACAGAGTTTCTGGCACAGTTTTTACAAATTACTGACATAGTACATGATAAGGAAGTAGATCAGGATGTCTACAGATTATTACTGTTTCCATTTTCTGCAAAAGGCCAAGCTAAGAGGTGGTTAAATAACCAACCTAAGGCTAGCATAAGGACATGGAAACAGCGATAAGAGAAATTCCTGAATCAATATTTCCCTCCAAAACGGATGACACAGCTAAGGTTGAACATCCAAGGCTTTAAACAAGGAGATAATGAATCTCTTTATGGTGCCTGGGAGAGATACAGAGAAATGCTAAGAAAATGCCCCTCTGAAATGTTTTCAGAGTGGGTGCAGTTAGACATCTTCTATTATGGGCTTACAGAGAAAGCTCAGATGTCTTTGGACCACTCAACTGGTGGATCTATACACATGAGAAAGACAATTGAAGAAGCTCAAGAGCTCATTGATACAGTTGCTAGAAATCAGCATCTGTACCTAAGTGGTGAGTCTTCCATGAAAGAAGAGGCTAAAACAGTAACTGCTGAACTCAGTCCTGTAGAAGAAGTTACTGAATTCAATCAGCAATTAGATTTTCTAACAAAACAGCTAGCCGAATTCAAGGAGATACTACAAGACACAAGAATGGCTAATATGAATATGGAAGTACAGTTGAAGCAAACAAACAGCAGTTATCAAAACAAATAACAGAAGAGTGCCAAGCAGTTCAATTAAGAAGTGGGAAAATATTAAATACCTCACTTCAAAGCAGCAAGAAGCCAAGAAATGAACAAACTGCTACCCAAAATCCCTCTGAGGACAGTAAGAGCCCAGATAGGAATAATTCTGGCGCTCAAACGCCAGAAAAAGGTGGAGAGCTGGCGTTAAACGCCCAACCCATGCTCAGTTCTGGCATTCAAATGCCACTAACAGGCAAGGAGTTGGCATTAAATGCCAAAGGGAAGCTCAATTCTGGCGTTCAAATGCCAGAAACAGGTAAGGAGTTGGTGTCCAACGCTAATCCAGCTTCCAACCCTGGCATTCAAATGCCAGTGAGGGATCAGACACATACAAGTGCTGATAGCAACCCCTCTAAGAAGGCTTTCCCAACCACCTTTGTAGGAAATAAACCTGCAACAACTATGGTTGAGGAATACTAAGCCAAGATGCCTTATCATTAGAAACTCCGCCAAGCAGAGCAGGATAAGCAATTTGCCCGCTTTGCAGACTATCTCAAGACTCTTGAAATTAAGATTTCGTTTGCAGAGGCACTTGAGCAAATACCCTCTTATGCTAAGTTCATGAAAGAGATCTTGAGTCATAAGAAGGACTAGAGAGAAACTGAAAAAGTTTTCCTCACTGAAGAATGCAGTGCAGTCATTCTAAAAAGCTTACCAGAAAAGCTTAAGGATCCTAGAAGCTTCATGATACCATGCACATTAGAGGGTACTTGTACCAAGAAAGCTCTATGTGATCTTGGAGCAAGTATCAACCTAATACCTGCATCCACTATCAAAAAGCTTGGTTTGACTGAAGAAGTCAAACCAACCTGGATATGTCTCCAACTTGCTAATGGCTCCATTAAATACCCATCAGGCGTGATTGAAGACATGATTGTCAAGGTTGTGCCATTTGCCTTTCCCACTGACTTTGTGGTGCTGGAAATAGAGGAGCACAAGAGTGCAACTCTCATTCTAGGAAGACATTTCCTAGCAACTGTACGAACCCTCATTGACGTCCAAAAAGGGGAATTAACCCTGAGAGTCAATGAGGATGAGTTTAAGTTGAATGTTATTGATGAGCGGATAATTTGTATACTTTTTGGCATTGTTTTTAGTATATTTTTAGTATGATCTAGTTAGTTTTTAGTATATTTTTATTAGTTTTTAGTTAAAATTCACTTTTCTGGACTTTACTATTAGTTTGTGTGTTTTTCTGTGATTTTAGGTATTTTCTGGCTGAAATTGAGGGACCTGAGCAAAAATCTGATCCAGAGACTCAAAAGGACTGCAGATGCTGTTGGATTCTGACCTCCCTGCACTCGAAGTGGATTTTCTGGAGCTACAGAAGCCCAATTGGCGCGCTCTCAACGGCGTTGGAAAGTAGACCTCCTGGGCTTTCCAACAATATATAATAGTCCATACTTTGCCCAAGATTTGATGGCCCAAACCGGCGTTCAAAGTCACCTCAAGAAATTCCAGCGTTAAACGCCGGAACTGGCACCTAATTGGGAGTTAAACGCCCAAACTGGCACTAAAGCTGGCGTTTAACTCCAAGGAGAGTCTCTACACGAAAAAGCTTCATTGCTCAGCCCAAGCACACACCAAGTGGGCCCGGAAGTGGATTTTTATGTCATTTACTCATCTATGTACTAGTTTTCTATAAGTAGGACCTTTTACTATTGTAATAGGAGACTGGGGTAGCTATCTTTGTTTTATGCTATCTTAGACCTTTGGGAGGCTGGCCATTCGGCCATGCCTAGTCCTTGTTCTTATGTATTTTCAACGGTGGAGTTTCTACACACCATAGATTAAGGTGTGGAGCTCTGCTGTACCTCGAGTATTAATGCGATTACTATTGTTCTTCCATTCAATTCCGCTTGTTCTTTATCCAAGATATCACTTGTTCTTCAACATGATGAAGGTGATGATTGACGCCCATCACCATTCTCACTCATGAACAAGGTGACTGACAACCACTCTTGTTCTATAAGCATCTGAGGCTTAGTGAATATCTCTTGGATTCCTGATTGCACGATGCATGGTTGATCGCCTGACAACCGAGTGCTCGCCTGACAAACGAGCCAACCATTCCGTGAGATCAGAGTCTTCGTGGTATAGGCAAGAACTGATGGCAGCATTCAAGAGAATCCGGAAGGTCTAACCTTGTCTGTGGTATTCTGAGTAGGATTCAATGACTGAATGACTGTGACGTGCTTCAAACTCCTAGCAGGCTAGGGCGTTAGTGACAGACGCAAAAGTATCAATGGATATTATTCCAGCCTGACCGAGAACCGACAGCTGAATTCCGCTATGCCGTGACAGGACATATGCAATCGCTTTCACTGAGAGGATGGGAGGTAGCTGCTGACAACAGTGAAACCCTACACAAGCTTGCCATGGAAAGGAGTAAGAAGGATTGAATGAAGGCAGTAGGAAAGCAGAGAGACGGAAGGGAAGGCATCTTCATACACTTGTCTGAAGCTCTTACACCAATGATATACATAAGTATCACTATCTTTATCTTTTATATTATTTTCGTTCATCATCATATATATTTGAGTTTGCCTGACTAAGATTTACAAGATGACCATAGCTTGCTTCAATGCTAACAATCTCCGTGGGATCGACCCTTACTCACGTAAGGTATTACTTGGACGACCCAGTGCACTTGCTGGTTAGTTGTGCGAAGTTGTGTAATGCCATGGTATTGAGCTACCACGTTTTTGGAGCCATTACCGGGGATTATGAGAGTTGTGAAAAGTATTGTTCACAATTTCGCGCACCAAGTTTTTGGCGCCGTTGCCGGGGATTATGAGAGTTGTGAAAAGTATTGTTCACAATTTCGCGCACCAAGTTTTTGGCGCCGTTGCCGGGGATTGTTCAAGTTTTGAGCAAGCTTTTGGTAACAATGCCTGGGATTGTTCTAGTTTGGACAACTGACGGTTCATCTTGTTGCTTAGATTAGGTATTTTTTTTTTCGAAATTCTTGAAGATGAATTCTAGAGTTTCATGATGATTTGTTGAAATCTGGCTGGCTGAGAAGCCATGTCTAATCTGATTGGACCGAGGTTTCAACTTATCACCACAAGAGCTTGTTGATTCTCATCAATTTTGCTCTTGGAGCAGTGATCTGCTAAGATTTGGCTGACCTTTGGTCATGTCTAGTGTTTTGGACCGAAGCTTTCTTTGAAAGCTTGGCTGGCTGTGAAGCCATGTCTAATTCCTGGACCGGAGTCTTAGACTAGCATTGCACTGATTCCTGGAATTCTCATCAAGGATTTTGATACCTTTTCCCACTTAATTTTCGAAAAACACAAAAAAAATTTACAAAATCATAAAAAACTAAAAATATTTGATGTTTCCTGCTTAAGTCTAGTGTTTCATCTTAAGTTTGGTGTCAATTGCATGCATTCATTCATGTGTCTTAAGGATCCTCAAGTAATTCTTGATGATTTTTGTGTTCTAATCTTTGAATTCTATTGACTTGAAGCATTTTGCGTGTCTCATATGCATTCTCATATTGTTAGTGTCAGTAGTATACAAACTGCTAAGTTTGGTGTCTTGCATGCATTGTTAATCGATTCCTTTTGCATTTTGATTATTAAAAATCCAAAAATATTTTTTAATTTGTGTCTTTTCAAGCCAATGATACAAAGAATTGAAGATTCAGAACATACTGCGGAGGAATTATACAGAAAAAGCTGAGCATTCAAAAATGCCCAGTGAAGAAGGCAGACTGGCGTTTAAACGCCAGCCAGGGTACCTGGTTGGGCGTTTAACGCCCAAAGAGGTAGCATTTTGGGCGTTAAACGCCAGAATGTATACCATTCTGGGCGTTTAACGCCAGGATGGTGCTAGGGGGAAGATTCTGTTTTCAAAATCAAATTTTTCTAAGTTTTCAAAATTTTTCAAAATCAAATCTTTTTCAAATCATATCTTTTCAATCAAAAGTTTTCAAAATTAATTTCTTTCCTTTTTCAAAGATACTTACTAACAATTAATGATTTGATTCAAAATTTCAAGATTGTTACCTTTTCTGTCGAGAAAGGTTTAATGTTTGAATCATATCTTTTCTTGTTAGGCAAGTCATTAATTTTTAAAATCATATCTTTTCAAATTGTTTTCAAATCATATCTTTTAAAATTGTTTTCAAATCATATCTTCTCAATCACATCTTTTTAAAACCATAACTTTTCAATTAAATCTTTTTAACCACATCTTTTTCAAAATGGTTTTCAATCAAATCTTTTTAATTTCTAATTTCAAAATCTTTTTCAAAAATCACTTGATTTCTTTTTCACTTTTAATTTTCGAAAATTATCAATCAAATTTTCAAAATGTTTTCAAAATCTTCTAAATGAATTTTCGAAAATTCTCTTCCCTCCTTCCCACATCCTTCTATTTATGGAGTACCACGTTTTTGGAGCCATTACCGGGGATTATGAGAGTTGTGAAAAGTATTGTTTACAATTTCGCGCACCAGTTATCAAAGCTATGCAGCATCCAGACACCCCAAACGACTGCATGAGCATTGATATTATTGACTCTCTGGTGGAAGAGGTCAATATGACTGAGAGTCTCGAATCAGAGCTAGATGATATCTTTAAAGATGTTCAGCCTAATCTGGAGGAACCAGAGAAAATAATAGAACCCCTGAAAATCCTTCAGGAAGAGGAGAAATCTCCTAAACCCGAGCTCAAACCATTACCACCATCCCTGAAATATGCATTTCTGGGAGAAGGTGACACTTTTCCTGTAATCATAAGCTCTACCTTAGAGCCACAGGAAGAGGAAGCCCTAATTCAAGTGCTGAGGACACACAAGACAGCTCTTGGGTGGTCCATCAGTGATCTTAAGGGCATTAGCCCAGCCAGATGCATGCACAAGATCCTATTGGAGGATGACGCTAAGCCAGTGGTTCAACCACAGAGGCGGCTGAATCCAGCCATGAAGGAGGTGGTGCAGAAGGAGGTCACTAAATTACTAGAGGCTGGGATTATTTATCCTATTTCTGATAGCCCCTGGGTAAGCCCTGTCCAAGTCGTCCCTAAGAAGGGTGGCATGACAGTGGTTCATAATGAAAAAAATGAACTGGTTCCTACAAGAACACTTATAGGGTGGCATATGTGTATTGATTACAGAAGGCTCAATACAACTACCAAAAAGGATCATTTTCCTTTACCATTCATAGACCAGATGCTAGAAAGACTAGCAGGTCATGATTACTACTGCTTTCTGGATGGATATTCAGGTTATAACCAAATTGCAGTAGATCCCCAGGATCAAGAGAAAACAGCATTCACATGTCCATCTGGAGTATTTGCGTACAGAAGGATGTCATTTGGTCTATGCAATGCACCTGCAACCTTTCAAAGATGCATGCTCTTTATTTTCTCTGATATGATGGAAAATTTTTTGGAAGTCTTCATGGATGACTTTTCAGTATTTGGAGACTCATTCAGCTCCTGTCTTGACCATCTAGCACTTGTTTTAAAAAGGTGCCAAGAGACTAACCTGGTTTTAAACTGGGAGAAATGTCACTTTATGGTGACTGAAGGAATTGTCCTTGGGCACAAAATTTCGAACAAGGGAATATAGGTGGATCAAGCTAAGGTAGAGGTAATTGAAAAATTACCACCACCTGCCAATGTTAAGGCAATCAGAAGCATTCTGGGGCATGCAGGATTCTATAGGAGGTTCATTAAGGATTTTTCAAAAATCGCAAAACCTCTAAGCAATCTGCTGGCTGCTGATACACCATTTGTCTTTGACAAAGAGTGTTTGCAGGCCTTTGAGACTCTGAAAGCTAAGTTGGTCACAGCACCAATCATTTCTGCACCAAATTAGGCATTACCATTCGAACTAATGTGTGATGCCAGTGACCATGCCATTGGTGCAGTATTGGGACAAAGGCATGATAAGCTTCTGCACGTCATTTATTATGGCAGCCGTATTCTAAATGATGCGCAAAAGAACTACACAACCATAGAAAAGGAATTGCTTGTAGTGGTTTATGCCATTGACAAATTCAGATCTTATTTAGTAGGATCAAAAGTGATTGTGTACACTGACCATGCTGCTCTTAAATATCTACTCACAAAGCAGGATTCAAAACCCAGGCTCATAAGATGGGTGTCGCTTCTGCAAGAGTTTGATATAGAAATAAGAGACAGAAAAAGGACAGAAAATCAAGTAGCTGATCATCTGTCCCGGATAGAACCAGTAGCAGGAGCGTCCCTCCCTTCTACTGAGATCTCTGAAACCTTTCCGGATGAGCAATTGTTTGCTATTCAGGAAGCTCCATGGTTTGCAGACATTGCAGACTAGATTAAAAGCTCAGTAATAGTCCAGCTAAAGACAGTAAAGAAGCGCTTGCTGGGAGGCAATCCAGTCATGAGTTTATTTTATTTGTAATTTTAATTCTAAATTAGATAATACATTTCAGTGAATGATACAGAGAAATAAAGGTTCATGACATAAAGTAGAGGAATCACAGAGAACAAGACATCACTAGCGCAAAAATGCCAGTAAGTGGGCGTTAAACGCCCAAAACAAGCAAGGACTGGGCGTTAAACGCCCAAAGGAAGCATCTCCTGAGCGTTTAACACCAGGATTGTGGGGAGGAGGTAATTTCATTTTCACTTCAAATTTTTTTCCATTTTTCATGTTTTAATTTATGATTTCTTGCATAAACATGTTACAAATTCTCATCTTTCAATGTCAAAATGCAAAACAATTCTTAATCCTAAAAATATTTCTTCATTCTTCTTCAATCTCTTTTTAAATCTTTTTCAAAACTCATCTATCTTTTTGAATTCTGTTCAAATCTTTTTTAATTTCTTCTCAAATTTTTTTCAAACTCATCATATTATCTTTTTAAATTCAAAGTTATCTTTTTCAAAATCTCATCATATCTTTTGAATTTTCGAAATTGCCTCTCCTTCTATTCCTCTCATTTCCTTTCTTTTGCTTGAGGACAAGCAAACATCTAAGTTTGGTGTGTTTTTCCGTGATCACTGAGCTAAAACTCATTAAGATCATGGCACTTAAGGGAAAATAAACCACTTCAAGAGGCAAGAAGGAGAATATTCCAAAACCACTTTGGAATCAAGAGAAATTCTTAACCAAAGAACATGCAGACCATTACCTCAAATTAATGGGTCTGAGATTAGTGATCCCGGAAGTTAAATTCGATCTGAAAGAAGACAAATATCCGGAGATACAGGAGCTGAAGCGCTAGAAGCTGTCTCTTGAAGGACCAGACACCCCACAGGTTGAAGGAGCACCCATCATCTCCCAAACTAAAGGTTGTTGAGTCCTAATCTTAACCTTAAATCTGTGATAATTTTTATTTTTAGGAACCTATCTGATTATTAGTAATTAGGATCTTTATTTTTATCTCCAAATAAGTTATAATCTATTTCTCTCATCATCATTAAATATGAATAAAATAATGGATTTTTTAGAATAAAGGAAGCAATTTTTAATATTTCAAGTTCTTAATAAGAAAAATTTGAATTATTTATATGTGGTGGTAATACTTTTTATTTTCTAAATGAATGCTTGAACAGTGCATATTTTTTATAGTGAAGTTTATGAATGTTAAAATTGTTGGATCTTGAAAGAATGATGAAAAAGAAGAAATGTTATTGATAATCTGAAAAAAATTATGAAATTGATTCTTGAAGCAAGAAAAAGCAGTGAAAAAAAATTGCGAAAAAAAAACAAAAGAAAAAAAAGCAAGCAGAAAAAGCCAATAGCCCCTTAAACCAAAAGGCAAGGGTAAAAAGGATCCAAGGCTTTGAGCATCAATGGATAGGAGGGCCTAAAGGAATAAAATCCTGGCCTAAGCGGCTAAATCAAGATGTCCCTAACCATGTACTTGTGTCATGAAGGTCCAAGTGAAGAGCTTGAGACTGAGTGGTTAAAGTTGTGATCCAAAGCAAAAGAGTGTGCCTAAGAGCTCTGGACACCTCTAACTGGGGACTTTAGCAAAGCTGAGTCACAATCTGAAAAGGTTCACCCAGTTATGTGTCTGTGGCATTTTTGTATCTAGTGGTAATACTGGAAAACAAAATGCTTAGGGTCACAGCCAAGACTCATAAGTAACTGTGTTCAAGAATCAATATACTGAAATAGCAGAACCAATAACATTATCTGAATTTTGAGTTCCTATGGATGCCAATCATTCAGAATTTCAAAGGATAAAGTGAGATGCCAAAACTGTTCGGAAGCAAAAAGCTACTAGTCCCGCTCATCTAATTAGAATCTGAGCTTCATTTAAAACTCTGAGATATGATTGCTTCTTGATTTCTGTTTATCCTATTTTATTTATCTAGTTGCTTGGGGACAAGCAACAGTTTAAGTTTGGTGTTGTGATGAGCGGATATTTTATACTCTTTTTGGGGGGTATTTTCATGTAGTTTTTAGTATGTTCTAGTTAGTTTTTAGTATATTTTTATTAGTTTTTAGGAAAAATTCATATTTCTGGACTTTACAATGAGTTTGTATGTTCTTTTGTGATTTCAGGTATTTTATGGCTGAAATTGAGGGATCTGAGCAAAAATCTGATTCAGGCTGAAAAAAGACTGCTGATGTTTTTGGATTCTGACCTCCCTACACTCGGAATGGATTTTTTGGAGCTACAGGAGTCCAATTGGTGCGTTCTTAATTGGGTTAGAAAGTATACATTCAGGGCTTTCCAGCAATATATAATAGTCTATACTTTTCTCGAAGACAAACGATGTAAACTGGCGTTTAACGCCAGTTCCATGTTCCATTCTGGCGTTAAACGCCAGAAACAGGTTGCAAATTAGAGTTAAACGCCCAAAACAGGTTACAACCTGGTGTTTAACTCCAGAAACAGCCCAGGCACGTGAAAAGCTCAAGTCTCAGCCCCAGCACACACCAAGTGGGCCCCAGAAGTGGATTTCTGCACTATCTATCTCAGTTTACTCATTTTCTGTAAACCTAGGTTACTAGTTTAGTATTTCAACAACTTTTAGAGATTTATTTTGTATCTCATAATATTTTTAGATCTGAACTTGGTACTCTTTGATGGCATGAGTCTCTAAACTCCATTGTTGGGGTGAGGAGCTCTGCTGTGTCTCGATGAATTAATGCAATTATTTATGTTTGCGTGCGTGAAGAAGAAGACAGGGGGGAGCAGAGATTCAGAAGGCAAAGCATCTCCAAAACTCCAACATATTTTCCATTACTGCATAACAAGTATTATTTAATCCATGCTTTTTATTTACTACCAATCAAAACTGAGAATTATTATTATCCTGACTAAGAGTTACAAGATAACCATAGCTTGCTTCAAGCCAACAATCTCCGTGGGATTCGACCCTTACTCACGTAAGGTATTACTTGGACGACCCAGTGCACTTGCTGGTTAGTGGTACGAGTTGTGAAAAGTGTGATTTACAATTTTGTGCACCAGAAACGCTGGGTGCGCATTCAGCGCCCAGTGGGGTGATGCCAATATTTTCCTTTCTTGCTTCAAGCTTCTCTAGATTGCTCCGAATTTCACCTAAAATCATAAAAATACAAGAAAAACTCAAAGTAGCATCCAAAAGTGATTTTTGTATTAAAATCAAATAGAATTAGCTAAAATCTAACTAAAAACAACTAGAAAATGATGGCAAAAAGGGTATAGGATGCTCATGCATCACAACACGGATAAATGGAAGTTGTCTATCGGTAAAAAATTTCACAAATGAACTCTCGTTGCAAGTATAGTTCTAAACCGACAAACAATCCCTCAATCAAAAATTTAGTTTGTCACAAGTACAAACCCCAATAAAAATAAACCGAAGTATTTAAACCTCGCGTTATCTCTCAGGAAATTGCAGGGAAGTGTGCATGTTATTGGTTATGGGTTGTATAATTTGGGGGTTTGAATAATAGACATGAAATGTAAATTGCAAGAAAGTAATTGGAAACTCAAATGATAAAAAGTCTTGGCAAGGGTTGATGGTTAAGGATCTATATCCTTGTCACTAACCACAATATGATAATTGCAAGGATCAATCCCATTAAGTCATCCTCTAACAAGTGAAGGAAAGTCAAATGAGCTTTATCAATCTTAGTCCATAAGTCCTAACCATTTCACTAATTGTCTTAGTGAGAGCTAGTGTCAATGGATCCCAATTATCAATCACTTGGACATTAGTAACTCAAGGGTTCCTATGTTACCATCCCAAGCCAAGAACACAAAAATTTACTCTAACATCCTTCCAAGCATTTTGTCAAACACTTGGAAGGCATAAAAGGGGAAGCATAGTAAATTGCAAGAATTAATAAAACCTACTACTACCCAATACAAGTAATCAACACTAACAAGTAAAGAAAGCAAAATTAACATGAAATACCTCAAATTGCATTAAAGGAAATTGAAATTGACAAGAGTGTTCATAACATAAACATAGCCAAAATGAGAAATTAACAAGAGAAGAAAGGAAAATCAAGACAATAGAACAAGGAATTGTTAAAAAACAAGATGAAAACAAAAAATTAAACCTAGATCTAAGAGAGATTAACCTAATCCTAACCTAATTGTAGAGAGAAGAGGGAGCTTCTCTCTTTAGAAAACTAACTAAAGGCTCTTCATAACTACACTAAGTGCTTCCCCCTTGTCCAATCCTCAATTATGCATGAAATAGTCTTTGGAATCAGTTGGATTTGGGCCTAGGAAGCTCATAAATCTCCCCCAGCGTTTTCACTTTAATGAGGTCACGTGCGAGCATCGACGTGTACGCGTGGGTCACGCCTACATGTCGCTTGACAATTTTCCATCCACACGTACGCGTCGTCATGTGACTCCATATCCACGCGTGCG
This sequence comes from Arachis stenosperma, assembly GCF_014773155.1. Lineage (NCBI taxonomy): Eukaryota > Viridiplantae > Streptophyta > Magnoliopsida > Fabales > Fabaceae > Arachis > Arachis stenosperma. The sequence goes on from NC_080379.1 coordinate 117,239,737, forward strand.
CGTCTGTTGCGCGTACGCGTCGGGGGTGCATTCCAAATCCTTTATTTTCCATGATTCTCCACTTTGCATGCTTTTCTCTTCATTTCCTTGATCCATTCTGATGCCAGAGCATCTTGGCTAGTTTTACTAGCCATTTTTTGTATGCTTTAGGTTTGTTTTATGCATTTTCTTAGGAAATAAGCAAGTATTTGGTTGAAAATGCATTCATACCTTGATTGAAGAAATCATTGTGAATTTTGAATGATTTCATGAGAATTATGCATGAATTGAATGATAAAATGGATGATGCATAATCTCATGATTAAGAGCAAGACTTTGATGCACTTTGTTTGATTGATTTCAGGTAACAAGAAGAATAGAAGTGCCACGTTAGTGGCTACGTTAGTGCCACTAACGTGGAAGGAAGGAAGGTTTGGAACGTTAGTGGCAATGTTAATGCTACAAACATGAGCGAAGGGCAAGGAGACTGATGAGCGGATAATTTATACGCTTTTTGGCATTATTTTTAGTATGTTTTTTTGTATATTTTAGTTAGTTTTTATTACATTTTTATTAGTTTTTAGTTAAAATTCACTTTTCTGGGCTTTACTATGAGTTTGTGTGTTTTTCTGTGATTTCAGGTATTTTCTGGCTGAAATTGAGGGACCTGAGCAAAAATCTGATTCAGAGGCTGAAAAGGACTGCAGATGCTGTTCGATTCTGACCTCCCTGCACTCGAAGTAGATTTTCTGGAGCTACAAAAGCCCAATGGGCGCGCTCTTAATTGCGTTGGAAGGTAGACATCCTGGGCTTTCCAGCAATGTATAATAGTCTATACTTTGCCCGAGATTTGATTGCCCAAACCGGCGTTACAAATCAGCTTCAGAATTCCCGGCGTTTAACGCCGGAACTGGCACAAAAATTGGAGTTAAACGCCCAAACTGGCATAAAAGCTGGCGTTTAACTCTAGAAAAAGTCTCTACACATGAAAGCTTCAATGCTCAGCCCAAGCACATACCAAGTGGACCCCGGAAGTGGATTTTTACGTCATTTACTCATTTCTGTATACCCTAGGTTACTAGTTCACTATTAATAGGATCTTTTGATATTGTATCTCTACCTCATGACACTTTACACGTTTCTTATTGTATCTTCTACGGCTTGAGTCTCTAAACCCCATGGTTGGGGGTGAGGAGCTCTGCTGTGTCTTGATGGATTAATGCAATTACTACTGTTTTTAATTCAATCACGCTTGCTTTCATTCTAAGATATCACTTGTTCTTCAACCTGATGAATGTGATGATCCGTGACACTCATCATCATTCTCACCTATGAACGTGTGCCTGACAACCACCTCCGTTCTACTTTCGATTGAGTGTGTATTTCTTGGATTCTTTAATCAGAATCTTCGTGGTATAAGCTAGAATTGATGGCGGCATTCAAGAGAATCTGGAAGGTCTAAACCTTGTCTGTGGTATTCTGAGTAGGATTCAAGGATTGAATGACTGTGACGAGCTTCAAACTCCTGAAGGCTGGGCGTTAGTGACAGACGCAAAAAAATCACTGGATTCTATTCCAACCTGATTGAGAACCGACAGATGAATAGCCGTGCTGTGACAGAGCGCATTGAACATTTTCACTGAGAGGATGGGAGGTAGCCATTGACAACGGTGAAACCCTACATACAGCTTGCCATGGAAGGAGCCTTGCGTGTTTGAAGAAGAAGACAGTTGTAAAACCCGGTTAATTAACGGCTAATTAACCCATAAATGAGAATTTATTCTAGAAAGCCTAAAATGTGATTTTTATGGCTAAATGTGATAGAGGAGATCAAGACGAGAATTTTGGTACCAATTTTATAGAATTCGGACTAAGATTGGACCAAACGGGCCAAACCGGGCCAACCGGACCCAAAGTGGGCCCTTGGCCCAACATAACTAAACCAAAACCCTAGTTTTCAGCACTCTCTCTCGTCACAACACACTCAAACACGCTGAAATGGTGGAGAGGAAGGGAAGAACACTCTCTCAAGTTCTTTCTCTCACTTGATCTTCAAACCACCATAACTTTTGATCTAGAGCTCCGATTGCCGCTCCGTTTGCGGCCACGCGTTCATCGCGAAGAGCTCTACAAAACCCATACAATCAATCTTGAGGTAAGCCACGTGTTGCTGTTCGAAATTCCAGCCCTTATTTTCGAGTTTCATGGGGTGAAATGTTGAGATTTTGGGTTCTTTGATGTTATAGGACCCAACTCTCTTGAAGGAGAAGGTTAATCTTGTCTCCTTGGACCTTGGGTGTGGTAAGATTCTCAACCCTAGTGTAATTTTGTTATTCTATGATGTTTGGGTATTGAGATGTTGTGTATGGGTATGATGATTGTGGCTTAGGTTGTGTATATGTGAATATTGGAGCTTGATTGGTGATTTTGAAAAGCTTGAAAAAGGGATTTGGTGGTGAAAAATCTGTTCTTAGAGGTGTTGAGGCCTTGAGAGCTTGTGGATAAGTGGGTTGGAAGTGCTCCGGTGGAGCTTGGGAAAATCGGCTAAGGTATGGTTTCGGTTCCCGTATCTAATATGTAATGTGGTAGGAAATACTTAGGCTAGAGGCCCTAAGATAGGCATTGAATTGTTGATATTGTTGAATGATTGAGATATATGATGTGGTCATAGATGTGATGATGATTATTGATGCCTTGGTGGTGTGATGTATGAGAAATATGCATGTTGTGATATATGCTTGATGAATGGTTATGGTTGAATTGTGGGTTGAACCATGTTGATGGTGAGTATGATGTTGATTGTGTATAATAATGATTTATTGGAATTGGTGTTATTGAGAATTGGCATGAGGAATAGTATATGATATGTCAATATGTTTGAGTTTGAGCCACTTGGGTGAAGTGGGCTAAAATGATGAGATAGTGATTTTGGTAATTTGTGGTAAAGTGACAATGTGTGAGTTGAGGAGGCTTGATGTTGAATTTGATATATTTTGATTGATTTCAAAGAAAAGGGGTGAAATTGGCATGTTTTGATTGATTTTGAAATGAGTTCGAAATGGCTTGTTCTGAAAATGGCACTTGGTGGTTTTGTATGAAAATATGATTTTTGGGCATACTTTGATGGGACATAAATTGGACTACGGATCTCTGTTTTGTGCCAAATCTATTTAGAAATGAAATTGGAACCGGGATGTCCATGCCGTTCGAAGAACGGGTGAAAAACGATTTAAAATGAGGAAGTTATGTCCGTCGGAAGATTGGGGTTTAAATCTGTGGATTCTGCAGCTTTTAACTTAGAAAAATTTTTAGCAGAATAACCCCTTGCGTGTAGGCGTACTTGGCGCGTACGCGCCGATCTTCCAGAAAGCGCCATCCACGCGTGCGCGTGATGTGCACGGGCGCGCCGATCGAGCTGCACCCAATGCCCAGCCATTTTTCAGAGAGTTGTGCCAGAATTGTGCCAGTGTTGTGCCTGGGGCACGAGAACACCCACGCGTACGCGTGGTTGACGCGTGTGCGTCGATTGGTAAATTTTTAATCCACGCGTTAGCGTGCATGACGCTTGCGCGTCGATGAGTTTTTGAGGCCAACCACGCGTGCGCGTGGAGTGCGCGTACGCGTGGCCCTGTTTTCATCCCAAAGTTGATTCTTGAGTTTTAAAAGCCAAATTTCATACTTCTAAGCCTCTGATCTCACCACTTATATCTTAAATCATTATGATATGTCTAGCTATGAGAAGATAGGCTAGTGAATGTGGTAACTTGCGAGTGAAGCAAGGGAAAAATGAATGATCATTGAGGATCAAGCATGATTATGTGAGATGCGGAAGATGGTGGTGGAAGTGCTTGTTATGCCATGGGCCGAAAGGCCGTATTTGTTAATGAGATGGCTGGTTATGGATTTAACCGTGATGCCAATGGGTTGGTTATGGATTTAACCGTGAGCTGGAAGGCTAGATTATTTTCGTGTTACGGCGGAGCCATGATTATGGCCATGTACAAATGCATATATGCTGTTGAATGAATTGTGAATGTTGCACTTCCACTATTGGAGATGAGAGTTTCCCTGGGAGGAAGCAGTGGCTAGCCACCACGTGCTCCAGGTTGAGACTCGAAGCTCTTTTGACCCTATGTCATAAGTGTGGCCGGGCACTGTGAAAGACCCGGATGAGCTCGCCCCCGTAAATATTCACCAGTGAGGGTGATGGATATAGATCATGATTATGATCAAGTTTATAACGAGTATAACTCGAGTTGGGGATGCGTGATAGAGGGACAGTCCAATGGTTAGCTACCAGGACTTGTCGGGTTGGCTCTATAACCGACAGATGATATCATCAGCCACTAGGGACAGGCATTCATCATATGCATACTATGTGAATTGTTTGAGATTGCCTATTTGACTGCATATTACTTGCTAATTGTCTAAATGCCTTAATTGTTCCTATTTGTAAATTTCTTGTTTGATATAACTGTGTTTGCTACATTATACTTCTGCTGGTGGTTGGGAGGTTTGAAGGAATTGGAAAGGGAAGTATTAGTTAGACTGAAGAATCTTTAGTCAGATGCCCTATATGGTTTAGCTTGTTTATAAGCTTTGATGTTATCTGGAGGAAGTTCTAGGATTGCCTTTGGCTTTCCTCTATTATTATGTATTATATATGTGGAAGCGGTTACCATGCTGGGGACCTCTGGTTCTCACCCATGCGGATTTTGTGGTTTTCAGATGCAGGACATGAGGTTTCTCGCTGAGGCCTGCTGGAGACTTCTGGATTTGCGAAGATCCTTTATTCTCGGGGATATGTTTTGGTTTATATATTTTGCTTAGATACTTTTATCTCCAATAAATAATACAAACTGTGATGACTCCTCTTATGGGAGATTTTGGAGAATAGGTTTTATGTATTTGTGTCCCTTTGGGTTTCCTTTGGGGTTTTCCTTATTTTTATCATATGTATATATTGCTATGCTCGGACCGGCTATCTTCGCAGCCGGATTTTGAGTCTTGATATTCCTGTTTTTGACACTCCTTTGTAGAAATATAATTTCGCGTTGGTTATCCTTATTCGTTACGTTATCGATTTGAGTGTTACGCTTTTGAGTTGCGATTTTTTTTGTTTACCCCTTTTTCTACAAAGGCTCCTAGTTATAATCAATCATTCATACTACTATACGTATTAAATTTTTATTTTAGAGGTCGTAATACCTTGCCATCTCTGAATTATGACTTAAGCATAAGACTCTGTATGGTAGGGTGTTACAACAGTAGGAAAGCAGAAATTCAGAAGATAGAGCATCTCCAAAACCTCAACCTGTTCTCCATTACTGCAAAATAAGTACTTATTTCATGTTCTTTTACTTTTCACAATTAAACCTGATAATTATTGATATCCTGACTAAGAGTTACAAGATAACCATAGCTTGCTTCAAGCCGACAATCTCCGTGGGATCGACCCTTACTCACGTAAGGTATTACTTGGACGACCCAGTACACTTGCTGGTTAGTTGTGCGGGATTGCAATCAGAGACCCACGTTAGCGGCACCGTTAGTGCCACTTACGTGGGCACTAACGTGGAAGAAACGAGAAGCTCCAACGTTAGTGGCAACGTTAACGTCACTAACTTTGAAGGAGGAGAGAATGGAAAGTTAGTGGCAACGTTAACGCCACTAACTTTGGCGAAGCAAAAAAAGCCCACGTTAGTGGCCACGTTAACGCCACTAACGTGGGTATTAATGTGGAGTAAAAAGGGAGCCAACGTTAGTGACACTAACTTTTTCACTAACATTGGAAAAGGTCAAGAACACCCACGTTAGTGGCCCCGTTAGTGTCACTAACGTGGGAATTAATGTAGATGAAGGAGGCAGCTATGAATTTAATGGCAACGTTAATGCCACTAACTTTGGTGAAGCAAAGAAGGCATACGTTAGTGGCCACGTTAGTGCCACTAACGTGGGCAAAATCTAAACCGGCAGCCTGACCATGCCTTCTTCAAACAAGAATAACTTGAGCCACAAAACTCCAAATGAGGTGATTCTAGTGGCATTGGAAAGTGCAAAGATGAACATGGTATCAACCTGTAGTAAGGCTGGCTGACCTCTTCACCTTCCAAGAAGTGTAACTCGAGCTGTGGAGCTTTCCAACAATATATAATAGTATGGGGTGGACATTAAGTTTGAGCTTTAGAACCTGGCAATATTAATCCCCTAAATGCTGACGTTAGTGTGGCTAACGTTGCCAATAACGCCAGCGACTGTGCCAGCGACCCTGTCCCTTTCAAAGGAGCATAAGTTGAGTTACAGAGGTCCACTTGAAGTGATTCTAGTTGTGTTAGAAAGCTGACATTCAAAACTTTCCAACGATATATAATGGTCTATAGTGGGCATGAATTTAGAGCACAAACAATAGGCATCCTTTAAACCTCAAAAACACCAACTGGGTAGCAAGTGTGACGTTAGCCACACTAACTTCAGCACTAATGCCACACTTGTAGCGTTAGTGTGGCTAACGGTAGCACTAACAATTAGCATCTGGACCTCAACTTGATTCACTTCTCTTTCAAGGACCACCCAACCTCAAGCAAGCCCACAAGTGTCAACCAATCAAGGCCACAAGAAGCATATAGAATACGAATTTTCATTTAATTGTAATTTGCTTTTAATTTCATTCATTTTGTAATTTACAAGAGCCTATGTAAAGGCCTTAGTTTTAGCATTCAAAGATACGGTATTCTGGGGGCTGGTCACACTAGAGAAGAGGGGTCTTTGAACTCACCTCCCCCTACACTCTTCTTCCTTTTCTCTTCTTTTTCTTTTCTTAGTAGTAGTTTAATTCCAGTTTGTACATTTTATTTATGAACTTTGAAGTTTCAATTTCAGTTTTAATCTTCATCTTTATTTTTCTGCACTTTCTTTCTTTTCTGTTTTGATAGAGCAATGAACAACTAACTTTTTTCATTGGGTTAGGGAGCTCTGTTGTGATTTGATGGATCAATTGTAGTTTTCATTCTTCTTCTTCTTTCTTTTCTCTTGATTTTACTCGAAAGCTTTCGGTCTTCATTCAAGCATTCAATTATCTTGGAAGAGAAATTGAATGTACTTGGGTTTTTGTGATAGGCTTGGAAGAGAAATCACAGAAACTATGCTAGAAATGCTTTCTCACATTGGATTAGGTTGGGGGTTGGATGGATATTGTGACATGTAATCCTACCAATACTTTGATCTATGAATGTGTGTGGTATAATCAGTGACCATACTTCATCTTTTCCCATGAGCAATTAAATAAAGGAATTGGGCAATTATTCAAGCTTAGAGAGATTGGATTGCCAAGGAATTGGGATCCAATCACTAAAGAGTGCCAAGGAGATCAATGAATGCATTGATTGAGGAAGAGATGAGAATGAACTTGATCCGAATAATTCAATATCTCTTGATCCCAATGTTCATTTTATTTTTAGCTCTTACATTTACTTTCTGTCATCATTTACTTTCTGCACTTTACATTTATGTCAATTTACTTTTCTGCACTTTATTTCTTTCTTTACTTTTATGCCATTTACTTTTCTTGTTACTCATCACTCCTTAATGATCTGTCTAACTAGAATAATCAATTAACCATTGATTGCTTAATCCGTTAATCTCTGTGGGATTTGACCTCACTTTATTGTGAGTTTTTACTTGACGACAATTCGGTATACTTGCCGAGGAAAATTTGTTGAGAGACAAGTTTTCATGCATCAAGTTTATGGCATCGTTGCCGGGGATTAATTGTGATTAACAAACTACCGGTTGATTGATTTACTAGATTAGACACGTTTCTTTTGTCTTTGTTTTCTTTTGTTTCTTTATTTTCTTTTGCTAACGAACTGTTTGTGATATTGCCTCACTGGGAATTTCCTCAATTATGACAAGAGGAATTCCAACCTCTTTTATCTTGGTGATTGTTGTTTGATACAGAGTATTTTGAAGAAAAATGGAGTATAGATCATCCTTTGGTCAATCAAGTTACATGGGATACTTCTCACCACCACAAAATAATTCATGTTATTATGACAATGGTGGTTGGGAATATCAAGAACATGAAATGGGGTGCTTCCTAGGGTCACAAAATAATCCATATTTTGATGAATTTGATCACTACTCAAGTTGAGGCTGGAAAGATCAAAATAAAAAAGATTTCACTTATTCACACCCTATTTATCAAGAGCCGTCATTCTTTAATTATTCAACCTCACCTCCTAGCTTTTCGCATCGAAACCCTTTACCACTTGGATATGCCTCAACACAAAATTCCTTCCCACATCCATGTAATTCATCTCACCATTCACATAATTCATTCCATTACACACAAAATTCTTCTCACAGTCCACAAAACCCATATCATTACCCATAAGAGTCATACCACTCTCAGAACATACAACCACAAAATAACCAATTCCATTCACAAAATAGCTACCCTCAACCTCTAAATTCCAACCCAGCTGCACACCCTCCCCTCGAGGATAAGCTATCAAGGATAGAGAACCTACTGGCAATGCTCTTGGAAGAATCTAAAGACATGAGAACTTTCCAGGAGGAAGTAAGGTCTAGTATGCAGAACCGAGGGATTGCCATTAAAAAGCTTGAGGCACAAGTTGGATATCTATCAAATCAAATCACTACCCACAATTCTCTCAGTAGTACCATGGCAAACCCAAGGGAGGAATCAGAAGAACCAGAAAAAGAGGCACCCATACCAAGTAAGATTCCTATGAAGATGGAGGAGGTTGTGAGAGTATATAAGTCCAAAATTCCATACCCACGGAGGCTACTAAGGTGACAAAGGAACATGCAAACTCACTCCCAAAAGGCTCAATGCAACATCATGCATAAGAAAGGGAGGAAGTCAATCAAGGGAGTTCACACTACTCTAATGAAATAAAGAGTTGCATAAAGGGTGAGTTTATTGAACCACCAATTCAAGAAGCTCTTGATGAAAAGGATGCTCCAACCATCATACAACACCCATGTTCTGAAATCAAGGTGGTGAAGGCAATCAACAAGAGCACTAAAAAGAGGATGGTGACCAAGAAAAAAGGGACAATATCCATAAAGAAGAAAAGGTCAACCAAAAGACATCCCACCCCTACCCTAACAAGTAAGTTTACTCAAGCTAACAACAAAAGAAAGCTTACTGGGGAGAGGCACTCAAAACAAGGGGCATTAACTGGCTCCTCTTTCCTCTTGAAGTCATTCCTCTTAACAAACTAGAAGAAGAGGAAGAAAGTCATGAACAACATGTCAAGCTAATGACATTAAAAGAGCGCTTGTTGGGAGGCAACCCAACCGTAGGTAACATTTCCTTGTTTTGCTTACTTTACTTTCAATAATTTGGCATATGATTGTATTCTAAGTTTGGTGTTGCCATGCAATAACATGAGTTTCGATCTTCACTGGGTATTTTCATCATTCTAAAATGAAAGTGTCACACAAAGTTTGGTGTTGCTAGTTAACTTTCAGGTAAAGCACCATGCAAACACCACTTATTAATGCAATCACAATGTTTCTATTTTTAGTTCTTGTGCCTTTATTGTATCCTTAATTTTGCTTGCTTAAGAACATGCATTACTCACATTTCATTGCGTAAGACACTTATGATCCATCATAGACCCCATCATCACTGTTTTAATTGTTGCTTGAGTATAAGCAATCATTATAAGTTTGGTGTGGGAAGGGGAAGAATAAGAGGAAAAGGACAACAACAATGAAGATGAACTACAAGGTGGTAAAGTTCCTTGTTCCTCTTTCTTAATTCCACCATTTTAAATTGCATGATTGTCTTCTATTTTCTTTGTATGCATGTGTGATTACTCCTTGTGAATAAGCATAATTTGATATTTGATTTGTAACATGTTGCTATGATATCATGATTATCATCTTGAATTTTACTTGCACCCAATATTTCTAAGAATGCAACAAAGAAATCATTCTTTTGAAAGAAAAATGTTGAAGAATTTTATAAATCTTGGGGCAAGCAAAAGATTAAGAGGAGTGGAGGTTCTGATTGTATGATTGTGTATTGAGGTTGCATGTTTGTGAAAACTTGCATGGGAGCTCATAGACAAGAAATGAAGTTTAGAGAAGTATTATGGAATTTCTCAAACATCTATTGATCCAAGAAGCAGTAACAAAAGAAAACAAAAGAAAAAGAAAAAAAAAAGAACAAGCCCAAGACTCTGAGCATTAATTAGTAGGAAGAAAAAGAAAGAAACAAGAACTCAAAGAGTTATTATCCTAGTTAAATGCTTGTGGTGGATTTGTGGTGCACGAATTTGCAATCTGTACAACTAACCAGCAAGTGCACTGGGTCGTCCAAGTAATACCTTACGTGAGTAAGGGTCGATCCCACGGAGATTATTGGTTTGAAACAATCTATGTTTATTTTATTAATCTTAGTCAGGATATTAATTAAAATTATCAGTTGGAATTATTAGATTGGAAAAATAAAAGAGAATAAAATCGTTACTTGTTGTGCAGTAATGAGAAATATGTTGGAGTTTTGGAGATGCTTTGTCCTCTGAATTTCTGCAATGTAGCATTCAACTCAATTGTTTGTAAAGCACGTCTACGGCAAGCTGTATGTAGGGTGTCACCATTGTCAGTGGCTACCTCCCATCCTCTCAGTGAAAACGTTCCTATGCTCTGTCACAGCACGGCTAATCAGCTGTTGGTTCTCGATCATGTTGGAATAGGATCCATTGATCCTTTTGCGTTTGTCATCACGCCCAGCAATCGCGAGTTTGAAGCACGTCACAGCCATTCAATCCTTGAATCCTACTCGGAATACCACAGACAAGGTTTACACCTTCCGGATTCTCAAGAGTGGCCGCCATCAATTCTAGCTTATACCGCGGAGATTCCAATTAAGGAATCTAAGAGAAGCTCATTCAGTCTGATGTAGAACGGAGGTGTTTGTCAGGCACACGTTCATAGATTGAGGGAGGTGATGAGTGTCACGGATCATCACCTCCTTTATAATTAAGCGCGAATAAACATCTTAGATCGGACCATACACACGTTTGAGTGAAATAGAAACAACTGCATTAATTCATCGAGACGCTGCAGAGCTCCTCACCCCCAACAATAGAGTTTAGAGACTCATGCCGTCAAAAAGTATGTAATTCAGATCTGAAAATGTCATGAGGTACAAGATAAGTCTCTAAAAGTTGTTTAAATAGTAAACTAGTAACCTAGGTTTACAGAATATGAATAAACTAAGATAATTGGTGCAGAAATCCACTTCTGGGGCCCACTTGGTGTGTGCTGGGGCTGAGACTAAAGCTATCCACGAGCTGAGGCTTTTCTTGGAGTTGAACTCCAAGTTATAACGTGTTTTGGGCGTTCAACTCCAGACAGCAGCATGTACTTGGCGTTCAACGCCAAGTTACATCGTCTATCTTTGCGCAAAGTATGGACTATTATATATTGCTGGAAAGCCCTGGATGTCTACTTTCCAACGCCGTTGAGAGCGCGCCAATTAAACTCCAGTAGCTCCAGAAAATCCATTTCGAGTGCAGGGAGGTCAGGATCCAACAACATCAGCAGTCCTTTTTCAGCCTAACTCAGATTTTTGCTCAGCTCCCTCAATTTCAGCCAGAAAATACCTGAAATCACAGAAAAACACACAAACTCATAGTAAAGGCCAGAAATATGATTTTTGCCTAAAAACTAATAATATTCTATTAAAAACTAATTAAAACATGCTAAAATCTACATGAAATTACCCCCATAAAGCGTATAAAATATCCGCTCATCAATTTGTATCAAGGAGAGAGGCTTGAGCAAGTAAATCCTAAGGGGTGCTTCAACACCTAATACCTTAGACCAACTAGTTTGGGAGTATTGATTGAAAGCTTATCTAAAGAGCCGCTTTGAGACTTGACACTTAGAGTCGAGGCCAAAATCCAAAAAGAAAAAAAATGCTAGGAAATAAGTGCTGCTTCAAGGTGACAATCTATAAAGAGACTTCCACAATATCATTTGAATGAAAGTCCTAAGATCTAAGACTTATAAAATGTGAGGAATAATGAGCACTTGAATCCTTGCATAAGCATACAAATTAGAGTTCACCCCACTGTCACTTATTCACTTCACCCACTAAGGCATCATAAGTAATTCTTCAATACATTCTAATTAAGAGAATTTTTTGTGCATAGTTATTTTCTTGCTTGCGGTCAAGCAAGATTTAAGTTTGGTGTTGTGATACCAGAGCATCTTGGCTAGTTTTTCTAGCCATTTTTTGTATGTTTTAGGTTGGTTTCATGCATTTTCTTAGGAAATAAGCAAGTATTTGGTGAAAAATACATTCATACCTTGATTCAAGCAAACATTTTGAATTTCGAATGATTTCATGAGAATTATGCATGAATTGAATGATAAAATAGATGATGCATAATCTCATGATTAAGAGCAAGACTTTGATGAACTTTGTTTGATTGATTTTAGGTAACAAGAAGCGGAGAAGTGCAACGTTAGTGACTACGTTAGTGCCATTAAGGTGGAAAGAAGGAAGGTTTGGAACGTTAGCGGAAATGTTAACGCCACTAACTTGAGTGAAGGGCAAGGAGACCTACGTTAGCAGCCCCGTTAATGCCACTAACGTGGGCACTAACGTGGAAGATAGGAGAAGCTCCAACATTAGTGGCAACGTTAACGTCACTAACTTTGAAGGAGGAGAGCATGGAAAGTTAGTGGCAACGTTAATGCCACTAACTTTGGCAAAGCAAAAAAGGCCCACGTTAGTGGCCATGTTAATGCGACTAACGTGGGTATTAACGTGGAGCAAAAAGGGAGCCAACGTTAGTGACACTAACTTTGTCACTAACGTTGGAAAAGGCCAAGAACACCCACGTTAGTGGCCCTGTTAGTGCCACTAATGTGGGCATTAACGTTGAAAAAGGAGGCAACTATGAAGTTAGTGGCAAGTTAATGCCACTAACTTTGGTGAAGCAAAGAAAGCCTACGTTAGTGGCCAACGTGGACACTAACGTGGGCAAAATCTCAACCGGCAGCCTGACCATGCCTTCTTCAAACAAGAATAACTTGAGCCACAAAGCTCCAAATGAGGCAATTCCAGTGGCATTGGAAAGTAGGATTCTAAAGCTTTCCAAGCATATATGTCACTACATGGTGAACACTAAATTTGAGGGAGAAAATTTGTCCCAAAAGAGCAAAGATGAACATGGTATCAACCTGTAGTAAGGCTGGCTGACCTCTTCACTTTCCAAGAAGTGTAACTCGAGATGTGGTGCTCTAAATGATGTGCTTCTAATAGAATTGGAAAGTCGACATCCTGGGCTTTCCAACAATATATAATAGTATGGGGTGGATATTAAGGTTGAGCTTAAGAACCTGGCAATATTAATCCCCTAAACGCTGACGTTGGTGTGGCTAACGTTGCCAATAATGCCAGCGACTACGCCAGCAACCCTGCCCCCTTCAAAGAAGCATAATTTGAGTTACAGAGGTCCAATTAAGATTATTTCAGTTATGTTAGAAAGATGACATTTAGATCTTTCCAACGATATATAATGGTCAATATTAGGCATGAATTTAGAGCACAAACAATAGGCATCTTTTAAGCCCCAAAAATACCAACTGGGTAGCAAGTGTGCCATTAGCCACACTAACTTCAGCACTAACGCCACACTTGTACCGTTAGTGTGGCTAACAGTAGCACTAATAATTAGCACCTGAACCATAACTTGATTCTCTTCTTTTTCAAGGACCACCCAACCTCAAGCAAGCTCACAAGTGTCAACCAATCAAGGCCACAAGAAGCATGTAGAATAGGAATTTTCATTTAATTGTAATTTGCTTTTAATTTCATTCATTTTGTAATTTAGAAGAGCCTATATAAAGGCTTTAGTTTTAACATTCAAAGATACGGTATTCTGGGGGCTGGACACACCAAAGAAGAGGGGTCTTCGGACTCACCTCCCCCCTACACTCTTCTTCCTTTTCTTTTCTTTTTCTTTTCTTAGTAGTAGTTTAATTCTAGTTTGTAGTTTTCATTTCTTTTTCTTTACTTTTTTGCACTTTCTTTCTTTTCTGTTTTGATAGAGCAATGAACAACTAACTATTTTCATTGGGTTAGGGAGCTCTATTATGTTATGATGGATCAATTATAGTTTTCATTCTTCTTCATCTTTCTTTTCTCTTGATTTTACTAGAAAGCTTTCGGTCTTCATTCAAGCATTCAATTATCTTGGAAGAGAAATTGTATGTACTTGGGTTTTTGTGATAGGCTTGGAAGAGAAATCACAGAAACCATGCTAGAAATACTTTCTCACATTGGATTAAGTTGGGGGTTGGATGGATATTGTGACTTGTAATCCTACCAATACTTTGATCTATGAATGTGTGTGGTATAATCAGTGACCATACTTCATCTCTTCCCATGAGAAATTAAATAAAGGAATTGGGCAATTGTTCAAGCTTAAAGAGATTGGATTGCCAAGGAATTGAGATCCAATCACTTAAGATTGCCAAGGAGATCAATGAATGCATTGATTGAGGAAGAGATGAAAATGAACTTGATCCATATAATTCAATATCTCTTGATCCCAATGTTCATTTTATTTTTATCTCTTACATTTACTTTTTGTCGTCATTTACTTTTTGCACTTTACATTTATGTCAATATACTTTTCTGCACTTTATTGCTTTCTTTACTTTTATGCCATTTACTTTTCTTGTTGCTCGTCACTCCTTAATGATTTGTCTAACTAGAATAATCAATTAACCATTGATTGCTTAATCCGTTAATCTCTGTGGGATTTGACCTTACTCTATTGTGAGTTTTTACTTGACGACAATTCAGTATACTTGCCGAGGGAAATTTGTTGAGAGACAAATTTTCGTGCATCACATTCCTAGCCCTTTTCAACTTGAATTCACTAACAAACACATCAAGGCAACTAGTGGAATCAAAGGTGAATTAAAATTAGCAAATTAAAGGCCTATAAAGCATGTTTTACACTTACGCCCAAATAATGGAGAATTGACAAAACCATGCTATTTTAGTGAATAAATGTGGAAAAAGATGATAAAATCTATCTAAATTTAACACAAGATAAACCCTAAAAATGGGGTTTATCAAATCTCCCCACACTTAAGCAATAGCATGTCCTCATGCTAAAATCAACAAGGAAACATGGGGTATGACATTTATTCAATGTAAATAAGCTATATGCATCTATCTAAATGCAACTACCTAAGTGTGTGCAATTACTTGGTCAAAACAAATCAATTTCCAAGAAATCATTTGCAAACATAAGGGCTAAAACAATAGAAATCAAATCAAACTCACAATTGTATTGAATTATCAAAAAGGATTTACAAACTTGCAAGAAAACGGATGATCATGGTGGAAACATGTAATTGAGCAATCGAACCCTCACAGGATGTGTATCCGCTCTAGTCACTTAAGTGTTTGGGGTTGATTCACTCAATTCTCCCCTAATCATGCTTTCCAAGATTTGTTTTTCATCTAACAATCAACAATTATTGCATGCATGCATACAAATATCATGAGGACTTTCCTTAAGGTTGTAATGGGGCTAGGGTCAAGGTAGGGTTATATATGGTTAAGTGGAGTAGAATTTGAATATTTGATTGACCTAAGCTTCCCACCTAACCTATATAACAACCTATAAAATTCTAAACAAACCTAACTACCTATAATCCTCACTTTTTCACACATTCATGCATTTTCTTTTCACTTCACAACACCTATGCATTGATCTTTATTGAACTTTACTTTTGGGCATTTTGTCCCCTTTTTATTGCTTTTCTTTTTCTTTCTTTTTCTCTTCTTTTTTTTTAACCTATAATATATACAAGAACATCAATGCACATGGTTTAACTTTCAATGCGTGAGTTTGCACCCAATTCCCAAATATAGAAATACAAAACACCCTTTTATCCCAACCTAATGTTCCCAACTTTCCCCAAACTTGAATAATAAACACTCTTACTAGCCTAAGCTAATCAAAGATCCAAACAAGGGACATTTATTATTTTTCGCTTTAGGCTTGTAATGTGCTAAAATAAAGAATAATTGGGTTAAGCATAGGCTCAAAATTGGTTAACAATGGAAGGTAAAAAGGTAGGCTATTTGGGTAAGTGAGCTTTATGAAACAATGGCCTCAATCATATAAGTGCATGTATACATAGAATAATGGACATAAAGAATTAAACAAATCAAAGATCACAATCATAGAAAGAGAATAATCACACACAAGAATGAAAATAAGTGGTTATATAATGTAACCACACCATTAGGCTCAAATTTTACATGCTTGTGTTCTTAGCTCAAAACATGATCCACAATATGTGTAATTCATGCAAGTTCAACACAAAAATTTTCAATCAATTGGGGTGGTGCCCTATAGATAAATTCCTTGGATAATTTCATTGTTTTGACTAAGCTTATTATATGTATCCTAAATGCAATGTTGTGATTGAGAAAGTAAAAGAATTCCTTAGTTTATTCTTTTTTCCAAACAAACCAAATTCTCTTATGTAAAAAGGGGTCAACTAAGCTCAATAATCCAAAATTTTCAAATCACAACCAATAAGCTCAAATAACTAAAAGGGCAAATCAAGCTAGAAATCTACTGAAAATATATGCAAACAAAAGATACTAAATGCAACAAACTAAAACAGAAGTATTCAAAATAGCTAGTATATATAATAATCCCAGAAAGTGCAATAAAGTAAAATGTGCAAATACTAGAAATAAACAGAATAAAGCTAAATAAAAAAGGAGTCTGAAAATGGTCACCCAGGATAAAAAGTCCCGCCGACGACGACGACGGTGACCTCCCCATACTTAGAATGATGCATCGTCCTCGATGCTATAGCTGAGACTAGGTAGGTGGGTTGACGTCCGCTGCTGGCTCTGGCTGTGGCTGTGGCTCCACAGTAGTCTGCAATGTCTCTGCGGAAGCCTGGGTCTGGGTGGGTGCCTCTGCGGACTGAGCCTCCTCCTCCTCCCGATCCTCCTCTACCTCAGAATGGTCGGAAGGAGTATCGGGATCAGAGGGCATGACAGCGCCTAGTGATACAAGCATCCGACTCACAAGATCAAAGTGTCGCTTGTTGCGACGCTCGCTCCGCTCCATGAGCCCGATGAGATGCTGCACAAGTCAGTACGTCGGGTGGGGTGCTGGTGGTGGTGCTGATAGTGGTGCTGATGGTCCAGGTGCTACTGCTGAAGAGGAAGATGGCCTAAGTGTAACTGCAGCAGAAGCTCGAGCGCAACGCGAGACTGGTGGTCTATCGCTCACCCAAGTCCCCCACGGAATAGTCCTCTCCTTTCCGTGGACTAGGGGTGGCGACTCATCAACTAGCAGCCATGGAACTCCAGCTCGCTGAGCCGTCTATGTGACCAAAGTAGAGAATGGGAGTGTGCCTATGACATGAGCTCGTCACATAAATTTACTGATCAGTCGGGTAAAGTACAGCTCTTTCCCTCTATAATACACCCAATCAAGACGAGCATGTCCACCGGAATCTCAGTAAAGTGCGTGGTCGGCATGACATAGTGAGCAAGAATGTGCTGCCATGTCCTAGCCTCCCTCGACAAGTAGTCAAACATCATCCCCTTGGGTTTCGTTTTGTTGGCATCCATCTCCCAAGGGGCATCCAGCTGTGCAATAATACTCCGTAAGGCATCATAATCATAAGTCAGGCAGTGCATCTCCCCCTCAGCCCGCTGAAAAGCGTCTTTCTCACTAACCTTGGGCTGATAGTGGAGTACCTGCTCAATATCCACCTCTGTAATCAGAATCTGTCCTCCTCTCAGGTGAACTGAGTCAAGGGTCGGTCTATAGAAATTACAGTAAAATTCACGAACCCACGATGCGTTCACCCCAGGTAGCTCCCTATCCACAAAAGATAAGCCCATCCCCTCAATCCGAAGCTCAATAGATCGCCTCAAATCAGTGGGAATAGCCAGCTTCTTCTCCAAATTGAGGTGCCACTTCTGAAAGAGCGGGAAGCGAAGCTCATAGTACAAATTAGGGAACATTTCTGCTTTGGTCGGAGGCAGTAGCTGATCTGCTTTATCCTTCTCATATAGATATATCTTGGCATAACTAGAGGTTGCAGAAGCAGTGGAAGATTGAGATTTCTTCCTTTTTCTCATATAAAATTCACATTTCTGGACTTTACTATGAGTTTGTGTGTTTTTCTGTGATTTCAGGTATTTTCTGGCTGAAATGGAAGGACTTGAGCAAAAATCTGATAGGAGGCTGACAAAGGACTACTGATGCTGTTGGATTCTGACCTCCCTACACTCGAAATAGATTTTCTAGAGCTATAGGAATCCAAATGGCGTGCTCTCAATTGCGTTAGAAGATAGACATCCAGGGATTTCCAACAATATATAATAGTTTATACTTTATTCGAGTTTAGATGATGCAAACTGGCGTTCAACGCCAGTTCCATGCTGTATTCTGGAGTAAAACGCCAGAAACACGTCACAAACCAGAGTTAAACACCAAAAACACGTTACAACTTGGCGTTTAACCCCAAGAGAAGCCTCTGCACGTGTAAAGCTCAAGCTCAGCCCAAGCACACACCAAGTGGGCCCCAGAAGTGGATTTCTGCACTTAGACTTATTTCTATAAACCCTAGTAGCTAGTTTAGTATAAATAGAACTTTTTACTATTGTACTAAGCGTCTTGTCTTTTGATTGATCTTTAATCAGTATATGCAATTTTAGACCTTCATGGGGGCTGGCCATTCGGCCATTCCTAGACCTTATTCTTATGTATTTTCAACGGTAAAGTTTCTACACACCATAGATTAAGGTGTGGAGCTCTGCTGTTCCTCGAGTATTAATGCAATTACTATTATTCTTATACTCAATTCAGCTTATTCTTATTCTAAGATATTTGTTGCACTTCAACATGATGAATGTGATGATCCGTGACACTCATCATTATTCTCACCTATGAACGCGTGCCTGACAACCACTTCCGTTCTACCTTAGATCGAGCGAGTATATCTTAGCCTCCATTCCGAAAGATCAGAGTCTTCGTGGTATAAGCTAGAATTATTGTCGGCCATTCCTAAGATCCGAAAAGTTTAAACCTTGTCTGTGGTATTCCAAGTAGGATCTAAGATGGGATGACTGTGACGAGCTTCAAACTTGCGAGTGTTGGGCGTAGTGACAGACGCAAAAGAATCACTAGATTCTATTCCGACATGATCGAGAACTGACAGATGATTAGCCGTGCTGTGACAGAGCATTTGGACCATTTTCACTGAGAGTACGGGAGGTAGCCATTGACAACAGTGAAACCTAACATACAGCTTGCCATGGAAGGGGTTAAGAATGATTGGATGAAAGCAGTAGGAAAGCAGATATTCTGAAGGAAGACAGTAGCTTCATGCGCTTATCTGAAATTCCCACCAATGAATTACATAAGTATCTCTATCTCTATCTTTATTTATCTTTATTTTCGAAAACCATTATAACCATTTAAATCCGCCTAACTGAGATTTACAAGATGACTATAGCTTGCTTTATACCAACAATCTCCGTGGGATCGACCCTTACTCACGTAAGGTATTACTTGGACGACCCAGTGCACTTGCTGGTTAGTTGTGCGAAGTTGTGACAAAGTGTGAGTCACGTTTGAGAGCTCCAAGTCTTTGGCGCCATTGTTGATGATCACAATTTCGTGCACCAAGTTTTTGGTGTCGTTGCTGGGGATTGTTTGAGTTTGAACAACTGACGGTTCATCTTGTTGCTCAGATTAGGTAATTTTCTTCTTATTTTATTTTCCAAAAAGTTTTCAAAAATTTTTCAAACATTTTTTCTTTGTTTTCATTTTTCAAAAAAACAATAATAATTTTCGAAAAATACAAAAAAATTATAAAATCATAAAAACCAAAAATATTTTTGTGTTTCTTGTTTGAGTTTAGTGTCAATTTTTAAGTTTAGTGTCAATTTTTAAGTTTGGTGTCAATTTTCTTGTTTTTAAAATTTGTGCATTTTTCAAAAAATTCATGCATGGTGTTCTTCATGATCTTTAAGTTGTTCTTGGTAAGTCTTTTTGTTTGATCTTCATATTTTCTTATTTTGTGTCTTTTGTTATTTTTCATATGCATTTTTGCATTCATAGTGTCTAAGCATGAAAAATTTCTAAGTTTGGTGTCTTGCATATTTTTCTTTTCTTAAAAACTTTTCAAAAATAAGTCTTGATGTTCATCTTGATCTTCAAAGTGTTCTTGGTGTTCATCTTGACATTCATAGTGTTCTTGCATGCATTATGTGTTTTGATCTTAATTTTTCATGTCTTGTGTCAATCTTGTTGTTTACTGAAAAAAAAAAGAGAAAAACACAAAAATGATATCTTTTCTTTTTCTCTCTCATCATTAAAAATTCAAAAAAATCAAAAAAATATTTTTTCCTTCTTTTACTCAAAAATTCAAAATCTTTGGGTTGACTGGTGCACGAAATTGCAATCACACTTTTGCAATCCCGCACAACTAACCAGCAAGTGCACTGGGTCGTCCAAGTAATACCTTACGTGAGTAAGGGTCGATCCACGGAGATTGTCGGCTTGAAGCAAGCTATGGTTATCTCGTAACTCTTAGTCAGGATATCAATAATTATCAGGTTTGATTGTAAAAAGCAAAAGAACATGAAATAAATACTTGTTTTGCAGTAATAGGGAACAGGTTGAGGTTTTGGAGATGCTCTGTCTTCTGAACCTCTGCTTTCCTACTGTCTTCTTCTTCAAACACGCAAGGCTCCTTCCATGGCAAGCTGTATGTAGGGTTTCACCGTTGTCAATGGCTACCTCCCATCCTCTCAGTGAAAATGTTCAACGCGCTCTGTCACAGCACGGCTAATCATCTGTCGGTTCTCAATCAAGTTGGAATAGAATCCAGTTATTCTTTTGCGTCTGTCACTAACGCCCAGCCTTCAGGAGTTTGAAGCTCGTCACAGTCATTCAATCCCTGAATCCTACTCAGAATACCACAGACAAGGTTTAGACCTTCCGGATTCTCTTGAATGCCGCCATCAATTCTAGCTTATACCACGAAGATTCTGATTAAGGAATCCAAGAGATATCTACTCAATCTAAGGTAGAACGGAGGTAGTTGTCAGGCACACGTTCATAGTTGAGAATGATGATGAGTGCCACGGATCATCACATTCATCAGGTTTAGGAACAAGTAATATCTTAGAATGGAAGCAAGCATGATTGAATGAAAAACAGTAGTAATTGCATTAATCCATCAAGACACAGCAGAGCTCCTCACCCCCAACCATGGGGTTTAGAGACTCATGCCGTACAAGATACAATGAGAAACGTGTAAAGTGTCATCAGGTACAGATACAATGTCAAAAGATCCTATTAATAGTGAACTAGTAACCTAGGGTTTACAGAAATGAGTAAATGACAGAAAAATCCACTTCTGGGCCCACTTGGTGTGTGCTTGGACTGAGCATTGAAGCATTTTCGTGTAGAGACTCTTCTTGGAGTTAAACGCTAGCTTTTGTGCCAATTTGGGCGTTTAACTCCAATTTTTATGCCAGTTCCAGCGTTAAACGCTGGGAATTCTGAAGCTGATTTGCAACGCCGGTTTGGGCCATCAAATCTCGGGCAAAGTATGGACTATTATACATTGCTGGAAAGCCCAGGATGTCTACTTTCCAACGCCGTTGAGAGCACACCAATTGGGCTTCTGTAGCTCCAGAAAATTCACTTCGAGTGCAGGGAGATCAGAATCCAATAGCATCTGCAGTCCTTTTAGCCTCTGAATCAGATTTTTGCTCAGATCCCTCAATTTCAGCCAGAAAATACCTGAAATTACAGAAAAACACACAAACTCATAGTAAAGCCCAGAAAAGTGAATTTTAACTAAAAACTAATTAAAATGTAATAAAAACTAACTAAAATATACTAAAAACATACTAAAAACAATGCCAAAAAGCGTATAAATTATCTGCTCATCACAACACCAAACTTAAATTGTTGCTTGTCCCCAAGCAACTGAAAATCAAAATAGAATAAAAAGAAGAGAATATACTATAGACTCCAAAATATCAAAGAAACTTAGCTCCAATTAGATGAGCGGGACTAGTAGCTTTTTGCTTCTGAACAGTTTTGGCATCTCACTTTATCCTTTGAAGTTTAGAATGATTGGCATCCATAGGAACTCAGAACTCAGATAGTGTTATTGATTCTCCTAGTTAAGTATGATAATTCTTGAACATAGCTACTTTATGAGTCTTGGTCGTGGCCCAAAGCACTCTGTCTTCCAGTATTACCACCGGATACAAACATGCCACAGACACATAATTGAGTGAACCTTTTCAGATTGTGACTCAGCTTTGCTAGAGTCCCCAATTAGAGGTGTCCAGGGTTCTTAAGCACACTCTTTTTGCCTTGGATCACAACTTTATTTCTTTCTTTTTCTTTTTCTCTTTCTTTTCTTTTTTTTTCTCGTCGTTTTTTTTATATTCACTGCTTTTTCTTGTTTCAAGAATCAATTTGATGATTTTTCAGATCCTCAATAACAGTTCTCCTTTTCCATCATTCTTTCAAGAGCCAACAATTTTAACATTCTTAAAACAACAAATTCAAAAGACATATGCACTGTTCAAGCATTCATTCAGAAAACAAAAAGTATTGTCACCACATCAAACTAATTCAACTAGTTTCAAAGATGAATTCAAAATCCTGTACTTCTTGTTCTTTTGTGATTAAAGCATTTTTCATTTAAGAGAGGTGATGGATTCATAGGACATTCATAGCTTTAAGGCATAGACACTAAGATACTAATGATCATGTAATAAGACACAAACATAGATAAACATAAGCATAAAAATTCGAAAAATAGAAAATAAAAACAAGGAGATTAAAGAACGGGTCCACCTTAGTGATGGCGGCTTGTTCTTCCTCTTGAAGATCTTATGGAGTGCTTGAGCTCCTCAATGTCTCTTCCTTGCCTTTGTTGCTCCTCTCTCATGATTCTATGATCTTCTTTAATTTCATGGAGGAGGATGGAATGTTCTTGGTGCTCCACCCTTAGTTGTCCCATGTTGGAACTCAATTCTCCTAGGGAGGTGTTGATTTGCTCCCAATAGTTTTGTGGAGAAAAGTGCATCCCTTGAGATGAATCTCTCCATCTCCCATGGCTCGGAGGTGGAATCTTTTGCCTTCCCTTTCCTCTTTCTAGAGGTTTCTCCGGCCTTAGGTGCCATAAATGGTTATGAAAAAACAAAAAGCAACGCTTTTACCACACCAAACTTAGAAGGTTTGCTCGTCCTCGAGCAAAAGAAGAAAGAAGAGAGAGAGTGGTGGTGTAGGTGGGGATCCTGTGGGGTCCACAGATCCTGAGGTGTCAAGGATAATTCATCCCTGCACCAAGTGGCGAGCAAAAATGCTCCTACTGCCAATCCTGGCGTTAAACGCCGGGCTGGTGCCCATTTTTGGCGTTTAACGCCAGCTTGGTGCCCATTACTGGCGTTTAACGCCAGTCTGGTGCCCCTTTCTGGCGTTAAACGCCCAAAATGGTGCCAGACTGGGCGTTAAACGCCCATTTGCTGCCCTTACTGGCGTTTAAACGCCAGCAAGGTTTTCCTCCAGGGTGAGCTATTTTTCTTTCTATTTTTCATTCTGTTTCTACTTTTTCAATTGAATTTGTGACTTCCCATGATCATCAACCTATAGAAAACATAAAATAACAAAGGAAAATAATAAATATAACATTGGGTTGCCTCCCAACAAGCGCTTCTTTAATGTCAGTAGCTTGACAGTAGGCTCTCATGGAGCCTCACAGATGTTCAGAGCAATATTGGAACCTCCCAACACCAAACTTAGAGTTTGAATGTGGGGGTTCAACACCAAACTTAGAAGTTGGTGGTGGCCTCCCAACACCAAACGTAGAGTTTGACTGTGGGGGCTCTGTTTGACTCTGTTTTGAGAGAAGCTCTTCATGCTTCCTCTCCATGGTTACAGAAGGAGAACCTTGAGTCTTATAGTTTGCACTGTCTGCAAGCCACAGAGCTTCCTGAATAGCAAACAATTGCTCATCCGGAAAGGTTTCAGAGATCTCAGTAGGAGGGAGGGATGCTCCTGCTACTGGTTCTATCCGGGACAGGTGATCAGCTACTTGATTCTCTGTCCCTTTTCTATCTCTTATTTCTATATCAAACTCTTGCAGAAGCAACACCCATCTTATGAGCCTGGGTTTTGAATCCTGCTTTGTGAGTAGATATTTAAGAGCAGCAGGGTCAGTGTACACAATCACTTTTGATCCTACTAAATAAGATCTGAACTTGTCAATGGCATAAACCACTGCAAGTAACTCCTTTTCTGTGGTTGTGTAGTTATTCTGTGCATCATTTAGAATACGGCTGTCATAATAAATGACGTGCAGAAGCTTACCATGCCTTTGTCCCAATACTGCACCAATGGCATGTTCACTGGCATCACACATCAGTTCAAATGGTAATGTCCAGTCTGGTGCAGAGATGACTGGTGCTGTGACCAGCTTAGCTTTCAGAGTCTCAAACGCCTGCAAACACTCATTATCAAAAATAAATGGAGTGTCAGCAGCTAGTAGATTACTCAGAGGTTTGGCAATTTTTGAAAAATCCCTTATAAACCTTCTATAGAATCCTGCATGCCCCAGAAAGCTTCTGATTGCCTTAACATTTGTAGGTGGTGATAATTTTTCAATTACTTCAACTTTAGCTTGATCCACCTCTATTCCCTTGTTTGAAATTTTATGCCCAAGGACAATACCTTCAGTCACCATAAAGTGACATTTTTCCCAGTTTAAAACTAGGTTGGTCTCTTGGCATCTTTTCAGAACAAGTGCTAGATGGTTAAGGTAGGAGCTGAATGAGTCTCCAAATACTGAAAAGTCATCCATGAAGACTTCCAAAAATTTTTCTACCATATCTGAGAAGATAGAGAGCATGCACCTCTAAAAGGTTGCAGGTGCATTGCACAGACCAAAAGGCATCCTTCTGTAGGCAAATACTCCAGAAGGACATGTAAATGCTGTTTTTCTTGGTCCTGAGGATCTACTGCAATTTGGTTGTAACCTAAATAGCCATCCAAAAAGCAGTAATATTCATGACCTGCCAGTCTCTCTAGCATCTGGTCTATAAATGGTAAAGGAAAATGATCCTTCCTGGTGGCTGTGTTGAGCCTTCTGTAGTCAATACACATACGCCACCCTGTAACTATTTTTGTAGGAACCAGTTCATTCTTTTCATTATGAACCACTGTTATGCCTCCCTTCTTGGGGACAATGTGGACAGGGCTCACCCAGGGGCTATCAGAAATAGGATAAATAATCACAGCCTCTAGTAACTTAGTGACCTCTTTCTGCACCACCTCCTTCATGGCTGGATTTAGCCGCCTTTGTGGTTGAACCACTGGCTTAGCATCATCCTTGATGAGCGGATGATTTGTATACTTTTTGGCATTGTTTTTAGTATGTTTTTGATATGATCTAGTTAGTTTTTAGTATATTTTTATTAGTTTTTAGTTAAAATTCACTTTTCTGGACTTTACTATGAGTTTGTGTGTTTTTCTGTGATTTCAGGTATTTTCTGGCTGAAATTGAGGGACCTGAGCAAAAATCTGATCCAGAGACTCAAAAGGACTGCAGATGCTGTTGGATTCTGACCTCCCTGCACTCGAAGCGGATTTTCTGGAGCTACAGAAGCCCAATTGGCGCGCTCTCAACGGCGTTGGAAAGTAGACATCCTGGGCTTTCCAGCAATATATGAGTCCATACTTTGCCCAGATTTGATGGCCCAAACCGGCGTTCAAAGTCACCTCAAGAAATCCCAGCGTTAAACGCTGGAACTGGCACCTAATTGGGAGTTAAACGCCCAAACTGGCACTAAAGCTGGCGTTTA
The DNA here is from genome assembly GCF_014773155.1 of Arachis stenosperma. NCBI lineage: Eukaryota > Viridiplantae > Streptophyta > Magnoliopsida > Fabales > Fabaceae > Arachis > Arachis stenosperma. The sequence continues at coordinate 117,265,664 of NC_080379.1, forward strand.
ACTCCAAGGAGAGTCTCTACACGAAATTTCTTCATTGCTCAGCCCAAGCACACACCAAGTGGGCCCGGAAGTGGATTTTTATGTCATTTACTCATCTATGTACTAGTTTTCTATAAGTAGGACCTTTTACTATTGTATTACAGACATCTTGGGACATCTAGTTCTTAGATCATTTGGAGGCTGGCCATTCGGCCATGCCTAGACCTTGTTCTTATGTATTTTCAACGGTGGAGTTTCTACACACCATAGATTAAGGTGTGGAGCTCTGCTGTACCTCGAGTATTAATGCAATTACTATTGTTCTTCCATTCAATTCCGCTTGTTCTTTGTCCAAGATATCACTTGTTCTTCAACTTGATGAAGGTGATGATTGACGCCCATCACCATTCTCACCCATGAACAAAGTGACTGACAACCATTCTTGTTCTACAAGCATTTGAGGCTTAGTGAATATCTCTTGGATTCTTCGGAATCTTCGTGGTATAGGCAGGACCTGATGGCGGCATTCAAGAGAATCCGGAAGGTCTAAACCTTGTCTGTGGTATTCTGAGTAGGATTCAATGATTGAATGACTGTGACGTGCTTCAAACCTGTAACCTACTGGGCGTTAGTGACAGACGCAAAAGAGTTATTCTATTCCGGTAGGGGAGGGAACCAAACCGGTGATTGGCAGCACTGTGACAGAGTGTGTGCATTAGCTTTCACTGCGCGGATGGGAGGTAGCTGCTGACAACAGTGAAACCCTACACGAGCTTGCCATGGAAAGGAGTAAGAAGGATTGGATGAAGACAGTAGGAAAGCAGAGAGACGGAAGGGAAGGCATCTTCATACACTTGTCTGAAGCTCTTACACCAATGATATACATAAGTATCACTATCTTTATCTTCTATGTTATTTTCGTTCATCATCATATACATCTGAGTTTGCCTGACTAAGATTTACAAGATGACCATAGCTTGCTTCAATACTAACAATCTCCGTGGGATCGACCCTTACTCACGTAAGGTTTATTACTTGGACGACCCAGTGCACTTGCTGGTTAGTTGTGCGAAGTTGTGTAATGCCATGGTATTGAGCCACCAAGTTCTTGGAGCCATTACCGGGGATTATTTGAGTTGTGAAAAAGTATTGTTCACAATTTCGCGCACCAAGTTTTTGGCGCCGTTGCCGGGGATTGTTCAAGTTTTGAGCAAGCTTTTGGTAACATCAGTGCCAAGATCCGGCAACAACATCAAGTTTTTGGTGTTATTGCCCGGGATTGTTTAGGCTGGACAACTGACGGTTCATCTTGTTGCTTAGATTAGGTATTATTTTTTTCGAAATTCTTGAAGATGAATTCTAGAGTTTCATGATGATTTGTTGAAATCTGGCTGGCTGAGAAGCCATGTCTAATTTCATTGGACCGAGGTTTCAACTTATCATCACAAGAGCTTGTTGATCTTGCTTTTGGAGCAGTGATCTGCTAAGATTTGGCTGGCCTCTGGCCATGTCTAGTGTTTTGGACCGAAGCTTTCTTTGAAAGCTTGGCTGGCTGTGAAGCCATGTCTAATTCCTGGACCGGAGTCTTAGACTAGCATTGCACTGATTCCTGGAATTCTCATTAAGAATTTTGATACCTTTTCCTACTTAATTTTCGAAAAACACAAAAAAATTACAAAATCATAAAAAGACCAAAAAAATTTGATGTTTCTTGCATAAGTTCAGTGTCTCATCCTAAGTTTGGTGTCAAATGCATGTTTTTGTTATAATTTTCGAATCCATGCATATATTTCTTTGTTTTGATCTTTGAATTCTATTGACTTGAAGTATTTTGTGTGTCTCATATGCATTTTCATATTGTTAGTGTCAGTAGTATACAAACTGCTAAGTTTGGTGTCTTGCATGCATGGTTAATTGATTCATTTTGCATTTTGATTATTAAAAATCCAAAAATATTTTTAATTTGTGTCTTTTCAAGTCAATGATACAAAGAATTGAAGATTCAGAACATACTGCAGAGGAATTATACAGAAAAAGCTGAGCATTCAAAAATGCCCAGTGAAGAAGGCAGACTGGCGTTTAAACGCCAGCCAGGGTACCTGGTTGGGCGTTTAACGCCCAAAAAGGGTGCATTTTGGGCGTTAAACGCCAGAATGTATACCATTTTGGGCGTTTAACGCCAGGATGGGCTAGGGGGAAGATTTTTTTTCAAAATCAATTTTTTTCAAGTTTTCAAAGTTTTCAAAATCAAATCTTTTTCAAATCATATCTTTTCAATCAAATGTTTTCAAAATCAATTTCTTTCCTTTTTAAAAGATACTTACTAACAATTAATGATTTGATTGAACATCTCAAAAATTGTTGCCTTTTCTGTTGAGAAAGGTTTTATGTTTGAATCATATCTTTTCTTGTTAGGCAAGTCATTAATTTTTAAAGTCATATCTTTTCAAATTGTTTTCAAATCATATCTTTTAAAATTGTTTTCAAATCATATCTTCTCAATCACATCTTTTAAAACCATAACTTTTCAATTAAATCTTTTAACCACATCTTTTTCAAAATAGTTTTCAATCAAATCTTTTTAATTTCTAATTTCAAAATCTTTTTCAAAAATCACTTGATTTCTTTTTCACTTTTAATTTTCGAAAATTATCAATCAAATTTTCAAAATGTTTTCAAAATCTTTTAAATGAATTTTCAAAAATTCTCTTCCCTCCTTCCCACATCCTTCTATTTATGGAGTACCACTCCTTTTGAATGCACAATTCGAACCTTATCTAACTAAAGTTCGAATTCTTCTTCCTTCTTCTTTCTTCTATTTTTCTTTTCCTCTGACACCTAAAGGAATCTCTATACTGTGACATAGAGGATTCCACATTTTCTTGTTCCCTTCTCTTTCTTATGAGCAGGAGCAAAGACAAAGGCATTCTTGTTGAGGCTGATCCTGAACCTGAGAGAACCTTGAAGCGAAAGCTAAGAGAAGCCAAAACACAACTCTCTTTAGAGCACCTGACCGAATTCTTCAAGGAAGAAGAACAATGGCCGCCGAAAACAACAACAATGCCAACAATGCAAGGAAGGTGCTTGGTGACTTTACTGCACCTACTCCTGATTTCTATGGGAGAAGCATCTCTATCCCTGCCATTGGAGCAAACAACTTTGAGCTTAAGCCTCAATTAGTTTCTCTAATGCAACAGAATTGCAAGTTTCATGGACTTCCAATGGAAGATCCTCATCAGTTTTAGCTGAGTTCTTGCAAATCTGTGACACAGTCAAGACTAATGGGTTAACCCTGAGGTCTATAGACTGATGCTATTCCCTTTTGCTGTGAGAGACAGAGAATATGGTTGGACTCCCAACCTAAAGAAAGCCTGGACTCTTGGGAAAAGCTAGTCAATGCCTTCTTGGCAAAGTTCTTTCCACCACAAAGATGGAGTAAGCTTAGAGTGGAAGTCCAACCTTCAGAAAGAAGGATGGAGAATCCCTCTATGAAGCTTGGGAAAGATACAAACAATTAATCAGAAGATGTCCTTCAGACATGCTTTCTGAATGGAGCATCATAGGTATTTTCTATGATGGTCTCTCTGAACTATCCAAGATGTCTTTGGATAGCTCTGCTGGAGGATCTCTTCATCTGAAGAAGACGCCTGCAGAAGCTCAAGAATTGATTGAAATGGTTGCAAATAACCAATTCATGTACACTTCTGAAAGGAATCCTGTGAACAATGGGACTAGTCAGAAGAAAGGAGTTCTTGAGATTGACACTCTGAATGCCATTGGCTCAGAACAAGATATTGACTCAACAAGTCAATTGATTTCTCAAAGTCTGTCTGGAATGCAAAATGCACCAAACAGTACTAAGGATGCTTCATCTGAGGAAGAAGCTTATGATCCTGAGAACCCTTCCATGGAAGAGGTGAATTACCTAGGAGAACCCTATGGAAACACCTATAATTCTTCATGGAGAAATCACCCAAATCTCTCATGGAAGAATCAAGAGAGACCTCAACAAGGTTTCAATAATAATGGTGGAAGAAACAGGTTTAACAATGGTAAACCTTTTCCATCATCTTCTCAGCAACAGACAGAGAGCTCTAAGCAGAATACCTCTGACTTAGCAACCATGGTCTCTGATCTAATCAAAACCACTCAAAGTTTCATGATTGAAACTAGATCCTCCATTAGGAATTTGGAAGGACAAGTGGGTCAGCTGAGCAAGAAAATTACTGAACTTCCCCCAAGCACTCTCCAAGTAACACTGAAGAAAATCCAAAGGAGAGTGCAAAGCCATAAATATGGCCGAATTCTGGGAGGAAGAAGAGGCAGTGAACGCCACTGAGGAAGGCCTCACTGGACGTCCACTGGCCTCCAATGAGTTCCCCAATGAGGAACCTTGGGAATCTAAGGCTCAAACTGAGACCATAGAGATTCCCTTGGACTTACTACTGCCTTTCATGAGCTCTGATGAGTATTCTTCCTCTGAAGAGGAGGAGTATGTCACTGAGGAGCAAGTTGCTAAATACCTTGGAGCAATCATGAAGCTGAATGACAAGTTATTTGGAAATGAGACTTGGGAGGATGAACCTCCTTTGCTCACCAAGAACTGGATAACTTGTCTAGGCAGCAATTGCCTCAAAAGAGCAGGATCCTGGGAAGTTTTCTATACCTTGTACCATAGGCACCATGACCTTCAAGAAGGCCTTGTGTGACTTGGGGTCAAGTATAACCTCATGCCCCTCTCTGTAATGGAGAAATTAGGATCTTTGAGGTGCAAGCTGCAAAAATCTCACTAGAGATGGCAGACAACTCAAGAAAACAAGCCTATGAACTTGTAGAGGATGTTCTGGTTAAGGTTGAAGACCATTACATTCCTACTGATTTCATAGTCCTAGAGACTGGGAAGTGCATGGATGAATCAATCATCCTTGGCAGACCCTTCCTAGCCACAGCAAAGGCTGTGATTGATGTTGATAGAGGAGAGTTGATCATTCAAGTGAATGAAGAATCCTTGGTGTTTAAGGCCCAAGGATATCCCTCTGTCATCATGGAGAAGAAGCATGAAGAGCTTCTCTCAAAACAGAGCCAAACAGAGCCCCCACAGTCAGACTCTAAGTTTGGTGTTGGGAGGCCACATTCAAACTCTAAGTTTGGTGTTGGGAAGTTCCAACACGGTTCTGAGCATCTCTGAGGCTCCATGAGAGTCCTCTGTCAAGCTAATGACAGTAAAGAAGCGCTTGTTGGGAGGCAACCCATGTTTTATAATTAATTATTTTCTTTTGTTATTTATCTTTTTGTAGGTTGATGATCATAAGAAGTCACAAAAACAATGAAAAAAGCAAAACAAAATGAAAAACAGGAAGAAAAACAGCACACCCTGGCGAAGAAGAAGCTGGCGTTCAAACGCCAGTAATGCTAGCTGTTGGGCGTTTAACGCCCAGTCTGGCACCATTCTGGGCGTTTAACGCCAGAAAGGGGCACCAGACTGGCGTTAAACGCCAGTAAAGGGTAAAAACCTGGCGTTAAACGCCAGGAATGGGCACCAGCCCGGCGTTTAACGCCAGAAAAGGCTCAAAACATGGATTTTGATGCCATTTGGTGCAAGGATGCCTTTTCCTTGACACTACAGGATCTGTGGACCCCACAGGACCCTACCATCACTCTCTCTCTTCTTCCCCCATTCACCAATCACCTCAACACCTCTTCCCCAAAAACCCCTCACCAACCTCACCCTTCAAACCACTTTCCCTCCCAAACCCACCCTCAAATGGCCGAACCCTCACCCCCCTCTCTCCTATAAATACCCTTCTCCAACCCTTCATTTTCACACAACCTAAACACCCTTTCTTACCCTTCTTGGCCGAATACCCACCATCTCCCTCTTCCTCATTTCTTCTTCTCTCTCTTCTTCTTCTTTTTTGCTCGAGGACGAGCAAACATTTTAAGTTTGGTGGTGAAAGCGTTGCTTTTTTTCGTTTTTCCATAACCATTTATGGCATCCAAGGCCGAGAAACCTCTAGAAAGAGGAAAGGGAAGGCAAAAGCTTCCACCTCCGAGTCATGGGAGATGGATAGATTCCTCTCAAGGGTGCATCAAGTCCACTTCTATGAAGTTGTGGCCTTGAAGAAGGTGATCCCCGAAGTCCCTTTTCACTCAAAAAGGGTGAATATCCGGAGATCCGCCATGAGATCCGAAGAAGAGGTTGGGAAGTACTACCAACCCCATTCAAGAAGTCGGAATCTTGATGGTTCAAGAGTTCTATGCCAATGCATGGATCACCAAGAACCATGACCAAAGTGTGAACCCGGATCCAAAGAATTATCTTACTATGGTTCGGGGGAAATACTTGGATTTTAGTCCGGAAAGTGTGAGGGTGGCGTTCAACTTGCCTATGATGCAAGGAGATGAGCACCCTTACACTAGAAGGGTCACTTTGATCAAAGGTTGGACCAAGTCCTCACAGTCATATGTGAAGAGGGCGCACAATGGAAGCAAGATTCAAGAGGAAAGCCGGTCCAATTGAGAAGGCATGACCTCAAACCCGTGGCTAGAGGATGGTTAGAGTTCATACAACGCTCAATCATTCCCACTAGCAACCGGTCCGAAGTTACCATAGACCGGGCCATCATGATTCATAGCATCATGATTGGAGAAGAAATAGAGGTTCATGAGGTTATAGCCCAAGAACTCTATAGGGTGGCGGACAAGACCTCTACCTTGGCAAGGTTAGCCTTTCCTCACCTCATTTGTCACCTCTGTTATTCAGTGGGAGTTGACATAGAGGGAGACATCACCATTGATGAGGACAAACCCATCACTAAGAAAAGGATGAGTACACAAGAGATCCCACTCATCATGAATCCCTGAGATTCCTCAAGGGATGATTTTCCTCCACAAGACTATTGGGGGCAACTAAACACCTCCCTAGGAGAGTTGAGTTCCAATATGGGACAACTAAGGTGGAGCACCAAGAACACTCCATTCTCCTCCATGAAATTAGAGAAGAACAAAGAATCATGAGAGGAGCAAAGGCAAAGAAGAGACATTGAGGAGCTCAGCACTCCATAGGACCTTCAAAAGCAGGAAGAGCCGCCATCACTGAGGTGGACCCATTCCTTGATTTCCTTGTTCTTTATTCTCATGTTTTTCGATTTTTATGCTTTATGTTATCCATGCTTGTGTCTTGTGATCATTAGTGTCTTAGTGTCTATGCCTAAAGTTATGAATGTCCTATGAATCCATCACCTTTCTTGAATAAAAATGTGCTAATTGAAAAAGGAAGAATTGCATGAATTTTGAATTTTATAATAGTTTAATTATTTTGATGTGGTGGCAATATTTTTGTTCTCTGAATGCATGCTTAAACAGTGCATATGTATCTTGAATTTGTGGTTCATGAATGTTGGCTCTTGAAAGAATGATGAAAAAGGAGACATGTTACTGAGGATCTGAAAAATCATTAAAAATTATTCTTGAAGCAAAAAAAAAAAAAAAAAAAAAAAAGAGAGAAAAAGCAAACGAAAAAAAAAAAAATTTCGAAAAAAAAAAAGAAAAAGAAAGAAATAAAGTTGTGATCCAAGGCAAATAAGAGTGTGCTCAAGAACCCTGGACACCTCTAATTGGGGACTTTAGCAAAGCTAAGTCACAATCTGAAAAGGTTCACCCAATTATGTGTCTGTGGCATGTATGTATCCGGTGGTAATACTGGAAAGACAGAGTGCTTTGGGCCACAGCCAAGACTCAATAAAAAGCTATGTTCAAGAATCATCATACTTTACTAGGAGAATCATTAACACTATCTGGATTCTAAGTTCTTAAAGAAGCCAACCATTCTGAATTTCAAAGGATAGATTGAGATGCCAAAACTGTTCAGAGGCAAAAAGTTAAAAGCCCCGCTCATCTAATTAATACTGATCTTCACAGATGTTTTTGGAATTTATTGCATATTCTCTTCCTTTTATCTTATTTGATTTTCAGTTGCTTGGGGACAAGCAACAATTTAAGTTTGGTGTTGTGATGAGCGGATGATTTGTATACTTTTTGGCATTGTTTTTAGTAGTTTTGATATGATCTAGTTAGTTTTTAGTATATTTTTATTAGTTTTTAGTTAAAATTCACTTTTCTGGACTTTACTATGAGTTTGTGTGTTTTTCTGTGATTTCAGGTATTTTCTGGCTGAAATTGAGGGACCTGAGCAAAAATCTGATCCAGAGACTCAAAAGGACTGCAGATGCTGTTGGATTCTGACCTCCCTGCACTCGAAGCGGATTTTCTGGAGCTACAGAAGCCCAATTGGCGCGCTCTCAACGGCGTTGGAAAGTAGACATCCTGGGCTTTCCAGCAATATATGATAATCCATACTTTGCCCAAGATTTGATGGCCCAAACCGGCGTTCAAAGTCACCTCAAGAAATCCCAGCGTTAAACGCTGGAACTGGCACCTAATTGGGAGTTAAACGCCCAAACTGGCACTAAAGCTGGCGTTTAACTCCAAGGAGAGTCTCTACACGAAATTTCTTCATTGCTCAGCCCAAGCACACACCAAGTGGGCCCGGAAGTGGATTTTTATGTCATTTACTCATCTATGTACTAGTTTTCTATAAGTAGGACCTTTTACTATTGTATTACAGACATCTTGGGACATCTAGTTCTTAGATCATTTGGAGGCTGGCCATTCGGCCATGCCTAGACCTTGTTCTTATGTATTTTCAACGGTGGAGTTTCTACACACCATAGATTAAGGTGTGGAGCTCTGCTGTACCTCGAGTATTAATGCAATTACTATTGTTCTTCCATTCAATTCCGCTTGTTCTTTGTCCAAGATATCACTTGTTCTTCAACTTGATGAAGGTGATGATTGACGCCATCACCATTCTCACCCATGAACAAAGTGACTGACAACCATTCTTGTTCTACAAGCATTTGAGGCTTAGTGAATATCTCTTGGATTCTTCGGAATCTTCGTGGTATAGGCAGGACCTGATGGCGGCATTCAAGAGAATCTGGAAGGTCTAAACCTTGTCTGTGGTATTCTGAGTAGGATTCAATGATTGAATGACTGTGACGTGCTTCAAACCTGTAACCTACTGGGCGTTAGTGACAGACGCAAAAGAGTTATTCTATTCCGGTAGGGGAGGGAACCAAACCGGTGATTGGCAGCACTGTGACAGAGTGTGTGCATTAGCTTTCACTGCGCGGATGGGAGGTAGCTGCTGACAACAGTGAAACCCTACACGAGCTTGCCATGGAAAGGAGTAAGAAGGATTGGATGAAGACAGTAGGAAAGCAGAGAGACGGAAGGGAAGGCATCTTCATACACTTGTCTGAAGCTCTTACACCAATGATATACATAAGTATCACTATCTTTATCTTCTATGTTATTTTCGTTCATCATCATATACATCTGAGTTTGCCTGACTAAGATTTACAAGATGACCATAGCTTGCTTCAATACTAACAATCTCCGTGGGATCGACCCTTACTCACGTAAGGTTTATTACTTGGACGACCCAGTGCACTTGCTGGTTAGTTGTGCGAAGTTGTGTAATGCCATGGTATTGAGCCACCAAGTTCTTGGAGCCATTACCAGGGATTATTTGAGTTGTGAAAAAGTATTGTTCACAATTTCGCGCACCAATCCTCCAATAGGATCTTGTGCATGCATCTTGCTGGGCTAATGCCCTTAAGATCACTTATGGACCACCCAAGAGCTGTCTTGTGTGTCTTTAGCACTTGAATTAGTGCTTCCTCTTCCTGTGGATTCAAAGCAGAGCTTATGATCACTGGAAAAGTGTCACCTTCTCCCAGAAATGCATATTTCAGGGATGGTGGTAGTGGCTTGAGCTCAGGTTTAGGAGGCTTATCTTCTTCTTGAGGAATTTTTAGAATTTCTTTTATTTTCTTTAGTTCCTCCAGATCAGGCTGAACATCTTTAAAGATGTCATCTAGCTCTGATTCAAGACTTTCAGTTATATTGACCTCCTCCACCAAAGAGTCAATAATATCAGCGCTCATGCAGTCATTTGATGTGTCTGGATGCTGCATAGCTTTGACAACATTCAACTTGAACTCATCCTCATTTACTCTCAGGGTTAATTCCCCTTTTTGGACGTCAATGAGGGTTCGTCCAGTTGCTAGGAAAGGTCTTCCTAGAATGAGAGTTGCACTCTTGTGCTCCTCCATTTCCAGCACTACAAAGTCAGTGGGAAAGGCAAATGGCCCAACCTTGATAATCATGTCCTCAATTATGCCTGATGGGTATTTAATGGAGCCATCAGCAAGTTGAAGACATATCCGGGTTGGTTTGACCTCTTCAGTCAAGCCGAGCTTTCTGATAGTGGATGCAGGTATTAGGTTGATACTTGCCCCAAGATCACATTGAGCTTTCTTGGTACAAGTACCCTCTAATGTGCATGGTATCATGAAGCTTCCTGGATCTTGAAGCTTTTCTGGTAAGCTTTTCAGAATGACTGCACTGCATTCTTCAGTGAGAAACACTTTTTCAGTTTCTCTCCAATCCTTCTTATGACTTAAGATCTCTTTCATGAACTTAGCATAAGAAGGTATTTGCTCAAGTGCCTCTGCAAACGGAATCTTTATTTCAAGAGTCCTTAGATAGTCTGCAAAGCGGGCAAATTGCTTATCCTGTTCCGCTTGGCGGAGTTTCTGAGGATAAGGCATCTTGGCTTTATATTCTTCAACCTTAGTTGCTGCAGGTTTATTTGCTACAGAAGTGGTTGGAAAAGCCTGCTTAAGGGGGTTGTTATCAGCATTTGCAAGTGTCTGACCCCTTTGTGGCGTTTGAACGCCAGACTTGGCTAGCCATTGGGCGTTTAACGCCAACTTTTCCCCCTTTTCTGGCGTTTGAATGCCAGAACTGGGCAGGGAATGGGCGTTTAACGCCAGCTTTCCCCCCTTTCTGGCGTTTGAACGCCAAGAGTATTCCTCTCTGGGCTCTTACTGTCCTCAGAGGGATTTTGGACAGTGGTTTTGTTATCCTCTGTCAATTGTTCCTTTATTGGCTTTTTGCTACTTTGAGTAGTGTTATTCAATGTCTTCCCACTCCTCAGTTGAACTGCTTGGCATTCTTCTGTTATCTGTTTAGATAACTGCTGTTTTGTCTGATTCAACTGTGATTCTATGTTCTTGTTAGCAATTTTAGTTTCTTGGAGCATCTCTTTAAATTCTGCTAACTGTTTTGTCATCAGGTGTAATTGCTGATTAAGCTCAACCATCTGTTCTTGAGGATTAGGATCAGTGGCTACTGCCATAACTTCTTCTTTTGTAGAGAACTCATTGCTAGAGTACAAATGTTGATTTCTAGCAACAGTATCTATAAGCTCTTGAGCCTCTTCAATCATCTTCCTTATATGTATAGATCCACCAGCTGAGTGGTCTAGAGACATCTGAGCTTTTTCTGTAAGCCCATAGTAGAAGATGTCTAACTGTACCCACTCTGAAAACATTTCAGAGGGACATTTTCTTAGCATACCTCTATACCTCTCCCAGGCATTATAAAGGGATTCATTATCCTCTTGTTTAAAGCCTTGGATGTCCAGCCTTAGCTGTGTCATCCTTTTTGGAGGGTAAAATTGATTCAGGAATTTGTCTGATAACTGTTTCCATGTCTTTATGCTTGCTGTAGGTTGGTTATTCAACCACCTGTTAGCTTGATCTTTTATAGCAAATGGAAACAGTAATAGTCTGTAGACATCCTGATCCACCTCTTTATCACGTACTGTGTCAGCAATTTGTAAGAATTGTGCCAGAAACTCAGTTGGTTCTTCCTGTGGAAGACCGGAATACTGGCAATTTTGCTGCACCATGATAATGAGTTGAGGATTTAGCTCAAAGCTGCTTGCTTTAATGGGAGGTATACAGATGCTACTCCCATATGCAGCTGTAGTGGGGTTAGCATATGACCCAAGAGTCCTTCTGGACTGCTCAATTCCACTTAGATCCATGATGGAGAAAGGGAGATGATGTGGATATTATTTTTTTTTATTAAAAGTGACCGAAAGGAAAAAAAATAAATGGAAAATAAATAAAATTTTGAAAACTGAAAGAAAATAAGATCAAAGCAAATTGAAAACTAAATCAATTACTTAATTAAAAAGATTTTGGAATTAGCAATTAAAAAGATATGATTGAAAATATGATTGCAATTAAAAAGATTTGATTTTTGAACAAGATTTGAAAAGATCAATTTTTGAGATTAGAATTTTGACTTGACTAAAAAAAGATATGATTTTGAAAATCTTTGACTAAATTAATGCAAAATTTCGAAAATTATGAGTAAAATAAGGAAAGGATATTTTTTTGATTTTTAAATTTTAATGAGGAAAGAGAAAAACAACAAAAAAGAAACTAAACTTAAAAATTTTAGATCAAAACAAAGAGAACAAACAAGAAAACTTTGAATGTCAAGATGAACACCAAGAACAGATTTTTTTGAAAAATTTTTAAGTGAATAAAAGCACAAAAGACACCAAACTTAAAATTTTTAGAAAATCAAACACAAATTTTCGAAAACTTAAAGGAAAACACAAGGAAGACACCAAACTTAAAATGTGAAACTAAAATCAAATAAAAGACTCTAAACCAACAAAAATAAAACAGTCCTAATCTAAGCAACAAGATAGACCATCAGTTGTCCAAACTCGAACAATCCCCGGCAACGGCACCAAAAACTTGGTGCACGAAATTGCAATCACACTTTTGCAATCCCGCACAACTAACCAGCAAGTGCACTGGGTCGTCCAAGTAATACCTTACGTGAGTAAGGGTCGATCCCACGGAGATTGTCGGCTTGAAGCAAGCTATGGTTATCTCGTAACTCTTAGTCAGGATATCAATAATTATCAGGTTTGATTGTAAAAAGCAAAAGAACATGAAATAAATACTTATTTTGCAGTAATGGGGAACAGGTTGAGGTTTTGGAGATGCTCTGTCTTCTGAACCTCTGCTTTCCTACTGTCTTCTTCTTCAAACACGCAAGGCTCCTTCCATGGTAAGCTGTATGTAGGGTTTCACCGTTGTCAATGGCTACCTCCCATCCTCTCAGTGAAAATGTTCAACGCGCTCTGTCATAGCACGGCTAATCATCTGTCGGTTCTCAATCAGGTTCGAATAGAATCCAGTGATTCTTTTGCGTCTGTCACTAACGCCCAGCCTTCAGGAGTTTGAAGCTCGTCACAGTCATTCAATCCCTGAATCCTACTCATAATACCACAGACAAGGTTTAGACCTTCTGGATTCTCTTGAATGCCGCCATCAATTCTAGCTTATACCACGAAGATTCTGATTAAGGAATCCAAGAGATATCTACTCAATCTAAGGTAGAACGGAGGTGGTTGTCAGGCACACGTTCATAGTTGAGAATGATGATGAGTGCCACGGATCATCACATTCATCAGGTTTAGGAACAAGTGATATCTTAGAATGGAAGCAAGCATGATTGAATGAAAAACAGTGGTAATTGCATTAATCCATCAAGACACAGCAGAGCTCCTCACCCCCAACCATGGGGTTTAGAGACTCATGCCGTAGAAGATACAATGAGAAACGTGTAAAGTGTCATCAGGTACAGATACAATGTCAAAAGATCCTATTAATAGTGAACTAGTAACCTAGGGTTTACAGAAATGAGTAAATGACAGAAAAATGCACTTCCGGGCCCACTTGATGTGTGCTTGGGCTGAGCATTGAAGCATTTTCGTGTAGAGACTCTTCTTGGAGTTAAACGCCAGCTTTTGTGCCAGTTTGGGCGTTTAACTCCAATTTGTATGCCAGTTCCAGCGTTAAACGCTGGGAATTCTGAAGCTGATTTGCAACGCCGGTTTGGGCCATCAAATCTCGGGCAAAGTATGAACTATTATACATTTCTGGAAAGCCCAGGATGTCTACTTTCCAACGCCGTTAAGAACTCGCCAATTGGGCTTCTGTAGCTCCAGAAAATCCACTTCGAGTGCAGGGAGATCAGAATCCAACAGCATCTGCAGTCCTTTTAGCCTCTGAATCAGATTTTTGCTCAGATCCCTCAATTTCTGCCAGAAAATACCTAAAATCACAGAAAAACACACAAACTTATAGTAAAGCCCAGAAAAGTGAATTTTAACTAAAAACTAATGAAAATGTAATAAAAACTAACTAAAATATACTAAAAACATACTAAAAACAATGCCAAAAAGCGTATAAATTATCCGCTCATCACACTTAGTCAAAATTTTTTTAAAATAAGTTGTTTCTTGTTAGTCAAGTCAAGATTTCAATTTTAAAAATCTTATCTTTTCAAAATCTTTTTCAAAATCAAATCTTTTATTTTTCCTTTTGTTATTTTCGAAAATTTTTTTAATTAATTTTCAAAATCTTTTTCTTATCTTTATTTCATGATTTTTGAAAACTTTACTAATAATTAATGTGATTGATTCAAAAATTTGAAGTTTGTTACTTTCTTATTAAGAAAGATTCAATCTTTAAATTCTAGAATCATATCTTTTAGTTTCTTGTTAGTCAAGTAATTAATTTTAATTTTAAAAATCAAATCTTTTCCAAAATATCTTTTTCAATTATATCTTTTCAAAATATCTTTTTCAAATCATATCTTTTTCAAAATCAATTTCAAAATCTTTTCCAACTTCTTATCTTTTCAAAATTGATTTTTAAATCTTTCTTTCAACTAACTAATTGACTTTTTGTTTGTTTCTTATCTTTTTCAAAACCACCTAACTACTTTTCTCTCTCTAATTTTCGAAAATTCCTTCTTCTTTTTCAAAATTCTTTTAATTAACTAATTGTTTCAAATTTTAATTTTAATTTTATTTCTTCTCCTAATTTTCGAAATTCTCCTCTTCTCACCTCTTTCTATTTATTTTATTTATTTACTAACACTTTTCTTCATCTCAAAATTTGAACCCTCCCTTCTCCTTTGTGTTCGAATTTTTCTCTTCTCCCTCTTCTATTCTTTTTTACTTTTACTCACATCAAGAAATCTCTATGCTGTGACATAGAGGATTCCTCTTCTTTTCTGTTCTCTTTTTTTTTCATATGAGCATGAGCAAGGACATGGACATTCTTGTTGAAGTAGATCCTGAACCTGAAAGGACTCTGAAGTAGAAGCTAAGAGAAGCTAAGGCACAACAATCCAGAGAAAACCTTACAGAGAATCTCGAAAAAGAAAGAGACATGGCCGAACCCAATAACAATAGTGGAGGCGCAAGGAGGATGCTTGGTGATTATACTACACCTACTTCAAATTTTTATGGAAGAAGCATCTCAATCCCTGTCATTGGAGCAAACAATTTTGAGCTGAAGCCTCAATTAGTTGCTCTAATGCAACAGAACTGCAAGTTTCATGGACTTCCATCAGAAGATCCCTATCCGTTTTTAACTGAATTCTTCCAGATCTGTGATACTGTTAAGACTAATTGAGTAGATCTTGAAGTCTACAGGCTCATGCTTTTCCCTTTTACTGTAAGAGACAGTGCTAGAGCATGGTTGGATTCACAACCTAAAGATAGCCTAGACTCTTGGGATAAGCTGGTCACGGCCTTCTTGGCCAAGTTCTTTCCTCCTCAAAAGCTGAGCAAGCTTAAAGTGGATGTTCAGACCTTCAAGCAAAAAGATGGTGAATCCCTCTATGAAGCTTGGGAAAGATACAAGCAGTTGACCAAAAAGTGTCCTTCTGGCATGCTTTGAGAGTGGACCATTTTAGATATATTCTATGATGGTCTATCTGAGCTTTCAAAGATGTCATTGGACCATTCTACAGGTGGATCCATTCACCTAAAGAAAATGCCTACAGAAGCTTAAGAACTCATTGACATGGTTGCAAATAACCAATTCATGTACACCTCTGAGAGGAATCCTGTGAGTAATGGGTGATACGTAAAATTTTGATTTCACGTACAACCGGCAAGTATACCGGGTCGTATCAAGTAGTAAAACTCACTGAGAGTGAGGTCGATCCCACGAGGATTGGTAGATTAAGCAACTTTAGTTAAATGATAGATTTAGTCAAGCAAACATGGTTTTGATTTTATGAACATTGTGACTTTTGAACATAATTGCAGGAATTTAAATAGCAAAGAATGTAAAGAACTAGAAGATAGAAATAAAGTGCAAGTAAATGACGGAAACTTAAAGTGCAAGAAACTTAAATGACATCAAAGATAAATTGCAAGGAATTAAAGGTTGCAGAAATTTAAAGAACATAAGAGTAAATGGCAAGAAGTAAATGAACAGAATGTAAATAACAAGAGTAGTAAATAGACAGAATGTAGAAGGGGATTGGGAAATGGGTAATGAAATAACTAGAAGCAAAAGAAATGAGAATTAATGATGGAGAGGATCATTAGGGATCAGAGATGCAAGTTTTCATGAATTGATGTTAGTCAAGTCCTTCTCAATCATGGGTATAGATCCATGGCAAGTGGGTAATTGAATCCCAATCTCGTGGTGATTCAATTTCTCTCAACATAACCAATTGCCACTCTCGTGATCTAATTGTTCATGAGAAGAGATGAGGCTCAATTCTAATCCAGCCACACAATTCCCAAAATCTCAACCATGGAGAGTTACATCTCACATACTAACTGTTCATACCCTGACCGAGCTCTCCAAACTCGGTAAAGCTGATAGAAGGCCCGACCTCGACCCAAGGCCCACGTTCGAGGTCGGACCTCGGACAAACAGGCCAAAGAAAGGCCCATCAGAAGGAACTAAGCCCAAAACCTAAAGGCCGAAAGGGCCTGGGAAAGGCGGTTCCGCAAAGATAGAGATGAATCTCCCAAAAGATAAGATAAGATATCTTATCCAGGGATGATCGCAGCCAACTACTATAAATACACTGGAGCACCCAGGTATAACTCATACTCTAATTCTACTTGATATCTGCTTGGACCCATGCTAACTTAAGCATCGGAGTGTCATTGCAGGTACAACCCCCGCCGTTCAGCACAACCAGCTCGGGTCTCAGACCCACCACCTCGGGCCTTGCGGAAGACCGAGCTGCACGTTTCAGGTAACCCTCGGAACATTGGCGCCGTTGCCGGGGACCTGGAAGTCATCCCTTTACCATGGCGGACGACCCTCCCAACAATAACCACGCTACATCAGAACAAGAAGAGGAAGTTGACACCGGAGAACGGCTGGACAGCCCTCTATCACCACGCACTCCAGGAGGAAACAAACAGAATCGCCCAAAGACATCACCCCCAGACAAAGATCCACAAAATCCCGAAAGAGAAAAAAGTTCGGAGATTCTGGAAACAGTTCGGGCACAACAAAGCCGGCTGAGACAACTCGAAGAGGACGTAAAGAAGCAGAAGGAAACTGAACAGGATCTGAGAAGGGAAGCTCGCAAACGCAGAGAATTGGAAGAAAAAACTGCGGAAGATAGAGGCCAACCTAAAAGATCGGACGGAACACGGCACCACTCCCGAAAGCAACCATGATCCCTTCACACAAGAGATCATGAAAGAGAAGGTACGCGAAACTTCAAACCACCAGATATGGACCTCTACGACGGCACCACCGATCCAAGTCATCACCTCAGCAATTTCAGAAGCAGAATGTACTTAGTCGACGCCTCCGACGCGATTCGATGCAAAGCCTTCCCCACCACTCTCACTAAGTCAGCCATGAAGTGGTTCGACAACCTGCCACCAGGATCAATCTCCAGCTTTGAAGACCTGACCAAAAAATCTTAACAAGGTTCTCTATTCAAAAGGACAAGGCAAAACATGCCCCCAGCCTACTCGGGATCAAACAAGGCAACCAAGAAACTCTCAGAGAGTACATGGAGCGATTCAACAAGGCCTGCCTGGACATACAACACTTGCCCACGGAAGCAGCCATCATGGGACTAGCAAACGGCCTAAAAGAAGGACCGTTTAGCCAATCCCTATCCAAAAGATACCCGACCTCCTTATACAAAGTACAAGAACGGGCAGGAAAGTATATCAACATGGAAGAAACCTCCAGCTGAGAGACTCTTCCAGGAAGGAGTCAACCTACCCGCCCCGAGATCGAGATCGGGAACAGAAAAAGAAAGAAGAATCCAACTCGGACAAGCCACGAAAATACCACAGCTACACTCCCCTCCGAGTCTCCCTGGTAGACGTCTACAGAGAAGTATGCCACACCGAGAAGATCCCACCACCAAACCTCTGAAGCACAAGAGAGCAGGAAGAGATCGGTCCGAGTACTGCGAATATCACAGACTCTACGGCCACTCTACTAACGACTGCCACGACTTAAAGAATGTTATAGAAAAGCTAGCCAGAGAGGGAAAACTCGACAGATACATAGCTGAGAAAGGAGAAGAAACCAGAAAGAGAAGACGGGGAGATAACGAAGATCGGGCCGAGCAAACACGAACCCCGCGAACTCCTGAAAGGCACATACACATGATAACGGAGGTTTCGCAGGGGGAGGGACATCCAAATCCTCACGGAAGAGACACCTCAAAGAAGTCTACCATGTCCGAGAAGACAGCCCCTTACCCGAGTTACCTACTATCTCATTTACCCGAGAAGATGCTTGGAATAATACCCGGACACGACGACCCTATGGTGATCACCATCATCCTAGCCAACGCCAACTTACATCGAACCCTGATCGACCAAGGAAGCTCAGCAGATATCCTGTTCAAAGCAGCCTTCGACAAGCTCGGACTCGAAGAAAAAGAGCTAAAAGCCTATCCCACTGACCTGTTTGGACTAGGAGATACCCCGATCCGCCCCTTGGGATACATCTCATTACACACTACCTTTGGAAAAGGCGAGCAAACCAAAACACTAAGCATCGACTACATTGTAGTCGACGTCACTTCAGCATACAATGCCCTCATCGGACGACCAACCCTAAACAGACTAGCGGCTATAGTCTCGACCCCACACCTCTGTATGAAGTTCCCTACCGCAAAGGGAATCGCTACCCTAAAAGGCGACCAAAAACTAGCACGACGATGCTACAACGAAAGCCTGAGCCTAAAAGGGAAAGAGGTCAACACAATAGAACTCGGGCGAGTCCAAGCCCGAGAAGATCTTCGGCCACAACCAGAAGGAGAGACCGAAAAGATCCAGATCGGGAACACACCGAGAAAGTAACAAACATAGGGGCAAACCTCGAAGCAGGCCTAAAGGAGGAACTCACAACCCTCTTAAGGGAGAATTCCGACCTCTTCGCCTGGAAAGCCTCCGATATACCAGGCATAAGCCCCGACCTGATGTGCCATAAGCTATCAGTATACCCGGGATCCCGACCTGTCCAACAAAGACGCAGGAAGCTCGGGCCCGAACGCATGCAAGCAATAGAAGAACAAGTGCAAGCACTACTAGATGCAGGGTTCATTAGGGAAGTAAAGTACCCCCTATGGCTCGCAAACGTGGTCCTAGTGAAGAAGCCCAATGGAAAATGGAGGATGTGCGTCGACTACACGGATCTCAACAAAGCCTGCCCCAAAGATCCATATCCACTACCGAACATCGACGCCTTAGTCGATGCCGCTTCGGGCTACAGATACCTCTCCTTCATGGATGCATACTCGGGATACAATCAAATCCCGATGTATGGACCCGACCAAGAAAAGACCTCGTTCATAACCCCAAGGGCAAACTACTGCTACGTAGTAATGCCCTTCGGGCTGAAGAACGCAGGGGCAACCTACCAGAGGCTAATGAACAAATGTTCTCAGAACACATCGGACTACAGCTAGAGGTGTACGTCGACGACATGCTAGTAAAGACACAAGAAGACAGAAACTTGGTCGCCGACCTCAGCAGTATCTTCGACACCCTCCGGAAACACAACATGAGACTTAACCCGACAAAGTGCACCTTCGCCGCAGAAGCCGGGAAGTTCTTAGGCTTCATGCTGACTCAGAGAGGCATCGAAGCAAACCGGACAAATGCCAAGCAATACTCAATATGAAAAGCCCGACGTGTGTCAAAGAAGTACAACAACTAATGGGAGACTAGCCGCCCTATCAAGATTCTTGGCAGGATCAGCGATAAGATCACTCCCTCTCTACTCACTCCTAAAGAAAGGGAAACCCTTCTCTTGGACCCGGAATGCGAAAAGGCCTTCCAAGAATTCAAGGAATTCCTCGGGCAGCCACCAATCTTAACCCGACCTCTAAAAGGGGAAGAGCTCGTACTATACCTGTCGGTCGGACATCGGGCAGTCGCCTCGGCACTAATACGAGAAAATGAGGAGGGGCAACACCCATATACTTCGTAAGCAAAGCACTACAAGGGGCCGAATTAAACTATCAGAAAATAGAGAAATTCACCTATGCATAGTGTTCACAGCTCGGAGACTCCGCCCCTACTTTCAAGCCCACACCATCAAAGTCCGGACAAACCAACCCATGAGACATCCTACAAAAGACAGACATGGCAGGACGAATCCTACAATGGGCGGTGGAATTGTCCGAGTTCGACCTCCACTATGAAGCCCGGACTGCCATAAAATCTCAATACCTAGCTGACTTCGTCGCAGAATACACTGAGACCCCGGGAACCCCACTCTCATGGAATCTGTATGTCGACGGATCCTCAAACAAAACAGGAAGCGGGGCCGGTGTTATACTCGAAAGCGATCAAGGAACACGGATTGAGCTATCCCTAAAATTCGAGTTCCAGGCCTCAAATAACCAAGCCGAATACGAAGCCCTACTAGCGGGACTAAAACTAGCCGAAGAGGTCAGAGCAAAGAGGATCACGATCTTCAGCGACTCCCAGGTCGTCACATCACAAGTAAATGGAAGCTACCAGGCCAAAGACCCTACTATGAAAAAATACCTAGACCAAACACAGGCGCAATTACGACACTTCCCGAAAATACAAATCCAGCACATACCCCGGGAGCAAAATGCCCGGGCAGACGCCCTCTCAAAACTTGCTAGCACCAAGCCCGGAGGGAACAACAGAAGTCTCCTCCAAGAAACTCTACAATCCCCCTCCGTGTTAAGGGAGGAAGAAATACTAAATATATCCGGGCAACAACAAGAATGGATAACCCCCATACTCAACTATCTGAAATCGGGAACTCTCCCCGCCGAAAGAAAAGAAGCTAAAAGGCTTACAAAAGACGCCCAGAACTACACGTTAATCCACGACGTATTATACAGAAGAGGATTCTCAAACCCCCTCCTGAGGTGCGTCCCGACCACAGAAACAAAGAGCGTCCTCGAAGAAGTCCACAAAGGCATGTGTGGGAACCATCTCGGAGCCCGGGCCCTGTCCAAGAAAATAGTCAGAGCCGGGTTCTACTGGCCGACCTTGCAAAGAGACGCGGCAGAGTTTGTGAAAATATGCCCCCCTGCCAAAAACACGCCAATTTTCACAAAGCACCGCCCGAAGACCTCATAAGCATCACCGCACCATGGCCCTTCGCAAAGTGGGGACTCGACCTACTCGGCCCATTCCCACAAGGACCGGGGCAAGTCAAGTACCTCATAGTAGGGGTCGACTACTTCACAAAGTGGATCGAGGCTGAACCCTTAGCCACTATTACGGCTTAGAAAAGCCGTAAATTCCTATACAAAAACATTGTCACGAGGTTCGGAGTCCCCTACTCCATCACAACAGACAATGGAACACAGTTCACAGACACAAGTTTTCAGAACTTGGTGGCCGAGCTAAAAATCAAACAGCAGTTCACATCGGTCGAACACCCGCAAGCCAATGGACAAGCAGAGGCCGCAAATAAAGTCATCTTGGCCGGGTTAAAACGAAGACTCCAAGAGGCCAAAGGGGCATGGGCCGATGAACTCCCCCAGGTATTATGGGCATATCGGACAACCCCGCACTCTACAACAGGAGAATCCCCATTCCGACTAGCCTACGGAATGGAGGCAATGATTCCCGTCGAAATAGACGAAGGATCACCCAGAACCATCTTCTACAACGAAGGAGGCAACCCTCAGGCACAAAGGGAAGAACTCGACCTCCTACCCGAGGTCCGAGAAAGAGCCGAATCAGAGAAGAAGTCTTAAAACGACGAACGGCCCTCAGATATAACCGAAAGGTGATAAAACGAAGCTTCTCCACTCACGACCTGATTTAATCCGAAACGACATCGGAACACAAAAATCGGGAGAAGGAAAGCTAGCCGCAAATTGGAAGGGGCCCTACAAAGTAACAGAAGTTTAGGGACAGGCTACTACAAGATATCCGACCTAGAAGGCAATGAGCTGCCCAGAACCTGGCACGCCTGTAACCTAAGACGATACTACAGCTAGAAAAACTTAACCGAGGTGTACTCTTTTTCCCCACGAAGGTTTTTAATGAGACACCCGGTTAAGTAGGACACCCGACCTAGTCAAAAGGGTAAACACTTTGTACATATTCTTCTTTTTAATACTAATCAAATTTCTTTATTTTCTCTTTCTCGTTATAAAGCATATCCTAAAAAGTACCCCACCAAGGCGCATTAATTTATGCTCGGCAAAACGCAAAAATCATTTGCCAAAGGCCATACGAGGTCGGCAAAGATGAAGCGACGAGGTTCAAATTAATGTGAGAAGTTATAAAAGTAACTCTGAAATGGCTCAAAAAGCCAAATAGAAAAGAAGTTACAAAAATAACTTAAAAAAGGCCGACCAAACAACGAAGTCGGACCTGACCAAAGGGGTACTCAAGGATCCGATGTCCGAGAGTAAACTCGGACCCAAGAAAGAAGCTGGCAAAGAACCAGGACTTCGAGAAACGCTAGCTAAAAAGTTGTTACCCAAAAACAACTAAAAAGCAAAAAGCGAGAAAGTCAAGGCGCTAGCTAAAAAGTTGTTACCCAAAAACAACTAAAAAGCAAAAAGCGAGAAAGTCAAGGCGCTAGCTAAAAAGTTGTTACCCAAAAACAACTAAAAAGCAAAAAGCGAGAAAGTCAAGGCGCTAGCTAAAAAGTTGTTACCCAAAAACAACTAAAAAGCAAAAAGCGAGAAAGTCAAGGCGCTAGCTAAAAAGTTGTTACCCAAAAACAACTAAAAAGCAAAAAGCGAGAAAGTCAAGGCGCTAGCTAAAAAGTTGTTACCCAAAAACAACTAAAAAGCAAAAAGCGAGAAAGTCAAGGCGCTAGCTAAAAGGTTGTTACCCAAAAACAACTAAAAAGCAAAAAGCGAGAAAGTCAAGGCACTAGCTAAAAAGTTGTTACCCAAAAACAACTAAAAAAGCAAAAAGCGAGAAGTCAAAACGCTAGCTAAAAAGTTGTTACCGAGAACAACTAAAAAGCATAAAAGCGGAACGAGACAATCGAAACACAAAGCATGGCATAATAAAGCTACAAGAGTAGCTAAAATAGCAGAACAGGTGTCCAAAATGTTTGCAGAAAACATCCAAAAACAAAAAGCCCACAGGTCGGGCAAAAGCACAAAAAGTACAAAAAATTACAGAGGATCAAGGCCCTTTCCAGACTCCGCATCAACACCTAGCTGAAACATGGATATCGGGACTGCAGGAACAGCACCATCGCTTGGAACCTCCATACCAACTCTATCCTCGGCCAAAGGTGAAGTCGGGTTCACGACCGGAGCCTCGGGGTCGGACACCGGAGCCTTGGGGTCGGACATCGGAACCTCATCCTCAACAGGGGCAGGAACAATCTTCCCCTCCACAACCATGTTATCCGTACTGAACAAACTGAGATCCAATTCGGGAGCAAGAACCCGGACCTGATCCCTCAAATTCACAAACATAGCATCCATACCCTTGGCCACATTATCTTCCAGCTCATAAAAGTCATCCCGAGCAGATTGCAGCTTCTCCTTCGTCTCCACAAGCTCAGCATACAGCTTGGTATAGTTCTCCGTCGCCACCCTCGCCATCTCCTCAGACGTCTTCGCCACCGCCACAGCCGCGGTAGCCCTAGTCTTCTCTTCCTCCAAAGACTCCTCCAGCTCGGCAATCCTAGCATCCTTCAGCTGACTAACCTTATCAAGCTCGGACCGGGCCTTCTCAAGTCGGGAGCTGGTCGCCCCAAGGGGAGCTTTCTTAAACTCCCGAGCAATGGCGGCATGAAGGCTAGCCATCCGAACACAACTCCGCGCCATATACTGAAAGTGATGCTCCATGGACGCATCATCAGTAGAAATAAAAGTCTGAGGAAGAATGTGCTGCTCAACCCAACCGAGAGCATCGAAATCCTTGTCATTGAAACCAGCAGGCTCTCGGGAAGTCTTCTGTTTCTTGGGGGGAGGACCCGAGGTCGAGGTCAGGGAAAGCTGACCGGGTCCGGAGGTCGGAGGATCCTGAGTTATAGCTCGGAACTGAGGGACCGGAATGGTCTTCGACCGAGTCTGAACACCAATTGTAGTCTTCTGCGGAGAAGGTCGGGGAGAAGCTTCAGCCTCGATATTCCGAGATGCCGCAGATTTCTTCGCTCGACGGAGAAACTTCATAGAATCAGCCTGAGAAGACATCTCTGCAGAAACGAAACAAAGAGGTTATCAAACAGAAAGATCAAAACAAAGTCAAAATATGAAAATGAAATCTCAAAAAGAGGTCGGGAGCTACCTAACTCGGAACGGAGAAAGGCTTGGATCTCCCAACATTTTCTTCGTATCCAAGTAAGGTGCCCGACCCCATAGACTGCTCAACACACCTACGAAAGCCTGTTCCACCTCATCTAGACTCTCGAAAGTGTACTTAACCGACACCACACTCTCTTGCCAACAAAGAGGAAACGAAGGCTCCCCACTCTCATCTAAGAAAAAAGGTCGGACATCTCCAACAGCCCGGACTTTGAAGTAATAGTTTTTGAAATCGTGAAACGACTCATCATACAAAGTGCAAAATTTCCTACCCTGGTTAGCCCTAAACGAAACCCAGGACACCTTCCCAGCACCCGACCCCGGCTTCGTCAGTACAAACAGATAAGAAAAAGAGAAACAGAAGGGGAGACGCCTAAAATCTGACACAAAAGTTGGAAAAGCTTTAAAAACGCCCAAGAGTTCGGATGGAGTTGTGTAGGGGCAAGGTTACAAGACCAAAGGACCTCGGATTCCAGGTCGATGAAAGGAAGACGGACACCTAGCTTGGAGAAGAAACAATCATAAGCATAGAAGAAAAGTTTCTCGGAACTCTCTAACGGCGGAAAACATACCCTCTCCTCGGACTCCGGGGCTGCTAACTCGTAATCCCGCTCAGACTCCCTGTTCTCACAAATACTACACTCCCTACGGAACCTAATCAGATACTCAGAATCTACAACAGACGGGATCCTTAAAGGAGCAGGATCTACCCAACCTAGACCACTCGGAATCTTGGTCGACATTGCTTGAAACACCTTTCGAGACATAAAAAAATCTTGCCTACAAAGAAAGAATACAACAGCAAGACAAAAATCACACAAAGGCAGAAAAACCAAATTCAACAAAAACAAAAGAAAGCAAAGTTCTTTTACAAACAAGAAGGCAGCAACTCGAATAACAAAAATGGATCGGAGAAAAGAGTCCCCCCACACACACATACAAAGCAATAGCGGCGCCTCTTTTCGGGGCAACCGGGCATAGAAGATATCAGAAAAAAGAAGCGTACGAAGAATAAAAGCGAAAAAAGCAAACCTGGAAAAGAAGAAAGCGACGAGCTCCGACGAAAGGAAAAACGGCGGCGCAGAAAAGAACTCTGAAAAAACGCACAAAAAATGGAAGACGAAGAACAGAGAGAAAGAAGAGAAGATGCTCGAAAAGAAGTGATGAATAAACAAAGAAAAATGAAGAAAGGGGCAAATAAATAAAGCCTCCACAGAGCGCCGCACGGAAATCGAGGAAGAAACGGTAACAAGCAATAAATGCTGAAACGACCGTTTTCAAATTTTGAAAAAACTACTATGCCCGAGCTCGACCTTCCGAAAAAAGACGAACTCGGGCAGGGGCACTGTTCATACCCTGACCGAGCTCTCCAAACTCGGTAAAGCTGATAGAAGGCCCGACCTCGACCCAAGGCCCACGTTCGAGGTCGGACCTCGGACAAACAGGCCAAAGAAAGGCCCATCAGAAGGAACTAAGCCCAAAACCTAAAGGCCGAAAGGGCCTGGGAAAGGCGGTTCCGCAAAGATAGAGATGAATCTCCCAAAAGATAAGATAAGATA
Organism: Arachis stenosperma; assembly: GCF_014773155.1. Classification (NCBI taxonomy): domain Eukaryota; kingdom Viridiplantae; phylum Streptophyta; class Magnoliopsida; order Fabales; family Fabaceae; genus Arachis; species Arachis stenosperma. The sequence goes on from NC_080379.1 coordinate 117,291,727, forward strand.
AGAATATCTTATCCAGGGATGATCGCAGCCAACTACTATAAATACACTGGAGCACCCAGGTATAACTCATACTCTAATTCTACTTGATATCTGCTTGGACCCATGCTAACTTAAGCATCGGAGTGTCATTGCAGGTACAACCCCCCGCCGTTCAGCACAACCAGCTCGGGTCTCAGACCCACCACCTCGGGCCTTGCCGGAAGACCGAGCTGCACATTTCAGGTAACCCTCGGAACACTAACCAAGGTATATTGATTGAGGGAATCATGAAAGGATGAACTCTAAACTGAATTATGTGGCTCACTCCTCAAATTCACCACATAATTCTCATAGATTAACCCCTCTCTCGATGGTGGTTGAATCTTTGAAGAACAAGAGTTTCCTCTTTGGATTTACCACTTGAATTGAGGAGGAAAAGAGGAGTTCATCAATGCATTGTAACAAGCAGAGCTCTTCCCCCTAATGAATGTGGGGTTTAGTGAATCATAGCTCCAATTGAAAACTAAATTGCATGAAACTAAATTGCATGAAAATAAAGAGTGAGACTTCAAAACAGAAATTGAGAATTCAAGAATTCATAGATGAAAACTACAAATTAAACTACACTACTTACTAAGGAAGAAGAGAAGGGGAAGTGAAGAAGAGTGTATGAAGGGGAGGGGTCCGAAGACCCACTCTCAATGGAGTGTGCCAATTCACAGAATTTCAAATTGGTCTCCTCCGTTCCCCCTCCAATCCAACCTCCTAATGCTATGAGACTATGGCCTTTATATAGGCTTTTCTAAATTACAAATTGAAATGAAATTAAAAGCAAATTCCAATTAAATGAAAATCAACTATTCTAGATGATTCTTGTGGCCTTGATTGATTGAGATTTATGGGTTTTTCTTGCTTGAGGTTAGCTAGCTCATGAGTGGAGTTGCTGCCCTTTTAAGGAAAACAGAGGAAGCAAAGCTTGTTCACATCAATTCTGGCCCAGTGAACAAGCGTTATTGGCAAACACGCCAATGTTATTGCACGTTGGCAACGTGCTCATGGGTTTCCTGGGCTGGGGCTTGGTGATAGGCGTTGCTAGCCCAAGTTATTTGCCAAACACTTGGCTCTTCTTCTTGGTTTCACTTTTCATGCTTAATGTTGCCTAAACTTTGAGCTTCAATCCTTTGCTTAAATATGAACTATGATATATCATTGGAAAGCTCTTGATGTCTACTTTCCAATGCCACTGGAATCACTCATTTGGACTTTCCTAGCTCAAGTTATGCTCCATTGAAGATGGTAAGGTCAGGCTGCCCTGGTTGGGCGTTTTTGTGGATAACGCCACCACTAACGTGCTCAACAACGCCCCTAGCCCAAATTTCTTGGCCTGGGCGTTGTTGCTGGAGTTGCCAAGGAACACGCCAGTTCATTTTGGCCCTGGCAACGTGTTCGACTCCCCCTCCTTGGCCTACTCATGCTTCCTTGAATTTCAACCTCATTTCCTTGTTTTTGGGGCCTAAAGATGACTCTGATTCGAGCTTCCATTCATGATCCACTATAGACTATTATATATGGTTGGAAAGCTCTAAATGTCAGCTTTCCAATGCAATTGGAAGCACTCAATTTGGACCTCTATAACTCAAGATATCTTCCATTGAAGAGGACATGGTCAGGCTGCCTTGTTGGAGTTGTTGTGGATAACGCCCCTACATTCCAAGTTAGCAACGTGCATCACAATTTCCTCACCATCCTGGCGTTGTTGATGAACACTCCTTCTCTTCAGCGCGTTGGCAACGTGCTCGAGCCTTTCTCAAGGCTCCATGTTTGCTTCCTGGCGTTGGCAACGTGCATGGCAAGGCTTATGGGCGTTAGCAACGTGCATGGCATGGCTTATAGGCGTTGGCAACTTGATTGGTGCCCTTCCTGGCGTTGGCAACGTGCATGGCAAGGCTTATGAGTGTTAGCAACGTGCATGGCATTCCTTTCTTCATTTTGGGCGTTGGCAACTTGGTTGGGCGTTGCCAACTTGGTGAGCAAGCCAGAAACAATACTTTCCATGTTTGAGGCTCTAAATGAAGCCCACATTTGAACCTTCAAATGAACTCCAATTTCATATTGTGATATATGGTTGAAAAGCTCTTGATGTCTACTTTCCAATGCCACTGATTTCACCTCAATTGGAGTTTTCTAGCTCAAGATACACGTTCTTGAAGAGAGCATCCTCAAGCTGCCTGGGCGTTGTTGCCCAAGTTGTTGGTAAACACGCCAGCAACAACGCCAGGCTCTTCTTCAACTTGGCTTGGGCGTTGCCAACTTGGTGTTGGCGTTGGCAACGTGCTACTCTTCCCCTGGTGGCTTCCCCTGATGGCTCCTGGCGTTGCCAACTTGCTGCTCAAGTTGGCAACTTGCAATGCTTCATTTCCTTGCTCTTGGGGCTTGAGTTTCCCTCTGATTTGAGCTTCCATTCCTCGCCACATTATGGACTATTATATATCGTTGGAAAGCTCTTGATGTCAGCTTCTCAACGCAATTGGAATCATGCCAATTGGATCCTTGTGGTTCAAGATATTTATCCTTGAAGAGGGGGAGGTCAAGCTGCCAACTCTGCTGGACACACACTAGCAAGTTGCCAACTTGATTTCCAAGTTGCCAACTTGCTTGTTCTTCCTTTCTCCAATATTTTCTTGCTCCATTGTCTTCTTGCTTCATCACCTAACATAAACCAAAGAACTTTCCTCAAAGTTTTGCCATCTTATGCAATAATTTTCAAGAGAATCATTCACATCAACTTATATATAAACTCCTTGATTTATTTGCATGAATTATGCCAAATTTCACTTAATTCTTGGTTCATGGATGCATGGAGGAAAACTCACAAAATTGCTCATTTATTTCAAAGAAAGTGAATGAACCTAAGCTAAAACTAACTAAACTAACTAGTTAAAATGGCAAATATGCGAATGCATCACAACACCAAACTTAAACCTTGCTTGTCCTCAAGCAAGAAAAGAATCATGCAATAGAGATTGACAATCCAAGGTTAGAAGAACAGCAAGTTAATGTTCATGGCAAGCTAGTTTTCTATGCATGCTACAATCACAAAAGAAATGTAAATGATTGATGTTTCTATCTAGCTCACTTTATGAAATCTTTTTCTTATAATTCTTCCTTGAAACAAGCTTTTGATTTTTCTTATTAGCTTCTCCTTTTGGGTGCTTTGCCCCATGAGTTAATAACAAAGCTACGATTCTAAATGCTTTGTTTTCAAGTATTACCACTTGATACATAAGCACCACAAGCATTTAATTAGAGGACTTCATTAGGCTCATTTTTTCTTTTCTTTTCTTGACTCTCTAATCATTGATGCTCAGAACCTTGAGCTTTGAGGGAGTGCTTTTGCACTTGAGCCTAGCCTTGACTTCTAAGTGTTTTGTTTTCAAGCATTTTACTTGATACATAAACACCACAAGTACATAACAATGAAATTGTCATTGGTACTCAGAGCCTTCAGCTTTCTCATTCTTTCCCTTTTTCTTTTCTTGCCTTAATTGCATTTGCTTCTTCAAGATTTTCATGATTTTCAAAAGATTTCACAAAAAGTCCTAGATGAAAACTTCAATTAAATAAAGTCTAATGTACTTGAGCAACAATCAATCATACTAGCTTTCCAATATTTGTATGCACATGCCAAGTTCTTCTTTCATGCCTTGTTTGTTTATGATCATGATGCTTTATTGCTTTTGAATTCACAAAACTCAAGTTGGTGGTCATAATGCCACAGCAGCATATTGCAATTTAGAAATCAAATTATGCCCATTCATATCTCACATGCATGCAGAGAAGGTAATAAGACAATCATGCAATTTAAAGTGCTGTAAACAAATGAGAGAAAAAAAAAAGAACTTTACAACCTTGTAATTTATCTTCTCTATTGTTGTCCTTTTCCTCCTTTTCGTTCCCTTCCCACACCAAACTTAGAATGATTGCTTGTCCTCAAGCAACAATTAGAACCGTGGCTATGGGGCTAAGATAGATCATGAATGTCTTACACAATGAAACATTAGTAGCACATGTATTTCAAGCAAACAAAATTAAAGATAACAATTAAGGCACAAGAGACAGAGACATTTTGATTGCAAACTTAAGAAGGTGAGCACAATACATTGCATAAAAGATAAGTGGCACACCAAACTTAGTGTGACACTTTCATTTGGAATTAATGCAAGTATCCAGTAAAGATTGGAAACAAATTTTGTTGCATAACAACACCAAACTTAGAATGCAATCATATGTCAATTTATTTGAATTAAAACTAAGCAAATGAAATTGTTGTATGTTAAATACAATCACCAAGCTAAGAATCTATCATGAATAAGGATCTCTTGGTAATGTATTAACAAAAACAGTTAATAAGCAAACTAAATGAAAGCATTTAAAGATAGAAAAATAACTAAAGCAAGTAAAATGCAAAATTGTCAAATCAAAAGAGAAAACTAAAACTGCAGAGGCATTATGATTATGCAGACAAGTAGTGTTGCTTGAATAAATTGCATAGAAAATAAATGGCACACCAAACTTAGAATCTTGGTGTGTCACTCTCATTTTTGATTTGATGCAATCATCCAAAAAGATTGAAAACAATTTGTTGCAAGGCAACACCAAACTTAGAATGTAACCATATGCCAATTTATTGAATTTAAATAAAACAAAGAACGAAAACAAAGCAGAGAAGAGAAATTATACCTATGGTTGACATATTGTTCACTTTCTTCCTCTTCTTCCAGTTTGTTAACAGGAATGACTTTAAGGGGGAAGAAGATTCAGCTAGTGTCCCCTGTCTTGGCCTCTCCTCAGCAAACTTTCTTTTGTTAATGGCTTGATTGAGCTTGCTTGCTGGATCATGGGGAGGATTGCTTGTGGTTGACCCTTTTTTCTTCATGAATATTGTCCTTGGTAGCTTGGTCACAATCCTCTTCTTGGTGCTTTTGTTAATTGCCTTCACTTCCTTGAATCCAAGTCTTGGTGGTTGTGTGATTGTTGGAGTCTTCTTTTCATCAAAAGCCTTTTGTATTGGTGGTTCCATGAGCCCTTCCTTCATGTGATTTTCTGCTTCACTTGAGTGTGAATTCTCTGGAATGACTTCCTCACGTTCATGCTCCTCCACTCCTTTCTTTGCACCCAACATTTGCTTTAATAGCTCTATCATGGAGGAGGTTTGTTGATCTTCCCAACATTTCTTCATCTCCTCTTCATACCTTTCAATCATGGTTTCAAGTGTTGAGGCGTTTTGGTCCAGGGAAGTTTGTGAGAGTTGTGAGTCTTCATGTTCTCTTGTCATCTCAAGTGCAATTTCAGGTTCAACCACCTCTACCTCATTTTTCATTGAAATTTTTCTTGACAAAGAGGCTTCCTCATCTTGCTTTTCCACTTCCTCACCCACAAATTTGTCTTCATCCGTACTGTTTGATGGTTCTAAGTTCCTCTTTGTTTGCTCTAAGGACCCATTTATCTGCTCGAGGATGGTTTCTTCCCAAGATGGGGATTTTGTGTAAAATTCCACTAGTTTTCTCTGTATTTCAATGCCTTCAAGGTATTCCTCATCTGTTAATTCAAGAGATGAAGGTTGAGAGTAATTTTGGTGACGTGAATGTATTGTGGTGAAGTTGTGTTGAGGGGTGTGGAATAAGTTGTGTGATTGATGGGATGACTGGTATGGATTTTGGAGAAAACTTTGTGTTGAGGCATAATCAAGTGGTGAAGAATTTTGATATGAAAAATTTGGAGATGAGGTTGGATAATTAAGAGGTGCTGGCTCATGATGGATGGGATAAGAAACATTGAATTCTCCTTGGTTTTGTCCTTCCCAATCACAATTTGGATAGTTGTCCCATTCATAGGAGTATGAATCATTTTGTGTTCTTGTGAAGCATCCCATTTGGTTTGATTGCTCAAATCCCATCATTCCTTGGTCTTGATTTTCCCAACCACAATTAGTATGGTAACTTGAATCATTTTGTGGTGGTGGAAAATACCCCATGTAACTTTCTTGATCATTATGTGACCTTGGGGCATATCCCATTTGGGTTGATTGCTCATGATCCATCATTTCTTGTTGATATTCCCATCCACCATAAGGATAATGATATGAATCATTTTGTGGTGGTGGTTGGTATCCCATATGATTCTCTTGCTCATCTTGTGTCTCTGAAGCAAATCTCCATGGATTGGAGTGCTCAGAATTTGTATTTTCTTGGTGATATTCCCAGCCACCATTAGAGATTGGTGGTGGTGGGTGAAATCCCAGAAAGTTTGTTTGATCAAAAGATGAGGTAAACTCCATTTAAGTTTTGTAAAACACAATCACCAAAGCAATTGAAATTCATATCTCAGATGAGAATCTCTTAGTGAGGCAATAACACAAACACTTAGTGTCAAAAAGAAAACAAAAAGATTAAAAGAACTGTACAAAGCAAAAACAAAGAAAATGCTTAATCTAAACTACCATTCACTTAATCATTGTCAATCTTTTCCAATCCCCGGCAACGGCGCCAAAAACTTGATACGTAAAATTTTGATTTCACGTACAACCGGCAAGTATACCGGGTCGTATCAAGTAGTAAAACTCACTGAGAGTGAGGTCGATCCCACGAGGATTGGTAGATTAAGCAACTTTAGTTAAATGATAGATTTAGTCAAGCAAACATGGTTTTGATTTTATGAACATTGTGACTTTTGAACATAATTGCAGGAATTTAAATAGCAAAGAATGTAAAGAACTAGAAGATAGAAATAAAGTGCAAGTAAATGACGGAAACTTAAAGTGCAAGAAACTTAAATGACATCAAAGATAAATTGCAAGGAATTAAAGGTTGCAGAAATTTAAAGAACATAAGAGTAAATGGCAAGAAGTAAATGAACAGAATGTAAATAACAAGAGTAGTAAATAGACAGAATGTAGAAGGGGATTGGGAAATGGGTAATCAAATAACTAGAAGCAAAAGAAATGAGAATTAATGATGGAGAGGATCATTAGGGATCAGAGATGCAAGTTTTCATGAATTGATGTTAGTCAAGTCCTTCTCAATCATGGGTATAGATCCATGGCAAGTGGGTAATTGAATCCCAATCTCGTGGTGATTCAATTTCTCTCAACATAACCAATTGCCACTCTCGTGATCTAATTGTTCATGAGAAGAGATGAGGCTCAATTCTAATCCAGCCACACAATTCCCAAAATCTCAACCATGGAGAGTTACATCTCACATACTAACCAAGGTATATTGATTGAGGGAATCATGAAAGGATGAACTCTAAACTGAATTATGTGGCTCACTCCTCAAATTCACCACATAATTCTCATAGATTAACCCCTCTCTCGATGGTGGTTGAATCTTTGAAGAACAAGAGTTTCCTCTTTGGATTTACCACTTGAATTGAGGAGGAAAAGAGGAGTTCATCAATGCATTGTAACAAGCAGAGCTCTTCCCCCTAATGAATGTGGGGTTTAGTGAATCATAGCTCCAATTGAAAACTAAATTGCATGAAACTAAATTGCATGAAAATAAAGAGTGAGACTTCAAAACATAAATTGAGAAGTCAAGAATTCATAGATGAAAACTACAAATTAAACTACACTACTTACTAAGGAAGAAGAGAAGGGGAAGTGAAGAAGAGTGTATGAAGGGGAGGGGTCCGAAGACCCACTCTCAATGGAGTGTGCCAATTCACAGAATTTCAAATTGGTCTCCTCCGTTCCCCCTCCAATCCAACCTCCTAATGCTATGAGACTATGGCCTTTATATAGGCTTTTCTAAATTACAAATTGAAATGAAATTAAAAGCAAATTCCAATTAAATGAAAATCAACTATTCTAGATGATTCTTGTGGCCTTGATTGATTGAGATTTATGGGTTTTTCTTGCTTGAGGTTAGCTAGCTCATGAGTGGAGTTGCTGCCCTTTTAAGGAAAACAGAGGAAGCAAAGCTTGTTCACATCAATTCTGGCCCAGTGAACAAGCGTTATTGGCAAACACGCCAATGTTATTGCACGTTGGCAACGTGCTCATGGGTTTCCTGGGCTGGGGCTTGGTGATAGGCGTTGCTAGCCCAAGTTATTTGCCAAACACTTGGCTCTTCTTCTTGGTTTCACTTTTCATGCTTAATGTTGCCTAAACTTTGAGCTTCAATCCTTTGCTTAAATATGAACTATGATATATCATTGGAAAGCTCTTGATGTCTACTTTCCAATGCCACTGGAATCACCTCATTTGGACTTTCCTAGCTCAAGTTATGCTCCATTGAAGATGGTAAGGTCAGGCTGCCCTGGTTGGGCGTTTTTGTGGATAACGCCACCACTAACGTGCTCAACAACGCCCCTAGCCCAAATTTCTTGGCCTGGGCGTTGTTGCTGGAGTTGCCAAGGAACACGCCAGTTCATTTTGGCCCTGGCAACGTGTTCGACTCCCCCTCCTTGGCCTACTCATGCTTCCTTGAATTTCAACCTCATTTCCTTGTTTTTGGGGCCTAAAGATGACTCTGATTCGAGCTTCCATTTCATGATCCACTATAGACTATTATATATGGTTGGAAAGCTCTAAATGTCAGCTTTCCAATGCAATTGGAAGCACTCAATTTGGACCTCTATAACTCAAGATATCTTCCATTGAAGAGGACATGGTCAGGCTGCCTTGTTGGAGTTGTTGTGGATAACGCCCCTACATTCCAAGTTAGCAACGTGCATCACAATTTCCTCACCATCCTAGCGTTGTTGATGAACACTCCTTCTCTTCAGCGCGTTGGCAACATGCTCGAGCCTTTCTCAAGGCTCCATGTTTGCTTCCTGGCGTTGGCAACGTGCATGGCAAGGCTTATGGGCGTTAGCAACGTGCATGGCATGGCTTATAGGCGTTGGCAACTTGATTGGTGCCCTTCCTGGCGTTGGCAATGTGCATGGCAAGGCTTATGGGTGTTAGCAACGTGCATGGCATTCCTTTCTTCATTTTGGGCGTTGGCAACTTGGTTGGGCGTTGCCAACTTGGTGAGCAAGCCAGAAACAATACTTTCCATGTTTGAGGCTCTAAATGAAGCCCACATTTGAACCTTCAAATGAACTCCAATTTCATATTGTGATATATGGTTGAAAAGCTCTTGATGTCTACTTTCCAATGCCACTGATTTCACCTCAATTGGAGTTTTCTAGCTCAAGATACACGTTCTTGAAGAGAGCATCCTCAAGCTGCCTGGGCGTTGTTGCCCAAGTTGTTGGTAAACACGCCAGCAACAACGCCAGGCTCTTCTTCAACTTGGCTTGGGCGTTGCCAACTTGGTGTTGGCGTTGGCAACGTGCTACTCTTCCCCTGGTGGCTTCCCCTGATGGCTCCTGGCGTTGCCAACTTGCTGCTCAAGTTGGCAACTTGCAATGCTTCATTTCCTTGCTCTTGGGGCTTGAGTTTCCCTCTGATTTGAGCTTCCATTCCTCGCCACATTATGGACTATTATATATCGTTGGAAAGCTCTTGATGTCAGCTTCTCAACGCAATTGGAATCATGCCAATTGGATCCTTGTGGTTCAAGATATTCATCCTTGAAGAGGGGGAGGTCAAGCTGCCAACTCTGCTGGACACACACTAGCAAGTTGCCAACTTGATTTCCAAGTTGCCAACTTGCTTGTTCTTCCTTTCTCCAATATTTTCTTGCTCCATTGTCTTCTTGCTTCATCACCTAACATAAACCAAAGAACTTTCCTCAAAGTTTTGCCATCTTATGCAATAATTTTCAAGAGAATCATTCACATCAACTTATATATAAACTCCTTGATTTATTTGCATGAATTATGCCAAATTTCACTTAATTCTTGGTTCATGGATGCATGGAGGAAAACTCACAAAATTGCTCATTTATTTCAAAGAAAGTGAATGAACCTAAGCTAAAACTAACTAAACTAACTAGTTAAAATGGCAAATATGCGAATGCATCAATGGGACGCCTCAGAAGAGGGGAGTTCTTGAAATTGATACTCTGAATGCCATATTGGCTCAAAACAAAATGTTGACTCAGCAAGTCAACATGATTTCTCAGAGTCTGAATGGATGGCAAAATGCATCCAACAGTACTAAAGAGGCATCTTCTGAAGAAGAAGCTTATGATCCTGAGAACCCTGCAATGACAGAGGTGAATTACATGGGTGAAACCTGTGGAAACACCTATAATCCCTCATAGAGAAATCATCTAAATTTCTCATGGAAGGATCAACAAAAGCCTAACAAGGCTTTAATAATGGTGGAAGAAACAGGCTTAGCAATAGCAAGCCTTTTCCATCATCTTCTCAGCAATAGACAAAGAATTCTGAGCAGAGCCCCTCTAGCTTAGCAAATATAGTCTCTGATCTATCTAAGGCCACTTTAAGTTTCATGAGTGAAATAAGGTCCTCCATTAGAAATTTGGAGGCACAAGTAGGTCAGCTGAGTAAGAAAATCACTGAAACTCCTCCTAGTACTCTCCCAAGCAATACAGAAGAGAATCCAAAAAGAGAGTGCAAGGCCATTGATATAATCAATATGGCCGAATGCACAAAGGAGGAGAAGGACGTAAATCCCAGTGAGGAAGACCTCCTGGGACGTCCTCTGAACAAAAAGGAGTTCCAAACTGAGGAACCTAAGGAATCTGAGGCTCACCTAGAGACCATAGAGATTCCATTGAACCTTCTTTTACCATTCATGAGCTCTGAGAACTATTCTTCTTCTGAAGAGGATGAAGATGTAACTGAAGAGCAAGTTGCTCAATATCTAGGAGCCATCATGAAGCTGAATGCATGGTAATGAGACTTGGGAAGGTGAACCTCCCTTACTCATTAGTGAACCAAATACATGGGTTCAGCAAACTTTACCTCAAAAGAAATAACATCCTGGTAAATTCTTAATACCCTGTACCATAGGCACCATGACCTTTGAGAAGGCTCTGTATGACCTTGGGTCAAGTATAAATCTTATGCCACTCTCTGTAATGGAGAAACTAGGGATCTTTGAGGTACAAGCTGCAAGAATCTCATTAGAGATGGCAGATAAGTCAATAAAATAAGCTTATGAATTGGTAGAGGACGTGTTAGTAAAGGTTAAAGGCCTTTACATCCCTGCTGATTTCATAATCTTAGACACTGGAAAGGATGAGAATGAATCCATCATTCTTGGAAAACCCTTCCTAGCCACAGCAGGAGCTGTGATTGATGTTGACAGAGGAGAGCTAGTCCTTCAATTGAATGGGGACTACCTTGTGTTTAAATCTCAACGATCTTCTCTGCAACCATGGAGAGAAAGCTGAAAAGCTTCTCTTAATATAGAGTTAAACAAAGCACCCACAATCAAACTCTAAGTTTGGTGTTGGGAGGTCACAACCAAACTCTAAGTTTGGTGTTGAACCCCCACATTCAAACTCTAAGTTTGGTGTTGGAAGGTCCCAACAATTCTCTGAACATCTTTGAAGCTCCATGAGAGCTCACTGTCAAACTATTGACATTAAAAAAGCGCTTATTGGGAGGCAACCCAATTTTTATTTATCTATATTTCTATTTGTTCATACCCTGGGTCAAGGTGTCTGACCCAGAATGTTCTACAGACAAAGCGACCGACCTCTTCAGGTTAGGATAACCCGACCTCTTCTCAAAGAACTCGGCCAAATCACAGAAAATCCCAACAAAGGGCCAAAATAAAGGAACACGTCCCAAATCCAAGGGCAGCCCAAGCCCGTAGAGATAAAGGCGGTTCCCTTGAAGATAAGATGACCTCACTTGAAGATAAGATAAAGATAAGATAAGATAACTAATCTTATCTAAGAAGGTCATTCTACGCCATTATAAATACACTAGAGCACCCAGGTATAACTCATACTCTGATTCTACTCAATACCTACTTAATACCCTTGCTAACTTAAGCATTGGAGTCCCTTGCAGGTACCCCCCACCCTCCGGGGACGAAGGATCAACACCATCACCAAGTCGGACACAACAGCCCCGACCAGCACAGAAGATCTCGTCCGAGATCGACCTACAGTTTCAGGTAACCCTCGGAACATTGGCGCCGTTGCCAGGGACCCGGAAGTCATCCCATTACCATGGCGGACGATCATGACAATGATCATACCTCAGATCTAGAAGAATGAACGCCGCATAAAAATACGGACTCCACACCAAAAGATACTCCCCAAATCAACAATAAGAACTCCCCAAATGAGGGAGCCCTGGATGCATTTCAAGATCGGTTAAAACAACTTGAGGAAGACGCTCTACGTCAACAAGAGGCCGAGAAGGATCTACAAAGAGAAATAAGGCGATGCCGGGAATTGGAGAACAAACTCCTAAAACTTGAACCGATGTCAAGACTAAAGCCAGCCGATCCACTCCCGAAGATAGCACCCGCAAGGAGCAAGATCCATTCACCAAGGAGATCATGAAGACAAGAATCCCAAAAGACTTTAAACTCCCAGACATGACCTTGTACGATGGCACTATGGATCCCAGCCACCATCTCAACAACTTCAGGAGCAGAATGTATCTCACCGACGCCTCAAATGTAGTTCATTGCAAAGCCTTTCCAACTACTTTAACAAAAATAGCAATTAAATGGTTCGACAACCTCCCTCCTAGATCCATCTCGAGTTTTGATGACATGGCCAAGAAATTCCTGGTCAGATTCTCCATCCAAAAGGACAAAGCTAAACATGCGCCGAGCTTACTGGGAATCAGACAAGGAGAAAGGGAAACCCTGCGCAACTACATGGAGAGATTCAACAAGACGTGCATGGCTATACAAAACCTGCCAACAGAAGCCGCTATCATGGGCCTCGTTAATGGCCTGCAAGAAGGGCCTTTTAGTCAATCTATATCAAAGAAGTACCCCACATCTCTAAACGAGGTGCAGGAACGAGTGGAAAAGTACATAAACATGGAAGAAAACTCTCGATTAGGAGAGACCTCAAAGGCCGGGTTCACCTCTCGGGATAAAGACAAAGATTCCAGAAAGAAGGAAGATCGCCATGGAGAGAAAATCAAAAAATACCACAATTACACCCCTCTTCGGGTGTCTCTGGTGGATGTCTACAGAGAGGTTTGCAACACAGAAAAAATACCACCAGCTCGACCACTGAAAGGCAAAAAAGGAGGAGGAAACCGGGCTGAATATTGTGAATACCATTGGATCCGTGAGCACTCCACCAATGACTATTTTGACTTAAAAAATATCATAGAAAAGCTCGTACAAGAAGAAAAGCTAGATCGATACTTGGCTGCCCATGATGATGAACAAAGTAAAAGAAGAAGAGTAGAAGATGTCAGACCAACTGCGTGATCATCCCGAACGCCAGAAAGACATGTCCACATGATACACGGCGGATTCGCCGGGGGAGGAATCTACAAATCATCCCGCAAAAGACATCTCAAAGACGTATATCACGTCACAGAAAAGGAGGAAGTACCCGACATCCCGGTGATCACTTTTACCAAGGAAGACGCATCTGGCGTCGCGTCAGGGCATGACGATCCCATGGTCATCACTATTATACTGGTAAACGCAAATCTTCACCGCACGTTGATAGACCAGGGGAGCTCTGCCGATATCTTATTCAAAACTGCTTTTGACAAACTTGGCTTGGAAGAAGAAGAACTCAGAGCATATCCGGATAGCCTGTTCGGGCTAGGAGATACCCCAGTTCAACCGATTGGATACATCTCGCTCGACACAACTTTCAGAAAAGGAAGTCAGTCAAGAACACTCATAATAGATTACATCATCGTCGACGTAAGCTTAGCCTACAATGCCTTAATAGGTCGGGCAACGTTAAATCAGCTCGGCGCAATAGTCTCGACTCCGCATCTATGCATGAAGTTCCCAACTGCAGGTGGAATAGCCACAGTAAAGGCAGATCAGAAGATGGCGCGCCGCTGTTACAACGAAAGTCTAAACCTCAGAGGCAGAGGAGAAGAATTCTACACAATCGAGCTCGATGGAGTTCGGAGGCGGGAGGAGCTCCGCCCACAACCTGAAGGAGAAATAGAGAAAATCCAGATCGGGAACACCCCGGACCAAACAACCAACATCAGCACACTCCTAAAAGGGGACATAAAAGAATCACTCATACATTTCCTACGTGACAATGCCGACCTCTTTGCGTGGAAGGCCGCAGACATGCCAGGCATAGATCCCAAACTAATGTGCCACAAGCTAGCAGTCTACCCAGGATCTCGGCCGGTACAACAAAGGCGCAGAAAGCTAGGACCAGAACGCTCTCAAGCGGTGAAAGAATAGGTACGAGCTCTACTGGAGGCAGGCTTCATAAGAGAAGTCAAATACCCGCTATGGCTTGCTAATGTCGTTTTGGTAAAAAAGTCAAATGGAAAGTGGAGAATGTTCACCGACTTTACCGATCTCAACAAAGCTTGCCCGAAAGATCCTTATCCGCTCCCAAACATTGACGCACTGGTAGATGCCTCCTCCGGATACAAATACCTCTCCTTTATGGACGCGTACTCGGGATATAACCAAATCCCAATGTATCCACCCGACCAAGAAAAAGCCTCTTTCTTAACCCCAAAGGCAAATTACTGCTACATTGTTATGCCCTTTGGTCTCAAAAACGCGGGAGCCACTTACCAAAGATTAATGAACAAAGTTTTTTCGGATCACATCGGAAAGATCATGGAGGTCTACGTAGACGACATGCTAGTGAAGATGCAAAATGAAGAGATGTTATTATCCGACCTGACACAAGTATTCAACACCATAAGACGACACGGTATGCGACTCAATCCCACGAAATGTACCTTCGCAGTGCAAGCTGGTAAATTCTTGGGTTTTATGATCACACAGAGAGGAATCGAGGCAAACCCGGACAAGTGCAGGGCCGTACTTGACATGAAAAGTCCGACTTGTATCAAAGAGGTACAACAACTCAACGGGCGGTTGGCAGCCTTGTCCAGATTCCTGGCTGGATCAGCAATAAGATCTCTCCCCTTCTATGCCACTCTAAGAATGGGAAAGGAGTTTGAATGGACAGCTAAATACGAGCAAGCCTTCCAATACTTCAAAAATTTTTTGGGACGGCCACCTATATTAAGTCGGCCACGGGAAGGAGAACTACTCATCTTGTACCTCGCAGTGGGAAATCGGGCAATAGCCTCAGCACTGGTCCGAGAAGACAACAATGGGCAATAACCTATATACTTTATCAGCAAAGCGTTACAAAGGTCCGAGCAGAACTACCAGAAAATAGAAAAGTTCGCTTACGCTCTCATAATAACATCTCAACGACTTCGCCCATATTTCCAGTCTCACACCATTAAAGTTCAGACCAACCAACCCATAAAAGGAATCTTACAGAAAACAGACTTAGCAGGCAGAATCTTGCAATGGGCAGTTGAGTTGTTCGAATTCGACATTCAATACGAAGCTCGGATGGCCATCAAATCTCAATATCTGGCCGACTTCATTGCGGAATTTACGGACACACCGAAAATCCCCGCAGAATGGAATCTATATGTGGACGGCTCCTCAAATAAAATGAGAAGTGGCGTAGGCATAATAATTGAAAGCGGCCAGGGGACCCAAATCGAACTCTCCCTCAAATTCGGGTTTCCTGTGTCAAACAATCAAGCGGAATATGAGGCACTACTAGCTGGTTTGAAGCTGGCTAGGGAGGTTGGAGCTCAAAAACTTATCATCTTTAGCAACTCACAGGTAGTCACTTCATAAATAACAGGAAGCTACCAAGCCAGAGATCCCACTATGAAAAAGTACTTGGACAAAACCAGGGAACAGCTCAGACAATTCGGAGAGTATGAGATTCGACACATACCCCGAGAATAGAATGCACGGGCCGATACACTCTCAAAACTAGCCAGCACCAAACCAGGAGGCAACAATAGAAGCCTTATCCAAGAAATTCTACAAAATCCATCAATCTCAGAAGAAGAAAATGTCCTAGCCATAACAGGTCGCGATCAGGGATGGATGACCCCCATAATTAATTACTTCACAGCAGAAGCCCTCCCTACAGATGAGAAAGAGGCAAAGAGGTTAAAACGGGAAGCACAATACTACACCATCATAAATAATAATTTATACAAAAGATGGATTTCAACACCATTACTAAAATACGTGCCGACTTCCAACACTAAGGATATTCTAGAAGAAGTACACAGTGGCATTTGTGGCAATCACTTCGGAGCGCAAGCACTCGCCAAAAAAGTACTTCGAACAGGATTCTATTGGCCAACTCTACAAAAAGAAGCCACAGAATTTGTAAGGACATGTCTGCCATGTCAAAAGCATGCCAACTTCCACACCGCTCCGCCAGAGGAACTCATCAGCGTAACCTCACCTTGGCCATTCGCAAAATAGGGACTCGATCTCCTCGGACCTTTTCCTCAAGGATCAGGACAAGTCAAATTCCTCATAGTAGGAATAGACTACTTCACAAAATGGATCGAGGCAGAACCCCTAGCCAATGCCACAGCTCAAAGAAGTCGGAAATTCCTATATAGAAACATCATCACAAGGTTTGGAGTTCCATACTCCATCATTACAGACAATGGTACCCAGTTCACAGACACAGGCTTCAGAAAACTAGCGGCTGACTTGAATATAAAACAACAATTCACCTCTGTTGAGCACCCCCAAGCCAATGGGCAAGCTGAAGCTGCTAACAAAGTTATATTAGCAGGGTTAAAACAGAGATTACAGGATGCAAAGGGAGCCTGGGCTGAAGAGCTCCCGCAAGTCCTATGGGCATATCGAACGACTCCATATTCCACGACAAAGGAGTCACCTTTCCGATTAGCCTATGGAATGGAGGCAATGATCCCAGTGGAGGTCGAAGAAAGATCACCCAGAGTAATCCATTTTAGCGAAAAAGCAAATTTCCAACTTCAAAGGGAAGAGCTCGACTTACTTCCAGAAATCTGAGAAAAAGCTCGGATAAGGAAAGAGGCGCTGAAATGACGAATGGCCTCCAGATACAACCGAAAAGTAATACAGCGGGCCTTTGCTGAAAACGACCTCATCCTAATCCGAAACGATATAGGAACAACTCGACCTGGAGAAGGAAAACTGACAGCAAACTGGAAAGGACCCTTCCGAGTCATAAAAGTACTGGGAAAGGTTACTATAGGCTTTCCGAACTCGACGGGCGAGAGCTTCCTAGATCATGGCACGCCTGCAACCTAAGAAGGTACTATAGCTAGGGCTGATAAAAGATCTTGGAGAAGGCACACTCTTTTTTCAGAAAAAGGTTTTTTAACGAGGCGCCCTGCCAAGACCTACAAATCACCCGACTTAGGAAATTAACTCCTCATGTATATTTGCATTTTCTTTTAAATAAAATTTTTTCAGATTCTCTACAAACGCTCAAGTCGTATTATTCTGAAAACATTCATCGCCCGATTGTAAACCTACAGATCGACAGAAAGTGAAAACCAAATTCACTGCGCGATCATGATAAAAACGAGGGCTAAAAAACCAAATTCTACAAAATTGGCAAAGATGAAAATAGAATAATGCAAGAAGTTATAGAAAGTGATCCATAGAAAGGACCTGACGAGGTCCTAATAAAATGGATTGCTATAAAATAACTTAAAGACTGGCCAGCACAAAAAGTCGGACCAGCCACAACAACCCAAGTTATAAGTAAAGCCCTGGAAAGAGGTCTGGCTAACCCTATAAAAGAGGATTACTATAACTTCGAAGAGCCCGACATGAGGAAGTCGGACTCCTACAAAAAAGTTACAAAAGATAATCCCTGAAAGAGACCTAAACAAGATCTAAGAAAGAGGATTATCAAGTAACTCGACAGGGCCCGACGTAGCAAAGTCGGCCCAGAAAGATAAAGTTACAAAAGATAAATCCCTGAAAGAGACCTGAGCAAGGTCCAAGAAAGAGGATTATCAAGTAACTCGACAGGGCCCGACGTGACATAGTCGGCTCGGAAAGATAAAGTTATAAAAGATAAATCCCTGAAAGAGACCTGAACAAGGTCCAAGAAAGAGGATTATCAAGTAACTCGATAGGGCCCGACATAGCAAAGTCGGCCCGGAAAGATAAAGTTACAAAAGATAAATCCCTGAAAGAGACCTGAACAAGGTCCAAGAAAGAGGATTATCAAGTAACTCGACAGGGCCCGACATGACAAAGTCGGCCTGGAAAGACAAAGTTACAAAAGATAAATCCCTGAAAGAGACCTGAACAAGGTCCAAGAAAGAGGATTATCAAGTAACTCGACAGGGCCCGATGTAGCAAAGTCAGCCCGGAAAGATAAAATTACAAAAGATAAATCCCTGAAAGAGACCTGAACAAGGTCCAAGAAAGAGGATTATCAAGTAACTCGACGGGACCCGACGTGACAAAGTCGGCCCAGAAAGATAAAGTTACAAAAGGTAAATCCCTGAAAGAGACCTGAACAAGGTCCAAGAAAGAGGATTATCAAGTAACTCGACAAAGCCCGACATGACGAAGTCGGTTCAAGACACAAAGCTACAAAGGTAATCCCTGAATGAGACCTAAACAAAGTCCAAGAAAGAGGATTACCGAGTAATTTGGCAGGAACCGACGCGATAAAGCTACCCTTGGAAGAGACCTTAAGTAAGGTCTAAAAAGGAGGGCTACAAACGAACAAAAACCAAGTTGAAAAATTGGCAATCTCAGTATTACGATAAATAACAGTTTAAGATTGATGAGAGCAGCGTCAGGCCAAAGAATCAAGCTGATCATGTCAGACAAAAACGTACGAAGGTGCCAAGACGAGTGCAAAGTAGACAGGATATAAAAACTACTAAGTTATGATAATAGCAAGCTTTAGAGGCCACCTAAATCAGCCCAGGAAGCTCGAAAACCACTTTATTTTCCAAAACAAAGTTGCTAAACAAGCAACAGAAGTATCAACAGTCAACAAAACACCATTTACAAAATAAAAGAGTTCAAAGCCCACAGGCCAGGTTATACACAAATACATCAAAAATAATCAAAGAGAGTCCAAAGGTTTCCCAGTAGCAGCATCCCGGGGTGAAGGAGGATGAGTCTGAAGAGGCACTGCATCTACCGTCCCATCATCCCGGTTTAGGATCTGGTCATCAGGATCAGACTCAGGCTGAACAACTTCAACTGCCTGAGAAGAAGAGGGCGGCACAACGGAGACTTTGGTAGAAGGAGCAGGAGGGGGCTCAACATCATCATCATCATCAGGGTCCTCGGGAACGATTTTTCCATCCTTCACAACATTATCCAAGCTAAACAAGGCAAGGTCCGCATCCGGGGCAATAACCCGAACCTATTTCTTCAGGTTCTCATAGGCAGGAGTTACGCTGCCCACAAGATGACCCTGGAGCTCGGAATAATCAACCCGGACCGACTCTAGCTCCTCCCGAAGACGCATCACTTCTCAGTAGGACGTGACATAGCTTTCTTTGTGCTTCCAAGCCACATCCTCAGCCAATCGCACAGAGGCTGCCAGGGCAAGAGAGCTGGCCTTCTCCCTTTCCAGCTTCTTCTTCAGTTTAGTCACCTCCGCTTCAAACTCCTCCTTGAGACCCTTCATCCGATCAAATTCTCGCTTAACTTCCTCCATAAAAGCTTTGGTAGCATGCATAGGTAGATTTTGGGCAGTGCGATACAAAGCAGCTCCCATATGAGCCATCTTAACACTACTCCGAGTTATAAAATCTAAGTGATGAAGGAGAGATACATCATCCATTGAAAGAGCACCATAAGGTGTGATCTGCTGGTCCACAAAACCAATAGGATCAAAATCCAGGGCATCTAGATTGAAAGGTTCAACAATTCGAGGTCTTTTTGGAGGAGGGGTGGCCGAAGAAGAAACCACAGCAGCAGTAGAAGATTGAGGGGGATCCACTAAATGGACCTAAGGTGTAGGGATCATTCTCCTCGGGCCATGAGAGCTCGGCACGGATGGCTTCAAAGGAGCTTGGGAAGTTCCTTCCCCATCAGCCCAGGCCCAGATGTTTTGAGCCGCAGTAGCTTTCCTCGCCTTCTTGAAGGCCTTCATTAGATCATTATTCTTGTCCATCTCTGCAAAATAAAAAACAATAATTTATCACGCTAGGAAGAAAGCAGGAGAAAAACAAGATAACAAGATATATAAAGGTAGTACCCAAAGCAGTTCGAATAAGGGACGGATCTCCCAAAGACTTTTTAGTATCCAAGTGAGGAGGTTCTCCCCAAATATCCTCCAAAACACTCACAAAGGCCTGCTCGACCTCGCTCAACATCTCTTAAGTATATCGGGATAACACTGTGTTCCTCTGCCACTCTAAGGGAAAGTAGGGCTCATTATTTTCATCCAGAAAGAAAGGTCGGGCTCCTTCAACAGCCTAGACCTTAAAGAAGTATTTCTTAAAATCTCGAAAATATTCGTCATACATGGAAAAAACCTTGTGCCCCTGGGCAGACCTAAAAAAAATCCAAGAAGCTTTCTTCTTGGTAGTCCCAGGTTTAGTCAACACAAAGAGATACAGAAAAAGAGTTTGCGAAGGTGTAACACCAAATTCTTGACAAACAAGCTGAAAAATCTTGATGAAGCCCCATGAATTTGGGTGGAGCTGCGAAGGGGCTAAGTTACAAGACCATAACAGGTTAGTTTCAAAAGAAGTAAAAGGAAAGGTGATGTTCATTTGGCTAAAAAAGAAGTCATAAGCATAGAAGAAGGGACGATCCCCTTGGATCAGGATTGGGAAGCAAACTCTATCGCCAGAATCAGGCGCTGTCAACTCATAATTGCCCTCCTGATCCACACTGCTACAGACATGATGATGCTTTCTAAGCGTCGCACAAAATTCTGAATCGACTAAAGAAACACACAGCAAGACAAGAGACTCCAGCCAATCGGTCATCCTTTCGGGAACCTCAGAAGACGCCTCGACAATATTTTTTTGGGAAGACATGGCCAACTAATCCTACAAAGCAAAAAAAATATTGGGTTACTAAAAAGGTAAAGACATCCCAGACGAAATCAAAACAACTCGGACAGTGATGAGCGGATAATTTATACGCTTTTTGGCATTGTTTTTAGTATGCTTTTAGTATGTCTTAGTTAGTTTTTATTATATTTTTATTAGTTTTTATTTAAAATTCACTTTTCTGGACTTTACTATGAGTTTGTGTGTTTTTCTGTGATTTCAGATATTTTCTGGCTGAAATTGAGGGACCTGAGCAAAAATCTGATTCAGAGGCTAAAAAGGGCTGCAGATGCTGTTGGATTCTGACCTCCCTGCACTCGAAGTGGATTTTCTAGAGCTACAGAAACCCAATTGGCGCGTTCTTAATTGCGTTGGAAAGTAGACATCCAGGGCTTTCCAGCAATATATAATAGTCCATACTTTGCTCGAGATTTGATGGCCCAAACAGGCGTTCCAAGTCAGCTTCAGAATTACCGGCGTTAAACGCCAGAATTGGCACAAAAGTGGGAGTTAAACGCCCAAACTGGCACAAAAGCTGGCGTTTAACTCCAAGAAAAGTCTCTACACATGGAAGCTTCAATGCTCAGCCCAAGCACACACCAAGTGGGCCCGGAAGTGGATTTTTTACGTCATTTACTCATTTCTGTAAACCCTAGGCTACTATTTCTCTATACATAGGACCTTTTGCTATTGTATTGGGGGGAATCTTTCAATCTTCGGATCATCTTTTGATCATGTTTTTATGATTGAACCCTCTTTGGGAGGCGGGCCATTCGGCTATGCCTAGACCTTGTTCTTATGTATTTTCAACAGTAGAGTTTCTACACACCATAGATTAATGTGTGGAGCTCTGCTGTACCTCGAGTATTAATGCAATTACTATTGTTCTTCTATTCAATTCAGCTTATTCTTGTTCTAAGATATCACTTGTTCCTCAACTTGATGAATGTGATGATCCGTGACACTCATCATCATTCTCACCTATGAACGTGTGCCTGACAACCACCTCCGTTCTACCTTAGATTGAGTGGATATCTCTTGGATTCCTTAATCAGAATCTTCGTGGTATAAGCTAGAATCCATTGGCGGCCATTCTTGAGAATCCGGAAGGTCTAAACCTTGTCTGTGGTATTCTGAGTAGGATTCAGGGATTGAATAACTGTGACGAGCTTCAAACTCGCGATTGTGGGGCATTAGTGACAGACGCAAAAGAATCACTGGATTCTATTCCGACATGATCGAGAACTGACAGATGAATAGTCATGCTGTGACAGAGCGCATTGAGCATTTTCACTGAGAGGACGGGACTGTAGCCATTGACAACGGTGATGCCCAACATACAGCTTGCCATGGAAAGGAGTAAGAAGGATTGGATGAAGACAGTAGGAAAGCAGAGAGACAGAAGGGATAAAGCATCTCCATACGCTTATCTGAAATTCTCACCAATGAATTACATAAGTATCTCTATCTTTATTTTATGTTTTATTTATCTTTTAATCATTAATCCTCCATAACCATTTGAATCCGCCTGACTGAGATTTACAAGATGACCATAGCTTGCTTCATACCAACAATCTTCGTGGGATCGACCCATACTCGCGTAAGGTTTATTACTTGGACGACCTAGTGCACTTGCTAGTTAGTTGTGCGAAGTTGTGATAAAGAGTTGAGATTGCAATTGAGCGTACCATGTTGATGGCGCCATTGATGATCACAATTTCGTGCACCAGACATTCCAGCGCGGTACAGCAGATAAAAAGGAAAACTCCAGGACACAACCCAGAGTCCAGGGGTATCCTTTAGAGGCAGAAAAAAGATTCAGGGAAGCCTACTGATACATAAAAATTTGATTTCACGTATAACCGGCAAGTATACCGGGTCGTATCAAGTAATAGAACTCACTAAAAGTGAGGTCGATCCCACGGAGATTGGTAGATTAAGCAACTTTAGTTTAATGATGGATTTAGTCAAGCAAACATGGTTTTGATTTTATGAGCATTGTGATTTTTGAACATAATTGCAGGAATTTAAATGGCAAGGAATTTAAAGAACTGAAATATAGAAATTAAATGAAAGTACATAACTGAAACTTAAAATGCAAGAAACTTAAATGACATCAAAGATAAATTGCAAGGAATTAAAGGTTGCAGAAATTTAAAGAGCATAAGAGCAAAGAGCAAGAAATAAAGAGACAGAATGTAGATGACAAGAATAATAAATTGCAAGAATGTAGAAGGGAAATGGGGTAATGGGTGTTCAAACAACTAAGAGCAAAAGAAATAAGAATTGATGATGGAAAGGATCATTAGGGATCAGAGATGCAAGTTTTCATGAATTGATGTTAGTCAAATCCTTCTCAATCATGGGTATAGATCCATGGCAAGTGGGTAATTGAATCCCAATCTCTTGGTGATTCAATTTCTCTCAACATAACCAATTGCCACTCTCGTGATCTAGTTGTTCATGAGAAGAGATGAAGCTCAATTCTAATCCAGCCACACAACTCCCATAATCTCAACCAAGGAAAGTTACATCTCACATACCAACCAAGGTGTATTGATTAAGGAAATCATGAAAGGATGAACTCTAAACTGAATTATGTGGCTCATTCCTCAAATTCACTACACAATTCACATAGATTAACCCCTCTCTCGATGGTGTTTGAATCTTTGAAGAACAAGAGTTTCTTCTTTGGATTAACCACTTGAATTGAGGAGGAAAAGAGGAGTTCATCAATGCATTCAAACAAGCAGAGCTCTTCCCCCTAATGAAAGTGGGGTTTAGTGAATCATAGCTCCAATTTCAATAACAATTGCCATCAACAAAAACTAAACTAAGTGTAAAGAAAAGAAGAAGAAGAATAAGGAAATGCTTAAACTTAAAACTGAAGAAGAGAAGTTCCAAGAAAAACCCAAAATAGCTCTCCGGGTATCCTCCCGGAAGTGCTAGAGAGTTCTCCAAGTAAAAGTGCTAAAAGTATAAAATTCTAAGTGTCAAAAGTCCCCCTAAAGTACAAACTCAATCTCTATTTATATTAGTACCAAAACTCTTTCAAAGATCTTTAATTGGGTTAGTAATATGGGCTTCCTCTTTGTTGAATTCTTGGCTCAATGGAAGAAGTGTTGCTAGACTTGGAAGGAGGAGTTCATTCAACATGCTTCTGGCCCAATGGCTTGGCGTTTTTGCCAATAACGCTAGCCTTAATGCACGTTGGCAACGTGCATCATATTTTCCTGGGAGTGAACTTTCAGACTTGGGCGTTGCTAGCCCAAGTTGTTGCTAACAACTTGCTTTTCTCTTTCTTGACTCTACTTTCATGCTAAATGTAGCCCAGCATTTGAGTGTCAATCCTCTGCTTCAATATGGACTATTATACATCATTGGAAAGCTCTTGATGTCTACTTTCCAATGCCACTAGAATCACCTCATTTGGACTTTCCTAGCTCAAATTATGCTTCCTCAAAGAAGGTAGGGTTAAGCTGTCAAGTTGTTGCCAAAAACGCACCTATCCTCCCACGTTGGCAACGTGCCTAGCCTCCCAAGGCAGAGACATGAGGCTGGCGTTGTCACCAAACACGCCCCCTTGTTAGCACGTTGGCAACGTGCTCGTGCTCCCTCCAGGGCTAATCTCTAGCCTTCAATTTTGCTTGTCACGTTGCCTTAGAAAACGCCTTTAGAAGCTGGCGTTGGCAACGTGCTCGAGTGCTTCTTCATGTGAGCTTCCTTGCCTAACTTTGCTTGCTGCGTTGCCCCCAAACATGCCTTTGGAAGCTGGCGTTGGCAACGTGCTCGAGCCTTCCTCAAGGCTCTATGCTTGTTGCTTGGCGTTGTCCTTGAACACGCCTATGCTTCCTGGCGTTGGCAACGTGGTTGGGATCCAAGACTTGGTGCTTAGCCAAGCATTCCTTCCTGGCGTTGCCTTAAAACACGCCAATGAAAGTGGCGTTGGCAACGTGCTCCTATTTGTTGGCCCAGAATCTTGTCCCTGGCGTTGTTGATGAACACGCCAGTTCATTTCCAAGTTAGCAACGCTCTCGTGTGCCCATACTCTTAGCTTGCATGCGTTGCCAAGGAACACGCCCATGCTCTCCCAGCTCAACAACGTGCTCGAGCTTTCCTATGGTTCCAAAGTTGCTTGCTACGTTGCCAAGGAACACGCCTTCATAACTTGGCGTTGGCAACGTGCACCTCCCTTTCCTGGGCCAAGTTTTCCATTCAGCGTTGTTTGCCTGCGTTGTCCTCAAACACGCCAATGAAGTAGCACGTTGGCAACGTGCTCAAGCTCCTCCCTGGCCCAAGTTCCTCTAGCTCAGCATTGCCTTAAACAACGCCTATACTCCCCACGTTGGCAACGCCCAAGTGTGCTCTCCAGGGCAGCCTTGGCGTTGCCTTCAACAACTCACCTTTTCTCCAAGTTGGCAACGCCAACAACTTCTCTTCTTCTTGCCCAGTTTGCTTCATTCTTGCTTCCCTGCTTTCTTGTTTCATCACCTATCATCAACAAGGGAAATAGCTTCAAAGTCTTACCAATTCATGCAATAAATTTCATGAGATTCATTCATACTCATTCATGTATGTATTCCTTAAATCATTTGCATGAATTTGGCTAAAATCAACATGTTCCTTGGTATTCTCATGCATGAAGACAAAACTCATAAAAAGACTTGTTTATTTAGAGAAAATGAATGAAACAAGGCTAAAACCAACTAAACTAACTAGCTAATATAGTAAATATGCAATTGCATCACAACACCAAACTTAAAGTGTTGCTTGTCCTCAAGCAAAATATAAAAGATTTTGTCACAAGAATCTAAGATGTAAGACTTGAATGTTTTGCCAGAGAGTATTTTTTCATTGAGCATGTCATCCTCACTTGTGTAGTCATTAATTTATTGTAATTGAACACGACTATTCAACTTTTTCACTTAAAATGCTTGATTCAATACTAAATTGGTTAACTTCACTAGACTTTTTCTATACCGTAGCACATGACCCTTGAACCATTCTTTACTTGATGCTTTTTTTTTTATACTCCTTCTTATTTCAAATGAGCTCGAAATCTTGTCTTAAGGCGGCTCTTTAGCATAAGCTTTCAATCAACAATCCCAAACCAGTTGGTTCAAGTTGTTAAGTGTTGAGACACTCTTAAAGATTTACTAACTCAAGCCTCTCTCCTTAACACATTCAATCACAGGCATATAACATTGAAATTTTATTTGGATAGTGGTGTCCAGCACCTCTTTGGGTTGCTAAATGTTCTGTTATAGAGCTACTCTTGATTGTGAGTTTTCAATCGATAATCCCGAGTTAGTTAACTCAAGTTATCGGGTGATGAAGCACCCTTCGGATTTACTAGCCCAAGTATGTCTCCTAACATCAATCACCACAGACACATATCCAAATTTTGTCATTGATGCCTAGCCTTCCATTCTTTTTCTTCTGTTTTCTTTATTGTCAAGGTTATTTGTGCTTTTACTTATAAAGTCTTGTGACCCTTAACCGACTAGTCTTGTATAAGCAAGCATTCTTTTGAATTTCTTGAGCCTTGATTCTTTCACAATAAATGTATATATGCTAGCACTTTTCTTATGGGACAACATGATTCTTTTTAAGCTAGAATTCTCTCTGTTCTTGCTCAAACTACATCTTTTATTCCATTCACGAGTAAAAGTACTTAAGACAAGCAACCATTCCAAACCTGTGAGTGGTGATGCATGGAATGGGCAACATAAAAGAAAATGCAAAAGAAAATGCATCCTAGAAGGTATACCATATTTCAGACATACATCTTCTTTATTTATTAAAGTATAAAGAAAAACAAAGGAACTTCACCACCTTTAGTCTTCATGTCCCTTTTTCTTTGCTTGATTCTCCTTGCTTTCCTTTGCCCTTTGAATCTTCTTTCTTTTTCTTTCTCAGCTCTCCTTGTTGTTTCGTTGCTGAGTCCCCCTTTGGATCTTCTTTCTTTTTCCTTCTTAGTTCTCTTTGTTGTTTTGTTGTTGAATCCCCCTCTTCTCTTTGCCATACTCCTGAGCTTATCATTGTTTCCTTTAGCCTCTGAGCATTAAATCTCACCCTTGCAAGTTCCTGTTCTTCAAATATCTTGCGAGCTTCATTAAAACTTTTAATTTGTGGGTTGAGTAATGGGGGTGCTCCACAAAGGTAACTGAGCTTTTCTTGGGTGCATATATCATAGTCAAGTCTGTCCTTATGCCTGGCTTCCCTGAACATTCTGCTTTCATTGAAATCTTTGTGAAATGTATCATGTCTAGCATCCAACCTATGGAGAAGCTCCCTTTGCTGAGCTTGCTCTTTTCTTAGTTGAGCTTGTTCTTGTATTACTTTCTCCATGGCTCTTTCATATTCAGCAGTTGAATTGTTGATGGCTTCATGCATCTTGGCATATTGTTCTTGTTGTAGTTCCATCATGTGTGTTTGGTATTCATTTTGTTGGTTCATCCATTGAACTTGAATCCCTCTTTGTTGATCCATCAACTGCCAAAGGTCCCTTTGTTGTTGAGCTTGTTCCTCTTGGCTTCTTTGAATTTGTGAGTATTGCCCAGAGATTCCTTCCAAGGCGGCTTAGAGTTGGTTCATGTTTAAGGTATGGGATTCTTCCATTTCTTGAGGCTCCTCCTCTTGTCTTGCTTCTTTCCTTTTCTTCCTTATTGCTAAAGGTTGCCTTTCCAATTGGGTTGTGGTGACAAATTCCAACCTTTCTCGGGTGAGAGGTTTTCCAATAGAGACCACATCAGTTTCTTCAAATTCTTCCAGAGGCACTCTAGCTTCACATAAGCGCAGAATAGTACTAGGATATCCTAGCCAGCTGTCCTGTTTGACCTTTTGAGCTATGTCAATGATGTTCTTGGCTATAATTTCTCCAACATTGATTTCCCCTCCTTTCATTATGCAGTGGATCATTATTGCTCTATTCACTGTCACCTCAGAATTATTTGAAGTGGAGATCAATGATCTCCTCACTATGTCATGCCATCCTTTTGCTTGAGGTATGAAATCACCTCTCCGAAGTTTGAGTGCTTGTCCATGTGAATCCAATACCCAATCCGTGCCTACTCTGCATAAGTCACTTACCACATCCATATATCTTGGGTCATTTTCAACCCTTTCTTCATAGCTAGCTTGTTTGAACCGTTTTGGCTTGACCTTTAGCACCCTGTTGATGGTGTCCGGACTAAAATCAACAGTCACACCTCTTACATAACTCATGTATGGTTCTTCATCATCAAATTCTCTTATCACATTAGTGTAGAACTCATGGATGAGAAGCATGCTCACTTCTTGAGGTTGGTTACAGAGAAGCTCCCATCCCCTTTTCCTGATTATTTTTTGTATCTCAGAGTATTCCTCTTTCCTTAGCTTTAAAGGCAACTCCGGAACAACATCTTTGCTTGACATCCAACTAAATATGCGCTCATTGTGTTTGGATTTGAATCTTCTTTGATCAAAGGTGTCTTGTCCTTCATCTTTTATGGGTTGCTTGTCCCTCCTATCCCTTAATGATGAGGCCATTGAGATTCACTTGCAATGGTTGAATCTCCCCAACACCAAACTTAGTTGAATGCTTGTCCTCAAGCATAAAGAAAATGTCTGTGAATGGGGTGAGATATATGATGACAAGGTAAATTAGACAAGCTAGAAAATGATGGTGAGGGGGAATGGGGTGGTTCGGTTAGATTGAGAGATGGAGTGCATCATGAGTGTTATTGGGTAAAGATTAGGTCCAAAGTTGACATTTGTGGAGTTGGAAGTAGAGTGTGAATTCGGCTGGTGAAATGAGGTGATGGAGAGGTATAAGGACGAGTGAGGAGAAAGTGAGGTTTGATGAATATGGTGGAAGTATTTAAAGTGATGTTTGGTGGGGGGGGGGGGGGAAACGGTTTTTGGTGATTTCCGTGGTGGGATGCATGGTCCTAGTGGTTCGGTCATAGCATGGGGAGCATGCTTCCTTGTGCCCAATGCATGTTGAGTTGTTTTTTCCAATGCACAAAGTTCAAGACTCATGTGACTTTCTCTTTCTTGTGTATCCGTGACCTCCCTCCAAGATTCCCCATCACTTCTTTCTTTCTTTCCTGCAACAAAATTCCAAAATCTTGAGATTCTTAAAGTGACATTACTAGCTAACAACTTATGATGATATTCCTATGTAAAGTTGACAAAAATTAAAATTTATGAATTGATTCCCTACTCTACTTTTTCTAGCATTATTGATGTATGTAAAGACACCAAACTTAGTTTGTGACCAAGTGTTCTATGGAGTTAACTCCAAAGATGGCCACACCAAACTTAGTATCTTACCTACATTGTGTGCTATTTCAATCTCTTTTTCTCGGTTTTTTTTTTTTTTGAAGAATAAACTCTCTTATTGACTACTAAAGCAAATAAAAGAGAACTCATGTGCATGGGTTGCCTCCTATGAAGCGCTTGTTTATTGTCCTTAGCTTGACAGTGCAACTTCCTTGCTCATGTTAGCATTTGCACACTTTCTTCCTTGCTCCAGGGACCACCAAAATAATGCTTCACCCTATGTCCATTAGCTGTGAAGGTTTGTTTTGAGGCTTCATCAAGTAATTCGACATAGCCATGAGGTGATACTTTGATGATGGTGTATGGGCCAGTCCATCTAGACCTCAGCTTCCCAGGGAAAATCTTCAATCTTGAGTTGAATAACAACACCCTTTGGCCTGGTTCGAATGTTCTTTGAGAGATCCTCTTATCATGCCATCTCTTTGCTCTCTCTTTGTATATTCTGGCATTTTCATATGCCTCCAATCTGAACTCCTCCAGTTCATTGAGTTGTAGCAACCTCTTCTCTCCTGCTGCTTGAGCATCTAAATTCAGAAGTTTAGTGGCCCAAAAGGCCTTATGTTCAAGCTCCACAGGGAGGTGGCATGCCTTTCCATACACCAGCTGAAATGGAGATTTTTCTATGGGTGTCTTGAAGGCTGTCCTGTATGCCCAAAGTGCATCATCCAGCTTCCTAACCCAATCCTTTCTTGTTGTTCCCACAGTTTTCTCCAAAATCCTTTTTAGCTCTCTGTTGGCAAGTTCAGCTTGCCCATTGGTTTGTGGGTGATATGGGGTAGCTACTTTGTGAGTAACACCATATTTGTGGAGTAAAGAATTTAGTTGCTTGTTGCAGAAGTGGCTTCCCCCATCACTTATAAGTCCTTTGGGCACTCCAAATCTAGTGAAGATGTTCTTCTTGAGGAATTGCAAGACCACGTTGGTATCACATGTGGTGGTGGCTATTGCTTCTACCCATTTGGAGACATACTCTACTGCTACCAAAATGTATTTGAATGTGTAAGATAGAGGAAAAGGTCCCATGAAGTCTATTCCCCACAGATCAAAGAGTTCCACTTCCAAAATGAACTTTTGAGGCATCTCATTTTTCTTTGACAAACCCCCTGTTCTTTGACATTCATTGCATTGGCTCACAAACTCTCTAGCATCCTTGAAGATTGAAGGCCAGTAGAAACCACTTTGAAGGACCTTTGCAGCCGTTCTTTTGGCCCCAAAATGACCACCATAACTAGAGTTGTGACAATGCCATAGTATGTTCTTCATCTCACCCTCTGACACACATCTTCTTATCATTCCATCTGGGCATCTTTTGAACAAGAATGGTTCATCCCAGAAGAAGAACTTAGCCTCATGTAGCAGCTTCTTAACTTGTTGTTTTGTGTACTCTTGTGGAATGATTCTTCCCGCCTTGTAGTTGGCCATATCTGCAAACCAAGGGACATGTTGAATTTGTAAGAGATGCTCATCTGGAAATTCTTCATTTATTGATGGAAGGTTGTCCTAGCATACATCTTGTGGTAGCCTTGATAAGTGGTCAGCAACTTGATTTTCATTGCCCTTTCTATCTTTTATCTCAATGTCAAACTCTTGTAGGAGTAGCACCCATCTGATTAGCCTTGGTTTGGCATCCTGTTTTGACATAAGATACTTAAGAGCAGCATGGTCAGTATACACTAAGACTTTAGATCCAATCAAATATTGTCTAAACTTATCAAAAGCATATACCACAGCTAGTAGCTCTTTCTCTGTTGTGGTGTAGTTTTTTTGAGCTTCATTCAATACCTTACTTGCATAGTAGATAACATGAAGCTTCTTTTCCTTCCTCTGCCCCAACACAGCACCAATTGCAAGGTTACTTGCATCACACATGAGTTCAAAAGGTAGTCCCCAACTTGGGGGTGTGATGATTGGTGCTGTGGTGAGCTTAGCTTTTAGAGTTTCAAAAGCCTGTTTACACTCATCATCAAAGAGAAAAGGATTGTCTACCACCAGCAAATTGTTTAGTGGCTTTGCTATTTTGGAAAAATCTTTGATGAATCTCCTATAGAATCCAGCATGCCCTAAGAAACTTCTAACGGCTTTCACACTAGTTGGCAAAGGAAGTTTTTCTATAATTTCTACTTTTGCCTTGTCAACTTCTATACCCTTTCTTGAAATTTTGTGACCAAGAACGATGCCTTCGGGTACCATGAAATGGCATTTCTCCCAATTCAAAACTAAATTTGTTTCTTGGCATCTTTTCAAGACTAGGGTAAGATGGTGCAAGCAAGTATTGAATGAATCACCAAAAACAGAGAAATCATCCATGAATACTTCAATAAATTTTTCTACCATGTCTGAGAAGATTGATAGCATGCATCTTTGAAAGGTAGCTGGGGCATTACACAGTCCAAATGGCATTCTCCTGTATGCAAAGACTCCAAAGGGACAAGTAAAGGAAGTCTTCTCTTGATCCATGGGGTCAACCACTATCTGGTTATACCCAGAATATCCATCAAGAAAACAGTAATAGGCATGGCCAGCCAACCTTTCAAGCATCTGGTCAATGAAAGGGAGAGGAAAGTGATCTTTTCGTGTGGCATCACTCAGCCTCCTATAGTCTATGCACATCCTCCACCCTGTCACTGTTCGTGTTGGAATAAGCTCATTATTCTCATTAACAATGACAGTCATCCCCCCTTTCTTAGGTACTACTTGCACTGGACTGACCCACGGGCTGTCAGATATAGGGTAGATGATCCCAACTTTACACAACTTCAGGACTTCCTTTTGAACAACCTCCTTCATTGTGGGATTCAATCTTCTTTGGGGTTGTACTACTGGTTTGGAATTCTCCTCTAAAAGTATCTTGTGCATGCATACGGCAGGGCTTATGCCTTTCAAGTCATCAATGGTCCATCCCAACGCCTCTTTGTGAGCTTTCAATACTACAAGGAGCTTTTCTTCTTCCTCTGCACTCAATGTAGAATTTATGATCACTGGGAAGCTGTCCTTTTCACCAAGAAATGCATATTTAAGATGAGGGGGTAGTGGTTTCAACTCTTGTTGTGGTGCCTCTTCTTTCATAGCTTCACTTGGTTCCTCTGATGCTTCCAATTTGTTCTCTTCTTGTCCTTTAACGTTCTGGACTTCCTCTTGTTTCACTTGATGGTTTGTGTCAAGTACCTCTTCAACCAACGAATCCACTACATCAATCCTCATGCAACTTTCTTTCTCAACGGGGTGTTGCATTGCTTTGAAAACATTTATGGTCATTTGCTCATCATGCACTCTAAAAATCATTTCCCCTTTTTCCACATCAATGATTGTTCTAGCTGTAGCCAAAAAGGGTCTACCAAGAATGACTGAATTGTTTCCCTCTTCATCCATGTCTAGGACCACAAAATCAGCTAGGAATATGAAGTTTCCCACCTTCACCAAGAGGTTCTCAACTACTCCATTTGGTATTTTGATGGATCTGTCAGCAAGTTGGAGTGACATCCTTGTGGGTTTAAGCTCTTCAATCATCATTTTCTTCATCATGGTAAGGGGCATTAGGTTAATGCTTGCTCCCAGGTCACAAAGTGATTTATCAATGGCCATGCTCCCAATCGTGCAGGGTATGAGGAAGCTGCCAGAATCTTTGAGTTTTGGGGGTAGCCCTTTTTGAATGATGGCACTACACTCTTGAGTGAGAATCACCGTTTCTTTTTCTTGCCAACTTCTCTTCTTGGTGATCAATTCCTTAAGAAACTTTGCATACAATGGCATCTGTTCCAGAGCTTCTGCTAATGGGATGTTGATTTCAAGTTTCTTGAAGATTTCTAAGAACCTTGGGAATTGTTGGTCCTTTGCTCCTTTATGTATTCTAGTTGGGTACGGAAGCTTTGGTACATAAGCTTTTATTCTTTCATTTTTGTTTTCTTGTTGTAGATTCACATTCTCCTTGCTATCATGGTTGCTTACTTGATTGGGTGATTTGCCTTGTGGCTTGACAGCCTCTTTGCCTTTGTTAGATGTTGAAGCCTTTTCTTCATCCTGCCTTTCCGCTTGTATTTCCACTGTGTCTCACTCTTTGGGTTTTATTGCTTCTTTATTCGAACTTTCACCAACTACCTTGCCACTCCTTAACTGCAGAGCTTTACATTCTTCTCTTGGGTTGGGTATTGTGTCACTTGGGAGAATATTGGTTGGTCGCTCGGCTTGTTTGGCTAATTGTCCCACTTGTCTCTCAATATTCTTCATGGTGACCTCATGTTCCTTTTGTCCCTTAGCTAAGGCTTGAGTGGTTTGAGCAAGTGCTTGCAAGGTTGCTTCAAGATTTGAGATTCTGGTCTCATGATGGTCAGTTGGGGGTATGATGGGGGTTGATTGTTGTTGGAAGTTGTTGGGCGGATTAGTGTGGTAATTTTGTGAGTTGGATGTTGGTGCAGGAAAGTTATTTTGGTGAGTTTGTGAATTATGATGGGGTGGTTGATATGTGTTTTGTGTTTTTCTATATTGGTTAGTGTTGTTGGCATGGTGATTTTGGTTATTTGTGTTACGGGTGTGATTGTGGTTGTTATTCTTTTGCCAATGGTTTTCACCCCACTTTAGATTGGGATGATTTTTCCAAGATGGGTTGTATGTATCGCCATGAAATTCATCCTGAGAATTTGAAGTATTCTGCATGTACTGAACTTGTTCTTGTGGTTGTTCAACAGTGGTCCCTTCACCTTGGTTCCATTCAAGTAATGATTGATTTGTTGTGTTCACTGATGCAAGTTGCAAACCATCCATTCTCTTTGTTATCATTTCCATTTGTTGTTGTATTTGTTGGTGCATTAACTTATTTTGTGCCAAGATAGCATCAACACCTTCAAGCTCCATTACACCTTTCTTTGGGGTCGGGTTATGTTGCCTCTCTGATGAGTAATAATACTGATTGTTTGCAACAATCTCAATGAGGTCTTGAGCCTCCTCGGTAGTTTTCATCATGTTGAGTGATCCTCATGATGAGTAGTCTAGTCCCTTCCTTGCTTCTAAGCTTAAGCCTTCATAGAAGTTTTGGAGTTTGACCCTCACTAAACATGTCAGGTGGACATCTTCTCATTAGTGCCTTATATCTTTCCCATGCTTTATACAATGATTCTCCCTCCATTTGCCTGAAAGTTTGAACCTCTGTCTTCAACTTGATGATTCTTTGAGGAGGGTAGAACTTTGCTAGAAATCTGCCCATCACGTCATTCCAATTGTTGAGGCTTTCCTTGGGAAATGATTCTAGCCATTGAGTGGCTTTGTCCCTCAAAGAAAATGGGAATAGCAGCAACTTGTAGACATCTGGATGCACTCCATTTGTCTTCACTGTATTGCATATCCTCAGAAAAACAGATAGATGTTGATTTGGGTCTTCAAGAGGTCCCCCTCCATAAGAGCAGTTGTTTTGTACCAAAGTGATGAGCTGAGGTTTCAACTCAAAGTTATGGGCATGAACATTTGGTGTAGCAATACTGCTCCCACAATGTCTTGGATCAGGGATAGTATACGAAGATAACACCCTTCTAGGTGGTCCATCATTGTTGTTGACCCCTCCATGAGGATTTTGCATCTCATCCTCCATGACTAGATCTTCTCCCTCTGACTCCTCTTCACCAACTATTCCCTTCCCTCTTTCTACTCTTCTTACCCTTCGGAGGGTTCTCTCGTCCTCAATATTAAGTCTATTAGCTCCTGACATACACAAATAAAACCCAAAATCACAAGTGAAACACTCTAGAACTAGAGTGGAATTAGAGTTAGTGAAGCAAAGTATCAAACAGTTAGTGGGCTTAACAAAAATACTAAAAAAAATGCTTAATCTAAACCACCTTTCACTTAATCATTGTCAATCTTTTCCAATCCCCGGCAACGGCGCCAAAAACTTGATACGCAAAAATTTGATTTCACGTATAACCGGAAAGTATACCGGGTCGTATCAAGTAATAGAACTCACTAAGAGTGAGGTCGATCCCACGGAGATTGGTAGATTAAGCAACTTTAGTTTAATGATGGATTTAGTCAAGCAAACATGGTTTTGATTTTATGAGCATTGTGATTTTTGAACATAATTGCAGGAATTTAAATGGCAAGGAATTTAAAGAACTGAAATATAGAAATTAAATGAAAGTACATAACTGAAACTTAAAATGCAAGAAACTTAAATGACATCAAAGATAAATTGCAAGGAATTAAAGGTTGCAGAAATTTAAAGAGCATAAGAGCAAAGAGCAAGAAATAAAGAGACAGAATGTAGATGACAAGAATAATAAATTGCAAGAATGTAGAAGGGAAATGGGGTAATGGGTGTTCAAACAACTAAGAGCAAAAGAAATAAGAATTGATGATGGAAAAGATCATTAGGGATCAGAGATGCAAGTTTTCATGAATTGATGTTAGTCAAATCCTTTTCAATCATGGGTATAGATCCATGGCAAGTGGGTAATTGAATCCCAATCTCTTGGTGATTCAGTTTCTCTCAACATAACCAATTGCCACTCTCGTGATCTAGTTGTTCATGAGAAGAGATGAAGCTCAATTCTAATCCAGCCACACAACTCCCATAATCTCAACCAAGGAAAGTTACATCTCACATACCAACCAAGGTGTATTGATTAAGGAAATCATGAAAGGATGAACTCTAAACTGAATTATGTGGCTCATTCCTCAAATTCACTACACAATTCACATAGATTAACCCCTCTCTCGATGGTGGTTGAATCTTTGAAGAACAAGAGTTTCCTCTTTGGATTAACCACTTGAATTGAGGAGGAAAAGAGGAGTTCATCAATGCATTCAAACAAGCAGAGCTCTTCCCCCTAATGAAAGTGGGGTTTAGTGAATCATAGCTCCAATTTCAATAACAATTGCCATCAACAAAAACTAAACTAAGTGTAAAGAAAAGAAGAAGAAGAATAAGGAAATGCTTAAACTTAAAACTGAAGAAGAGAAGTTCCAAGAAAAACCCAAAATAGCTCTCCGGGTATCCTCCCGGAAGTGCTAGAGAGTTCTCCAAGTAAAAGTGCTAAAAGTATAAAATTCTAAGTGTCAAAAGTCCCCCTAAAGTACAAACTCAATCTCTATTTATATTAGTACCAAAACTCTTTCAAAGATCTTTAATTGGGTTAGTAATATGGGCTTCCTCTTTGTTGAATTCTTGGCTCAATGGAAGAAGTGTTGCTAGACTTGGAAGGAGGAGTTCATTCAACATGCTTCTGGCCCAATGGCTTGGCGTTTTTGCCAATAACGCTAGCCTTAATGCACGTTGGCAACGTGCATCATATTTTCCTGGGAGTGAACTTTCAGACTTGGGCGTTGCTAGCCCAAGTTGTTGCTAACAACTTGCTTTTCTCTTTCTTGACTCTACTTTCATGCTAAATGTAGCCCAGCATTTGAGTGTCAATTCTCTGCTTCAATATGGACTATTATACATCATTGGAAAGCTCTTGATGTCTACTTTCCAATGCCACTGGAATCACCTCATTTGGACTTTCCTAGCTCAAGTTATGCTTCCTCAAAGAAGGTAGGGTCAAGCTGCCAAGTTGTTGCCAAAAACGCACCTATCCTCCCACGTTGGCAACGTGCCTAGCCTCCCAAGGCAGAGACATGAGGCTGGCGTTGTCACCAAACACGCCCCCTTGTTAGCACGTTGGCAACGTGCTCGTGCTCCCTCCAGGGCTAATCTCTAGCCTTCAATTTTGCTTGTCACGTTGCCTTAGAAAACGCCTTTAGAAGCTGGCGTTGGCAACGTGCTCGAGTGCTTCTTCATGTGAGCTTCCTTGCCTAACTTTGCTTGCTGCGTTGCCCCCAAACACGCCTTTGGAAGCTGGCGTTGGCAACGTGCTCGAGCCTTCCTCAAGGCTCTATGCTTGTTGCTTGGCGTTGTCCTTGAACACGCCTATGCTTCCTGGCGTTGGCAACGTGGTTGGGATCCAAGACTTGGTGCTTAGCCAAGCATTCCTTCCTGGCGTTGCCTTAAAACACGCCAATGAAAGTGGCGTTGGCAACGTGCTCCTATTTGTTGGCCCAGAATCTTGTCCCTGGCGTTGTTGATGAACACGCCAGTTCATTTCCAAGTTAGCAATGCTCTCGTGTGCCCATACTCTTAGCTTGCATGCGTTGCTGGTGCACGAAATTGTGATCACTACAACTTCGCACAACTGACCAGCAAGTGCACTGGGTCGTCCAAGTAATACCTTACGTAAGTAAGGGTCGATCCCACGGAGATTGTTGGTATGAAGCAAGCTATGGTCACCTTGTAAATCTCAGTCAGGCAGACTCAAATGGGTATAGATGATGAATAAAGCATAAAGATAAAGATAGAGATACTTATGTATATCATTGGTGAGAGCTTCAGATAGGCGTATGAAGATGCCTTCCCTTCCGTCTCTCTGCTTTCCTACTGTCTTCATCCAATCCTTCTTACTCCTTTCCATGGCAAGCTTATGCAAGGGTTTCACCGTTGTCAGTGGCTACCTCCCATCCTCTCAGTGAAAATGTTCCTATGCTCTGTCACAGCATATGGCTAATCAGCTGTCGGTTCTCGGTCAGGCCGGAATAGAATCCAGCGATTCTTTTGCGTCTGTCACTAACGCCCCGCCTGCTAGGAGTTTGAAGCACGTCACAGTCATTCAATCATTGAATCCTACTCAGAATACCACAGACAAGGTTAGACCTTCCGGATTCTCTTGAATGCCGCCATCAGTTCTCGCCTATACCACGAAGATTCCGGTTAAAAAATCCAAGAGATAAACACTAGAGCCTCTTATGCTTGTAGAACAAGAGTGGTTGTCAGTCACTTTGTTCATAGGTGAGAATGATGATGAGTGTCACGGATCATCACATTCATCAAGTTGAAGAACAAGTGATATCTTGGACAAAGAACAAGCGGAATTGAATAGAAGAACAATAGTAATTGCATTAATACTCGAGGTACAGCAGAGCTCCACACCTTAATCTATGGTGTGTAGAAACTCCACCGTTGGAAATACATAAGAACAAAAGTGATCATTGGTTTCGGCCCCAGAGAGGGAACCAGAAGAACCAAGATCAAAATACAATAGTAAAAGGTCCTATATATAGAGAACTAGTAGCCTAGGGTGTACAGAGATGAGTAAATGACATAAAAATCCACTTCCGGGCCCACTTGGTGTGTGCTTGGGCTGAGCAATGAAGCATTTTCGTGTAGAGACTCTTCTTGGAGTTAAACGCCAGCTTTTATGCCAGTTTGGGCGTTTAACTCCCATTTTGGTGCCAGTCCCTTAATCTATCTTGGAGTTAAACGCCGTTGAGAGCGCGCCAATTGGGCTTTTGTAGCTCCAGAAAATCCACTTCGAGTGCAGGGAGGTCAGAATCCAACAGCATCTGCAGTCCTTTTCAGTCTCTGAATCAGATTTTTGCTCAGGTCCCTCAATTTCAGCCAGAAAATACCTGAAATCACAGAAAAACACACAAACTCATAGTAAAGTCCAGAAAAGTGAATTTTAACTAAAAACTAATAAAAATATACTAAAAACTCAACTAAAACTACTAAAAACATACTAAAAACAATGCCAAAAAGGGTACAAATTATCCGCTCATCACAACACCAAACTTAAATTGTTGCTTGTCCCCAAGCAACTGAAAATCAAATAAGATAAAAAGAAGAGAATATACTATAGACTCCAAATTATCAATGAAACTTAGCTCCAAATTAGATGAGCGGGACTAGTAGCTTTTTGCCTCCAAACAGTTTTGGCATCTCACTTTATCCTTTGAAATTCAGAATGATTGGCTTCTTTAGGAACTCAGAATCCAGATAGTGTTATTGATTCTCCTAGTTAAGTATGATGATTCTTGAACACAGCTACTTATTGAGTCTTGGCCGTGGCCCAAAGCACTCTGTCTTCCAGTATTACCACCGGATACATACATGCCACAGACACATAATTGGGTGAACCTTTTCAGATTGTGACTCAGCTTTGCTAGAGTCCCCAATTAGAGGTGTCCAGGGTTCTTAAGCACACTCTTTTTGCTTTGGATCACAACTTTATTTCTTTCTTTTTCTTTCTTTTTC
The DNA here is from genome assembly GCF_014773155.1 of Arachis stenosperma. Taxonomy (NCBI): domain Eukaryota; kingdom Viridiplantae; phylum Streptophyta; class Magnoliopsida; order Fabales; family Fabaceae; genus Arachis; species Arachis stenosperma. Next base: position 117,331,025 of record NC_080379.1, read on the forward strand.
TTTTTCTCCCCTTTTTCGTTTTTTTTTTTCGCTTGCTTCTCTCTTTTTTTGTATTCACTGCTTTTTCTTGCTTCAAGAATCATTTTTATGATTTTTCAGATCCTCAGTAACATGTCTCCTTTTTCATCATTCTTTCCAGAGCCAACAATTTTTAACATTCATGAACAACAAATTCAAAAGACATATGCACTGTTCAAGCATACATTCAGAGAACAAAAGTGTTGCCACCACATCAAACTAATTAAGCTAGTTTTAAAGATGAATTTGAAATCCTGTACTTCTTGTTCTTTTGTAATAAAAACAGTTTTCATTTAAGAAAGGTGATGGATTCATATTCATAGCTTTAAGGCATAGACACTAAGACACTAATGATCATAAGACACAAACATAGATAAACACAAGCATGAAAATTCGAAAAACAAGCAAATAAAGAACAAGGAGATTAAAGAACGGGTCCACCTCAGTGATGGCGGCTTGTTCTTCCTCTTGAAGATCCTATGGAGTGCTTGAGCTCCTCAATGTCTCTTCCTTGTCTTTGTTGCTCCTCTCTCATGATGAGAGGGGTCTCTTGTTTGCTCCATCCTTTTCTTAGTGATGGGCTTGAGGTCATGCCTTCTCAGTTGAACCGGCTTCCCTCTTGAACTTCTCTTCCATTGGGTGTCCTCTTCACAAATGTCTGTGAGGACTTGGTCCAACCTTTGATCAAAGTTGACCTTTCTTCATGGCCACAACTTCATGGAAGTGGTCTTGATGCACCCTTGAGATGAATCTCTCCATCTCTCATGACTCGGAGGTAGAAGCTTTTGCCTTCCCTTTCCTCTTTCTAGAGGTTTCTCCGGCCTTGGATGCCATAAATGGTTATGGAAAAACGAAAAGCAACGCTTTTACCACACCAAACTTAAAAGGTTTGCTCGTCCTCGAGCAAAAGAAGAAAGAAGAGAGTAGAAGAAGAAGAAATGGAGGAGATGGAGGTGGCTTGTGGTTCGGCCAAAATGGGGGAACAAGTGGTTTGATTATGAATGGTGAGGTAGGTGAAGAGAGGGGTAGGGTTCGGTCATGTAAGGGTGGGTTTGGGAGGGAAAGTGGTTTGAAGTGATTGGTGAATGGGTGAAGAAGAAGAGAGAGGGTGGTGGGGTAGGTGGGGATCCTGTGGGGTCCACAGATCCTGAGGTGTCAAGGAAAAGTCATCCCTGCACCAAGTGGCATTCAAAATCACGTTTTGAGCCATTTCTGGCGTTAAACGCCGGGCTGGTGCCCCTTTCTGGCATTTAACGCCAGGTTCTTGCCCTTTTCTGGCGTTTAACGCCAGTCTGGTGCCCCTTTCTGGCGTTAAACGCCCAGAATGGTGCCAGACTGGGCGTTAAACGCCCAACTGCTAGCCTCACTGGCGTTTAAACGCCAGTGGGTTCTTCCTCCAGGGTGTGCTGTTTTTCTTCCTGTTTTTCATTCTGTTTTTGCTTTTTCAATTGATTTTGTGTCTTCTTATGATCATCAACCTACAAAATAACAAAAAATAACAAAAGAAAATAGATAAAATATAACATTGGGTTGCCTCCCAACAAGCGCTTCTTTAATGTCAGTAGCTTGACAGAGGGCTCTCATGGAGCCTCACAGATACTCAGAGCAATGTTGGAACCTCCCAACACCAAACTTAGAGTTTGAATGTGGGGGTTCAACACCAAACTTAGAGTTTGGTTGTGGCCTCCCAACACCAAACTTAGAGTTTGACTGTGGGGGCTCTGTTTGACTCTAATTTGAGAGAAGCTCTTCATGCTTCTTCTCCATGGTGACAGAGGGATATCCTTGAGCCTTAAACACAAAGGATTCTTCATTCACTTGAATGATTAGTTCACCTCCATCAACATCAATCATAGCCTTTGCTGTGGCTAGGAAGGGTCTGCCAAGGATGATGGTTTCATCTATGCACTTCCCAGTCTCTAGGACTATGAAATCAGCAGGGATGTAATGGTCTTCAATCTTCACCAAAACATCCTCTACAAGTCCATAAGCTTGTTTTCTTGAGTTGTCTGCCATCTCTAGTGAGATTCTTGCAGCTTGTACCTCAAAGATCCTTAGCTTCTCCATTACAGAGAGAGGCATGAGGTTTACACTTGACCCTAAGTCACACAGAGCCTTCTTGAAGGTCATGGTGCCTATGGTACAAGGTACTGAAAACTTCCCAGGATCTTGTCTCTTTTGAGGTAATTTCTGCCTAGACAAGTCATCCAGTTCTTTGGTGAGCAAAGGAGGTTCATCCTCCCAAGTCTCATTTCCAAATAACTTGTCATTTAGCTTCATGATTGCTCCAAGGTATTTAGCAACTTGTTCTTCAGCGACATACTCATCCTCTTCAGAGGAAGAATCATGAAAGGCAGAAGTAAGTCCAATGGAATCTCTATGGTCTCATTTTGAGCCTCAGATTCCCATGGTTCCTCATTAGGGAACTCATTGGAGGTTGGTGCACGCCCATTGAGGTCTTCCTCAGTGGCGTTCACTTCCTCTCCTTCCTCTCCAAATTCGGCCATGTTGATGGCCTTGCACTCTCCTTTTGGATTTTCTTCTGTATTGCTTGGAAGAGTACTTGGAGGGAGTTCAGTAATTTTCTTGCTCAGCTGTCCCACTTGTGCCTCCAAATTCCTAATGGAGGACCTTGTTTCTGTCATGAAACTTTGAGTGGTTTTGATTAGATCAGAGACCATGGTTGCTAAGTCAGAGGGGTTCTGCTTAGAATTCTCTGTCTGTTGCTGAGAAGATGATGGAAAAGGCTTGCCATTGCTAAACCTGTTTCTTCCACCATTATTGTTATTGAAACCTTGTTGAGGTCTCTCTTGATTCTTCCATGAGAAATTTGGGTGATTTCTCCATGAAGAATTATAGGTGTTTCCATAGGGTTCTCCTAGGTAATTCACCTCTTCCATTGAAGGGTTCTCAGGATCATAAGCTTCTTCTTCAGATGAAGCATCCTTAGTACTGCTTGGTGCATTTTGCATTCCAGACAGACTTTGAGAAATCAAATTGACTTGTTGAGTCAATATCTTGTTCTGAGCCAGAATGGCATTCAGAGTGTCAATCTCAAGAACTCCTTTCTTCTGATTAGTCCCATTGTTCACAGGATTCCTTTCAGAAGTGTACATGAATTGGTTATTTGCAACCATTTCAATGAGCTCTTGAGCTTCTGTAGGCATCTTCTTCAGATGAAGAGATCCTCCAGCAGAGCTATCCAAAGACATCTTGGATAGTTCAGAGAGACCATCATAGAAAATACCTATGATGCTCCATTCAGAAAGCATGTCAGAAGGACATTTTCTGATTAATTGTTTGTATCTTTCCCAAGCTTCATAGAGGGATTCTCCATCCTTCTGTCTGAAGGTTTGGACTTCCACTCTAAGCTTATTCAATTTTTGAGGTGGAAAGAACTTTGCCAAAAAGGCATTGACTAGCTTTTCCCAAGAGTCCAGGCTTTCCTTAGGTTGAGAGTCCAACCATATTCTAGCTCTGTCTCTTACAGCAAAAGGGAATAGCATCAGTCTGTAGACCTCAGGGTCAACCCCATTAGTCTTGACAGTGTCACAGATTTGTAAGAATTCAGCTAAGAACTGATGAGGATCTTCCAATGGAAGTCCATGGAACTTGCAATTCTGTTGCATTAGAGAAACTAATTGAGGCTTAAGCTCAAAGTTGTTTGCTCCAATGGCAGTGATAGAGATGCTTCTCCCATAGAAGCAGGGAGTAGGTGCAGTAAAGTCACCCAGCACCTTCCTTGCATTGTTGGCATTGTTGTTATTTTCGGCTGCCATGGGTTCTTCTTCTTTGAAGATTTCTGTTAGGTTCTCTACAGAGAATTGTGCCTTAGCTTCTCTCAACTTTCGCTTCAAGGTCCTTTTCAGGTTCAGGGTCAGCTTCAACAAGAATGCCTTTGTCTTTGTTCCTGCTCATATGAAAGAGAAGAAAATAAGAAAATATGGAATCCTCTATGTCACAGTATAGAGATTCCTTAAGGTGTCAGAGGAAAAGAAAAGTAGAAGACAGAAGTAGAAAATTCGAACTTATCAAAGAAGATGGAGTTCGAATTTTGCATTAAGGAATAGAGTTAGTTCATAAATAGAAGGATGTGAGAAGAAGGGAAGTAATTTTCGAAAATTAAGTAAAAGATTTTGAAAACATTTTGAAAAACACTAATTGATTTTCGAAAACAAAAGTGGGAAAGAAGTAAAGTGATTTTTGAAAAAGATTTTGAAATTAGAAATTAAAAAGATTTGATTGAAAACTATTTTGAAAAAGATGTGGTTGAGAAGATATGATTGGTTTTTAAAAGATGTGATTAAAAAGATATGATTGAAAAGTTATGGTTTTAAAAAGATGTGATTGAGAAGATATGATTTGAAAACAATTTAAAAAAGATTTGATTTTAAAAAATTAATGACTTGCCTAACAAGAAAAGATATGATTCAAACATTAAACCTTTCTCAACAGAAAAGGCAACAAATTTGAGATGTTCAATCAAATCATTAATTGTTAGTAAGTATTTTTGAAAAAGGAAAGAAATTGATTTTGAAAACATTTGATTGAAAAGACATGATTTGAAAAAGATTTGATTTTGAAAAACTTTGAAAACTTGAAAAAAAATTGATTTTGAAAACAAAATCCTCCCCCTTGTGCCATCCTGGCGTTAAACGCCCAGAATGGTGCACATTCTGGCGTTTAACGCCCAAAACTCTACCCTTTTGGGCGTTAAACGCCCAGCCAGGTACCCTGGCTGGCGTTTAAACGCCAGTCTGTCTTCTTCACTGGGCATTTTTGAATGCCCAGCTTTTTCTGTATAATTCCTCTGCAGTATGTTCTGAATCTTTAATTCTCTGTATTATTGACTTGAAAAGACACAAATTAAAAATATTTTTGGATTTTTTATAATGAGGAAAAATCAAAATGCAACTATAAAATCAAATAACAATGCATGCAAGACACCAAACTTAGCAGTTTGTATACTACTGACACTAACAACATGAGAATGCATATGAGAAACACAAAACACTCAAGTCAATAGAATTCAAAGATCAAAACAAGGAAATCATCAAGAACAACTTGAAGATAAATGAAGACACATGCATAAATTTGAAAAATGCAAGAAGAACAGAAACATGCAATTGACACCAAACTTAAAATGAGACACTAGACTTAAACAAGAAATATTTTTTTTTTGTTTTTATGATTTTGTAATTTTTTTGGATTTTTCGAAAATTAAGTGGAAGAAGAAAATAAAGGTATCAAAATTCTTAATGAGAATTCCAGGAATCATGCAATGTTAGTCTAAAGCTTTAGTCTAAAGGAATTAGACATAGCTAGCTAAGCTTCAGCAGGACATTGCATTCAAGAGCTAAATTGATGATAATCAATCAGCTTTGGTGATGATAAGAACATCACCTTGAAACACTAGAATTCATTCTTAAGAACTCTGAAGAAAAATAATACCTAATCTAAGCAATAAGATGAACCGTCAGTTGTCCATACACAAGAACAATCCCCAGCAACGGCGCCAAAAACTTGGTGCACGAAATTGTGATCACTACAACTTCGCACAACTGACCAGCAAGTGCACTGGGTCGTCCAAGTAATACCTTACGTGAGTAAGGGTCGATCCCACGGAGATTGTTGGTATGAAGCAAGCTATGGTCACCTTGTAAATCTCAGTCAGGCAGACTCAAATGGGTATAGATGATGAATAAAGCATAAAGATAAAGATAGAGATACTTATGTATATCATTGGTGAGAGCTTTAGATAGGCGTATGAAGATGCCTTCCCTTCCGTCTCTCTGCTTTCCTACTGTCTTCATCCAATCCTTCTTACTCCTTTCCATGGCAAGCTTATGCAAGGGTTTCACCGTTGTCAGTGGCTACCTCCCATCCTCTCAGTGAAAATGTTCCTATGCTCTGTCACAGCATATGGCTAATCAGCTGTCGGTTCTCGGTCAGGCCGGAATAGAATCCAGCGATTCTTTTGCGTCTGTCACTAACGCCCCGCCTGCTAGGAGTTTGAAGCACGTCACAGTCATTCAATCATTGAATCCTACTCAGAATACCACAGACAAGGTTAGACCTTCCGGATTCTCTTGAATGCCGCCATCAGTTCTCGCCTATACCACGAAGATTCCGGTTAAAAAATCCAAGAGATAAACACTAGAGCCTCTTATGCTTGTAGAACAAGAGTGGTTGTCAGTCACTTTGTTCATAGGTGAGAATGATGATGAGTGTCACGGATCATCACATTCATCAAGTTGAAGAACAAGTGATATCTTGGACAAAGAACAAGCGGAATTGAATAGAAGAACAATAGTAATTGCATTAATACTCGAGGTACAGCAGAGCTCCACACCTTAATCTATGGTGTGTAGAAACTCCACCGTTGGAAATACATAAGAACAAAAGTGATCATTGGTTTCGGCCCCAGAGAGGGAACCAGAAGAACCAAGATCAAAATACAATAGTAAAAGGTCCTATATATAGAGAACTAGTAGCCTAGGGTGTACAGAGATGAGTAAATGACATAAAAATCCACTTCCGGGCCCACTTGGTGTGTGCTTGGGCTGAGCAATGAAGCATTTTCGTGTAGAGACTCTTCTTGGAGTTAAACGCCAGCTTTTATGCCAGTTTGGGCGTTTAACTCCCATTTTGGTGCCAGTTCCGGCGTTTAACGTTGGAATTTCTGAGGGTGACTTTGAACGCCGGTTTGGGCCATCAAATCTTGGGCAAAGTATGGACTATCATATATTGCTGGAAAGCCCAGGATGTCTACCTTCCAAAGCCGTTGAGAGCGCGCCAATTGGGCTTCTGTAGCTCCAGAAAATCCACTTCGAGTGCAGGGAGGTCAGAATCCAACAGCATCTGCAGTCCTTTTCAGTCTCTGAATCAGATTTTTGCTCAGGTCCCTCAATTTCAGCCAGAAAATACCTGAAATCACAGAAAAACACACAAACTCATAGTAAAGTCCAGAAAAGTGAATTTTAACTAAAAACTAATAAAAATATACTAAAAACTCAACTAAAACTACTAAAAACATACTAAAAACAATGTCAAAAAGGGTACAAATTATCCGCTCATCAGTTGCCAAGGAACACGCCCATGCTCTCCGAGCTCAACAACGTGCTCGAGCTTTCCTATGGTGCCAAAGTTGCTTGCTACGTTGCCAAGGAACACGCCTTCATAACTTGGCGTTGGCAACGTGCACCTCCCTTTCCTGGGCCAAGTTTTCCATTCAGCGTTGTTTGCCTGCGTTGTCCTCAAACACGCCAATGAAGTAGCACGTTGGCAACGTGCTCAAGCTCCTCCCTGGCCCAAGTTCCTCTAGCTCAGCGTTGCCTTAAACAACGCCTATACTCCCCACGTTGGCAACGCCCAAGTGTGTTCTCCAGGGCAGCCTTGGCGTTGCCTTCAACAACTCACCTTTTCTCCAAGTTGGCAACGCCAACAACTTCTCTTCTTCTTGCCCAGTTTGCTTCATTCTTGCTTCCCTGCTTTCTTGTTTCATCACCTATCATCAACAAGGGAAATAGCTTCAAAGTCTTACCAATTCATGCAATAAATTTCATGAGATTCATTCATACTCATTCATGTATGTATTCCTTAAATCATTTGCATGAATTTGGCTAAAATCAACATGTTCCTTGGTATTCTCATGCATGAAGACAAAACTCATAAAAAGACTTGTTTATTTAGAGAAAATGAATGAAACAAGGCTAAAACCAACTAAACTAACTAGCTAATATAGTAAATATGCAATTGCATCACCTACAAGCCTACATCTTTACACGTCCCAACAAAAAGCAAATAAAGTCATCAAAATAGGCGTTGATAGTAATTACAACCTCAGTTCACCCAACAGCAAGAACATGACAAACGGAAAAAAGATAAAGGCGCAATTTTTTCTTCAAAAAATCAAACGAATCAAGCAACAAGATGCAAAAGCCTTAGGAAGCTTCAACTGCCAAGGGAACATCAGAGAAGAAAAAGCCAAAAATCGCAGCAACAAAAAATTACAAAAAAGCGAAAAGGTTCAAACTTTTCCAAATACACACTCAAACAAAAACCCTACTGTACCAGGAAGTAGAATAATGCAAGCAAAAAAGAGAAGATGAACCAACCTGAAAAAGGAGAAGCGTGTGGAGAGCGAAGATGAAGAGATCAGGAGTTGCCGTCGAAAGCAAAAAGAGCACCCACAATCGCCAAACAATGTCACAAAGAAAAATGCGAAAGGGCAGACGACAGACGAAAACAACAAAAGTGAGAAAAAAAGGGGAAGTTACAGAAAGAAGAAACCATCTCCGTGTGTGAAGTTCAAAATAAAAGAAGCAAGAGAAACGGGGCATTGACAACCAATTAATGGGGGCATTAAAAACCCTCGCACATTCCCAAGGCCAGGGCACTAACGCAAAAGCACGTGCTTTCAGAGGAAACGGAATAGAAACATTCTGCATTCAAAAAAGGAGAACTCTACAAAAAAGAAATCGACAAAATGCTCGAGTTCGGCTTCACCAAAGAAGGATCGAAGTCCTGAAACTAAAGACTCAACCTCAAAAAGGAAGACCGAGCTCGAGCAGGGGCACTGTTCATACCCTGGGTCGAGCTGTCTGACCCAGAATGTTCTACAGACAAAGCGATCGACCTCTTCAGGTCAAGATAACTCGACCTCTTCTCAAAGAGCTCGGTCAAGTCACAGGAAAGCCCAACAAAGGGCCCAAATAGAGGAACACGTCCCAAATCCAAGGGCAGCCCAAGCCCGTAGAGATAAAGGCGGTTCCCTTGAAGATAAGATGACCCCACTTGAAGATAAGATAAAGATAAGATAAGATAACTAACTTATCTTATCTAAGAAGGTCATTCTACGACATTATAAATACACTGGCGCACCCAGGTATAACTCATACTCTGATTCTACTCAATACCTGCTTAATACCCTTACTAACTTAAGCATCGAGTCCCTTGCAGGTACCCCCCACCCTCCGGGGACGAAGGATCAGCACCATCACCAAGTCGGACACAACAGCCCCGACCAGCACAGAAGATCTCGTCCGAGATCGACCTACAGTTTCAGGTAACCCTCGGAACACTATTGTTCTTTTATGTTTTATTAGGTTTATGATCATGTGGAGTCACAAAACAATTGCAAAAATTAAAAACATAATCAAAAACAGCAGAAGAAAAAGCACACCCTGGAGGAGGAACTCACTGGCGTTTAAACGCCAGTAAGGAGCATAGAGCTGGCATTTAACGCCAGAAAAGAGCATCAGACTGGCGTTAAACGCCAGAAACAAGCATGATAGTGGCGTTCAACGCCAGAAACATGCTGCAGATTGGCGTTGAACGCCCAAAACAAGCATGGAAGTGGCGTTTAACACCAAAAACATGTTGCAGTCTGGCGTTAAACGCCAGGATTGCATAAAGGGCATTTTACACGTCTAAAGGGTACAGGGATGAGAAATCCTTGACACCTCAGGATCTGTGGACCCCACAGGATCCCCACTTACCTTCTCCCTCTCTCACACCTTTTCATAACACTTTTCCCCAAACATCATTCACCAATCACCTCAATCACTCTTTCCCATCTCCTCTTCACCACTCACATCCATCCACTCTTCCCCATAAACCCCATCTACCTTCAAATTCAAAATCTCTTTCCCACCCAAACCCACCCTAAATGACCGAACCCTAATCCCTCTCCCTCCACTATATAAACCCCTTCTTCCTTCTTCATTTTCACACAACACTACCCTCTCTTCTTCCCCTTGGCCGAAACCTACACCTCTCTCCCTCTCCTCCATATCTTCTTCTTCTTCTTCTATTCTTTCTTGTTTTGCTCGAGGGCAAGCAACATTCTAAATTTGGTTTGGTAAAAGCATAGCTTTTTTATTTTTCCATAACCATTTATGGAACCTAAAGCCGAAGAAACCTCTAGAAAGAGGAAAGTGAAGACAAAAGCTTCCACCTCTGAGTCATGGGAGATGGAGAGATTCATCTCAAAAGCCCATCAAGACCACTTCTATGAAGTTGTGGCCAAGAAGAAGGTGATCCCTGAGGTCCCTTTCATGCTCTAGAAAAATGAGTATTCAGAGATCCGACATGAGATCCAAAGAAGAGGTTGGGAAGTTCTTACCAACCCCATTCAACAAGTCAGAATCTTAATGGTCCAAGAGTTCTATGCCAATGCATGGATCACTAGGAACCATGATCAAAGTATGAACCTGAATCCAAAGAATTATCTTACAATGGTTTGGGGGAAATGCTTAGATTTCAGTCTGAAAAATGTAAGGTTGGCATTCAACTTGCCTTTGATGCAAGAAGACGCACACCCCTACACTAGAAGGGTCAACTTTGATCAAAGGTTGGACCAAGTCCTCATGGACATATGTGTGGAAGGAGCTCAATAGAAAAGAGACTCAAAAGGCAAGCTGGTTCAATTGAGAAGACTAGACCTTAAGCCTGTGGCTAGAGGATGGTTGGAGTTCATCTAACGCTCCATCATCCCCACTAGCAACCGATCCGAAGTAACTGTGGATCGGGCCATCATGATCCATAGCATCATGATTGGAGAGGAAGTAGAAGTTCATGAAGTCATCCCTCTAGAACTCTACAAAGTAGCCGAAAAGCCCTCCACCTTGGCAAGGCTAGCTTTTCCTAATCTCATTTGCTATCTATACTACTTAGCTGGAGTTGTCATAGAAGGAGACATCCTCATTGAAGAGGACAAGCTCATCAGTAAGAAGAGGATGGAGCGAATAAGAGAGCCCATTCATGGATCTCAAGAGATGCATGAGGAAGCTCATCATCAAGAAATCCCTGAGATGGCTCAAGGGATGCATTTTCCTCCAATCAACTATTGGGAACAACTCAACACTTCTCTAGAAGGATTGAGTCATGACATGAACCAATTAAGGGTGGAACATCAAGAGCACTCCATCATTCTCAGTGAGATTAGAGAAGATCAAAGAGCTATGAGGGAGGAGCAACAAAGGCAAGTAAGAGACATAGAGGAGCTCAAAAACACCATTGGTCCTTCAAGGAGAAGGCGCCACCATCACTAAGGTGGACTCATTCCTTAACTTCCTTGTTCTTTTCTCTCTGTTTTTCGATTTTTGAGCTTCATGTTTGACTATATTTGTGTCTTTACTACATGATCATTAGTATTTAGTAACTATGTCTTAAGGCTATGAATAATTCCATGAATCCTTCACCTTTCTTAAATGAAAAATGTTTTTAATTCAAAAGAACAAGAAGTACATGAATTTTGAATTCATCCTTGAAATTAGTTTAATTATATTGCTGTGGTGACAATACTTTTTGTTTTCTGAATGAATGCTTGAACAGTGCATATTTTTGATCTTGTTGTTTATGAATGTTAAAATTGTTGGCTCTTGAAAGAATGATGAACAAGAGAAATGTTATTGATGATCTGAAAAATCATAAAATTGATTCTTGAAGCAAGAAAAAGCAGTGAAGAACAAAGCTTGCAAAAAAAATGGCAAAAAAAATTAAAGAAAGGAAAAGAAAAAGCAAGCAGAAAAATTCAATAGCCCTTAAAACCAAAAGGCAAGGGTAGAAAGGATCCAAGGCTTTGAGCATCAATGGATAGGAGGGCCCAGGGAAATAAAATCCAGGCCTAAGCGGCTAAATCAAGCTGTCCCTAACCATGTGCTTGTGGCATGAAGGTCCAAGTGAAAAGCTTGAGGCTGAGTGGTTAAAGTCGTGATCCAAAGAAAAAAGAGTGTGCTTAAGAGCTACGGACACCTCTAACTGGGGACTTTAGCAAAGCTGAGTCACAGTCTGAAAAGATTCACCCAATCATGTGTCTGTGGCATTTATGTATCCGGTGGTAATACTGGAAAACAAAATGCTTAGGGCCACGGCCAAGACTCATAAAAGTAGCTGTGTTCAAGAATCAACATACTTAACTAGGAGAATCAATAACACTATCTAAACTCTGAATTCCTATGGATGCCAATCATTCTAAACTTCAAAGGATAAAGTGAGATGCCAAAACTATTCAGAAGCAAAAAGCTACAAGTCCCGCTCATCTAATTAGAACTAATATTCATTGATATTTTGAGATTTATAGTATATCCTCTTCTTTTTATCCTATTTGATTTTTAGTTGCTTGGAGACAAGCAACAATTTAAGTTTGGTGTTGTGATGAGTGATGACATGTCATCATATACCCATTTTCTATGCTTTTTCATACAAGAAATTGATGATTTGTGCTTAAATATTGAATGCTTTTTGTACTTAAATGATATATTTTCTTGATATTTTAATTTTATAAATCTTGTAGGAAATAAGAAGAAAAAGAAGCAAAGAAGCACAAAAAAAGGAGAAAAAAAGAGCTTTGGGGTACACTTTGAAGTTGGGGTACACTTTGGAGCCTTAGGCCACGCTTTTAAAAGCGTGGCCCATGACCAAATCAAGGAAGGAAGCAGCCAGCACGAACACTGCCCTGCCCTTGCCAAGGGCAGGGCAGAATCGTGATGCACATTGAGGTTGGAAGCAAGAATTTCGCTAAGGTAAAATCTGGGCGCTCACAGCATGACCATGCCTCCTTCAAAGGGCTATAACTTGAGCTACAGACATCCAATTGATGTGCTTCCAGTTGCGTTGGAAAGCTGACATTCAGAGCTTTCCAACGATATATAGAAATCCATATTTGGCGTCCAATTGAGGCAGGAACGAAAGGCATCTTAAGGGCCAAAAATAAGCAAAAATAAACCAAGGAAAAGGAGTAGCGTGTGCATCCACCAAGTTTCGAACTTGGAACTTCATCTTTTGGAAACACTGCCCTGCCCTCCGCGAGGGCAGGGCAGCATTTTGTGATGCACACACACGCACCAGATTGGCGCACCAAGGAAGGCTTCGGCAGCACCAGCAGCACGCACAAGCACCAAATTGGCGCACCAGATTTTTCTGCCCTGCCCTCCTGATGAGCGGATAATTTGTACGCTTTTTGGCATTGTTTTTAGTATGTTTTTAGTAGTTTTAGTTGAGTTCTTAGTATATTTTTATTAGTTTTTAGTTAAAATTCACTTTTCTGGACTTTACTATGAGTTTGTGTGTTTTTCTGTGATTTCAGGTATTTTCTGGCTGAAATTGAGGGACCTGAGCAAAAATCTGATTCAGAGACTGAAAAGGACTGCAGATGCTGTTGGATTCTGACCTCCCTGCACTCGAAGTGGATTCTCTGGAGCTACAGAAGCCCAATTGGCGCGCTCTCAACGGCGTTGGAAAGTAGACATCCTGGGCTTTCCAGCAATATATGATAGTCCATACTTTGCCCAAGATTTGATGGCCCAAACCGGCGTTCAAAGTCACCTACAGAAATTCCAGCGTTAAACGCCGGAACTGGCACCTAATTGGGAGTTAAACGCCCAAACTAGCATAAAAGCTGGCGTTTATCTCCAAGAGAAGTCTCTACACGAAAATGCTTCATTGCTCAGCCCAAGCACACACCAAGTGGGCCCGGAAGTGGATTTTTATGTCATTTTCTCATCTTTGTACACCTTAGGCTACTAGTTTTCTATAAGTAGGACCTTTTACTATTGTAATAGAGGGAGTCTTTTGATCATGTTTTGATGATCGAACTCACTTTGGGAGGCTGGCCATTCGGCCATGCCTAGACCTTGTTCTTATGTATTTTCAACGGTGGAGTTTCTACACACCATAGATTAAGGTGTGGAGCTCTGCTGTACCTCGAGTATTAATGCAATTACTATTGTTCTTCTATTCAATTCCGCTTGTTCTTTGTCCAAGATATCACTTGTTCTTCAACTTGATGAAGGTGATGATTGACACTCATCATCATTCTCACCTATGAACAAGGTGACTGACAACCATTCTTGTTCTACAAGCATCTGAGGCTTAGTGAATATCTCTTGGATTTCTGATTGCATGATGCATGGTTGATCGCCTGACAACCGAGTGCTCGCCTGACAAACGAGCCAGCCATTCCGTGAGATCAAAGTCTTCGTGGTATAGGCAAGAACTGATGGCGGCATTCAAGAGAATCCGGAAGGTCTAACCTTGTCTGTGGTATTCTGAGTAGGATTCAATGATTGAATGACTGTGACGTGCTTCAAACTCCTGAGGGCGGGGCGTTAATGACAGACGCAAAAGAATCACTGGATTCTATTCCGGCCTGATTGAGAACCGACAGATGGATAGCCTATGCTGTGACAGAGCATCAGGGACGTATTTCCAATGAGAGGATGGGAGGTAGCCACTGACAACGGTGAAACCCTACACGAGCTTGCCATGGAAAGGAGTAAGAAGGATTGGATGAAGACAGTAAGAAAGCAGAGAGACGGAAGGGAAGGCATCTTAATACGCTTATCTGAAGCTCTCACCAATGATATGCATAAGTATCTCTATCTTTATCTTATTGCTTTATTCGTTTACCTCTATACCCATTTGAGTCTGCCTGACTGAGATTTACAAGGTGACCATAGCTTGCTTCATACCGCCAATCTCCGTGGGATCGACCCTTACTCGCGTAAGGTTTATTACTTGGACGACCCAGTGCACTTGCTGGTTAGTTGTGCGAAGTTGTGTTTATGCCATGGTATTGAGCACCAAGTCTTTGGAGCCATTACTAGGGATTGTTTATGTTTTGAAAAGTATTGATCACAATTTCGTGCACCAAGTTTTTGGCGCCGTTGCCGGGAATTGTTCTTGTGTATGGACAACTGACGGTTCATCTTGTTGCTTAGATTAGGCATTTATTTTTCTCGAAATTCTTGAAGATGAATTCTAGAGTTTCATGATGATTTGCTGAAATCTGGCTGGCTGAGAAGCCATGTCTAATCTCATTGGACCGAGGTTTCAACTTATCATCACAGAAGCTTGTTGATTTTTTATCAATCTTGCTTTTGGAGCAGTGATCTGCTAAGGCTTGGCTGGCCTTTGGCCATGTCTAGTGTTTTGGACCGAAGCTTTCTATTGAAAGCTTGGCTGGCTGTGAAGCCATGTCTAATTCCTGGACCGGAGTCTTAGACTAGCATTGCACTGATTCCTGGAATTCATTAAGAATTTTGATGTTTCACTTAATTTTCGAAAAAACACAAAAAAATTAGAAAATCATAAAAACCAAAAATATTTCTTGCTTGAGTCTAGTGTCTCATTTTAAGTTTGGTGTCAATTGCATGCATTCATTCATGTGTCTTAAGGATCTTCAAGTAATTCTTGATGATTTCTTACTCTGATCTTTGAATTCTCTTGACTTGAGTGTTTATGTGTCTCATAGTGTCAGTAGTATACAAACTGCTAAGTTTGGTGTCTTGCATGCATTGTTATTTGATTCTTGTTGCATTTGATTATTAAAAATCCAAAAATATTTTTTATTTTGTGTCTTTTCAAGTCAATAATCCAGAGAATTGAAGATTCAGAACATACTGCAGAGGAATTATACAGAAAAAGCTGGGCATTCAAAAATGCCCAGTGAAGAAGGCAGACTGGCGTTTAAACGCCAGCCAGGGTACCTGGTTGGGCGTTTAACGCCCAAAAAGGGTGCATTTTGGGCGTTAAACGCCAGAATGGATACCATTCTGGGCGTTTAACGCCAGGATGGCAAAGGGAGAAGATTTTGTTTTTCAAATCAATTTTTTTCAAGTTTTCAAAGTTTTTCAAAATCAAATCTTTTTCAAATCATATCTTTTCAATCAAATGTTTTCAAAATCAATTTCTTTCCTTTTTCAAAGATACTGTTCCGGGGGTTACCTGAAACGTGTAGCTCGGTCGTCTGGAGAGGCCCGAGGTGGGGGTTCAGGGACCCGAGCTCGATATGTGGAGTGGTTGGTGGTTGTACCTGCAATGACACTCCGATGCTTAAGTTAGCATGGGTCCAAGCAGATAAGTGTAGAATGTGGAATGAATGAAATACCTGGGTGCTCCAGTGTATTTATAGTAGTTGGCCGTGATCTTCCCTGGATAAGATATTCTTATCTTATCTTATCTTTGGGAGTTTTATCTCTATCTTTGTGGAACCGCCCTTTCTAGGCCATTTCGGCCTTTAGGTTTTGGGCTGCGTTCCTTTTGATGGGCCTTCCTTTGCTTGATTGTCCGAGGTCCGACCTTTAGGCGTGGGCCTTAGGGCGAGGTCGGACCTTTTCATGGATTTGCCGAGTTGGAGGAGCCCGGTCAGGGTATGAACAGTGCCCCTGCCCGAGTTCGTCCTTTTTGGGAGGTCGAGCTCGGGCATAGTAGTTTTTCAAAATTCAAAAATGGCCGTTTCTGCATTTATTGCATTTTACCGTTTCTCCTTGATTTCCGTTCGGGCTCTGTGAAGGCATTATTTATTGCTCCCTTCCTTTTCTTCGTTTATTCTGTTCCTTTCCTGTTTTTCTAAGTTTCGCCATCTCCTTTTTCGAGCACCGCTTCTCTTTCTTTGTTCTTCTTCCCGAATCTTTCCGTGTGTCTTTCCGGGGTTTCCTCTGCGCCGCCGCTTCGTTCTCCTTGCTTCGGAGCTCTTCGCCTTCGTTTTCTTTCTTCCAGGTTTGTTCTCCTGTTTCTATTTTCTTGTGATCATATGCTTCTGTTCTTTGTGTGGCTCTTGTTTGTTTCTTTATGCCTGGGTTGCCCCGAAAAGAGGCGCCGCCATTGCTTTGTTTGTATATGGGGGGGGGGGCTCTTTTTGTTTTTCTGGTACTTTGTTCCGGGTTGCCGCATTTTCTTTGTTGGGTTTTTGTTTCTTGCTTGGCTGAACGGGTTTTTTGCTGTCTGCTTTATGTGATTTTTGCTTGCTTTTGTATTTCTTCTTTGTAGGTAAGAGTTTTATGTCTCGAAAGGTTCTTCAGGCGATGTCGACCAAGATTCCAAGTGGTCTTGGTTGGGTAGACCCTCTTCCTCTAAAAGTCCCTTCTGTGGTAGATTCTGAATATTTGGCTAGGTTCCGTAGGCACTGTAGCATATGTGAGAATAGAGAGTCTGAGAGGGATTATGAACTAGTAGCCCCGGATTCCGAGGAGAGAGTTTGCTTCCCGCCTTTAGATAGTTCCGAGAAGCTCTTCTTTTATGCTTATGATTGTTTTTCTCTAAGCTGAGTGTCCGACTTCCTTTTACCGACCTGGAGTCCGAGGTGTTGTGGTCTTGTAACCTTGCCCCTACGCAGCTCCATCCAAATTCTTGGGCGTTTTTAAAGCTGTTTCAACTTTTGTGTCAGTTTTTGGGCGTCGCTCCCTCTATTTCTCTTTTTTCCTACTTGTTTGTGTTGACGAAGCCGGGGTCGGGTGGAGGGAAGGTGTCTTGGGTCTCTTTTAGGGCTAACCAGGGAAGGAAGTTTTGTACCCTTTATGATGAGTCCTTTCACGATTTCAAGAACTTTTATTTCAAGGTCCGGGCTACTGGAGACGTCCGACCTTTCTTTCTGGATGAGAGTGGGGAGCCTTCTTTTCCTCTTTGTTGGCAGGAGAATGTAGTGTCTGCTAAGTATACTTTTGAGAGTCTAGATGAGGTTGAGCAGGCTTTTGTGGGTGTGGTGAGCAGTCTATGGGGTCGGGCACCTCACTTGGATACGAAGAAAATGTTGGGAGATCCAAGCCTTCTCCGTTCCGAGTTAGGTAGTTTCCCGACCTCTCCGAGATTCTTCTTTTTTAGTATTTTGGTTTTGCTTGTTTTTGGTGGAATTTCTGTTGTGGTAATCCTTTTCTTTTTATTTCTGCAGAGATGTCTTCTCAGGCGGATTCCATGAAGTTCCTTCGTCGGACGAAGAAGTCTGTGGCTGCTCGAAATATCGAGGCTGGGGAGGCTTCTGCCCGATCTTCTCCGCAGAAGACTACCGTGGGTGTTCAGACTCGGTCGAAGACTATTCCGACTCCCCAGTTCCGAGCTATAAATCAAGACCCTCCGACCTCCGGGCCTGCTACCTCTTCTCCTCCCCCGTTCTCGGGTCCTCCTCCCAAGAAGCAGAAGACCTCTCAAGAGCTTGCGGGTTTTAACAATAAGGATTTCGATGCTCTTGGTTGGATTGAACAGCATATTCTCCCTCAGACTTTTATTTCTACTGATGACGTGTCTATGGAGCACCATTTTCAATATATGGCGCGGAGTTGTGTTTGGATGGCCAGTCTTCATGCTGCTATTGCCCGGGAGTTCAAGAAATCCCCCATTGGTGCGACCAGCTCCCGACTTGAGAAGGCTCAGTCTGAGTTTGAGAGGATTAGTGAGCTGAAGGCTGCTAGGATCACTGAGCTGGAGGCCTCTCTGGAGAAAGAGAAAGCTAAAGCTACCGCGGCTGTGGCGGCAGCGAAAGCATCTGAGGAGATGGCGAAGGCGGCGACGGAGAATTATACTCGGGTATACGCCGAGCTTGTGGAGACAAAGGAGAAGTTGCAATCTGCTCGGGATGATTTTTACGAGCTAGAGGGTCATGTGGCCAAGGGTATGGATGCTATGTTTGGAAATTTGAAGGATCAGGTCCGGGTTCTTGCTCCTGACCTGGATCTGAGTTTGTTGAGTACGGATAACGTTGTTGTGGAGGGAAAGATTGTTCCTGCTCCCAACGAGGATGAGGTTCCGGTGTCCGACCTTAATGTTCCGGTTGCGAACCCGACCTCACCTTTGGCCGGGGATGGATCTGGTGTGGAGGTTTCAAACCGAGATGATGGTGCTGTCAAGGCTGTCCCGATTTCTATGGTTCTTCCTCCGCAGCCTTCTACCGATGTGGAATCCGGAAAGGACCTTGATCCTCTGTAATCTTTTATTTTTGGTTCTTTGCCCGGCCTGTGGGCTCTTTTATTTTTGGATGGTTTCTGTGAACGCTTTGGACGCTTTTCTGCTATTAGCTACTTGTAGTAACTTTTTAGCTTATTATGCGGTGTTTTGCTTTGACTTTTTGTTCCGCTTTTATGCTTTTTAGTTGTTTTTTGGATAACAACTTTTTAGCTAGCGCTTGAAACTTCGTTTTTATCCTTTCCTTCGATTTCGTTTCTTCGCTTGTACTTTTTTAGTTGTTTTTGGATAACAACTTTTTTAGTAAGCGTTTTCGAAACTTCGTTTTATCCTTTCCTTCGATTTCGTTTCTTCGCTTGTACTTTTTTAGTTGTTTTTGGATAACAACTTTTTAGTAAGCGTTTTCGAAACTTCGTTTTATCCTTTCCTTCGATTTCGTTTCTTCGCTTGTACTTTTTTAGTTGTTTTTGGATAACAACTTTTAGTAAGCGTTTTCGAAATCTTGGCTTTTGCCGTTTTAAGGCTTCTTTCTTGGATCCGGGCTTTTTCTCGGACCTCGGGCGTTCGAGTACGTCCCTTTGTTGGGTCCGACCTTGTTTGGTCGGCCTTTTAAGTTATTTTTGTAATCTCTTTTTATTTGGCTTTTTGAGCCTTTTCAGAGTTGCTTTATAACTTCTCACATTAATTTGAACCTCGTCGCTTTATCTTTGCCGACCTTGTGTGGTCTCTTGGCAAATGATTTTTTGCGTTTTGCCGAGCATAAATTAATGCGCCTTGGCGGGGTACTTTTCAGGACTTGTTTCATTTATGAGGAAGGAGAAAAGAAAATAGAAAAATTTGATTAGTATTAAAAAAGAAGGAATATTTACAGAGTGTTTACCCTTGACTAGGTCGGGTGTCTTTATTTAACCGGGTGTCTCATTAAAAAACCCTTGTAGGGAAAAAGAGTACACCTCGGGTTAAATTTTTCTAGCTGTAGTACCGTCTTAGATTGCAGGCGTGCCAGGCCCTGGGCAGCTCATTGCCTTCTAGGTCGGATACCTTGTAGTAGCCTGTCCCTAAGACTTCTGTTACTTTGTAGGGTCCTTTCCAATTTGCAGCTAGCTTTCCTTCTCCCGACTTTTGTGTTCCGATGTCATTTCGGATTAGAATTAGGTCGTGAATGGAGAAGCTTCGCTTTATTACTTTCTGATTGTATCTAAGTGCCGTTCGCCGTTTTAAGGCTTCTTCTTGGATTCGGGTTCTTTCTCGGACCTCGTTGAGGAGGTCGAGTTCTTCCCTTTGTGCCTGCGGGTTACCTTTTTCGTTGTAGAAGATGGTTCTAGGTGACCCTTCCTCTATTTCGACAGGAATCATTGCCTCCATCCCATAGGCTAGTCGGAATGGCGATTCTCCCGTTGTAGAGTGTGGAGTTGTCCGATATGCCCATAGCACCTGGGGAAGCTCTTCGGCCCATGCCCCTTTGGCTTCTTGGAGTCTCCGTTTTAACCCGGCCAAGATAACTTTATTTGCAGCCTCTGCTTGTCCATTGGCTTGTGGGTGCTCGACTGAGGTGAATTGCTGTTTGATTTTTAGTTCGGCCACCAAGTTCTGAAAACTTGTGTCTGTGAACTGTGTTCCATTGTCTGTTGTGATGGAGTAGGGGACTCCGAACCTTGTGACAATGTTTTTGTATAGGAATTTGCGACTTTTCTGAGCCGTAATGGTGGCTAAGGGTTCAGCTTCGATCCACTTTGTGAAGTAGTCGACCCCTACTATGAGGTATTTGACTTGCCCCGGTCCTTGGGGGAATGGGCCGAGTAGGTCAAGTCCCCATTTTGCGAAGGGCCATGGTGCGGTGATGCTGATAAGGTCTTCAGGTGGTGCCTTGTGAAAATTGGCGTGTTTTTGGCAGGGGGGGCATATCTTCATAAATTCCGTTGCGTCTCTTTGCAAGGTTGGCCAGTAGAACCCGGCTCGGACTACTTTTTTGGATAATGCCCGAGCTCCGAGATGGTTCCCACACATGCCTCCGTGGACTTCTTCGAGGACGTTCTTTGTTTCTGAGGTCGGGACGCACCTAAGGAGGGGATTTGAGAATCCTCTTCTGTATAATACGTCGTGAATTAGCGTATAATTCTGGGCGTCTTTCGTGAGTCTTTTAGCTTCCTTTCTTTCGGCGGGAAGAGTTCCCGACTTCAGGTAGTTGAGTATGGGGGTCATCCATCCTTGTTGTTGGCTGGATATATTTAGCGTTTCTTCCCCTCTTAGCATGGAGGGAGATTGTAAGGTTTCCTGGAGGAGACTTCTGTTGTTGCCTCCGGGTTTGGTGCTGGCGAGCTTTGAGAGGGCGTCTGCCCGGGCGTTTTGTTCCCGAGGTATGTGCTGGATCTGTATTTCTGAAAAGTGGCGTAATTGTGCCTGTGTTTGGTCCAGGTATTTCTTCATAGTCGGGTCTTTGGCCTGGTAGCTTCCATTTACTTGTGACGTGACGACCTGGGAGTCACTGAAGATCGTGATTTTCTGGGCTCCGACCTCTTCGGCTAGCTTTAGACCTGCTAGTAGGGCCTCGTATTCGGCTTGATTGTTTGAAGCTTGGAACTCGAATTTTAGGGATAGTTCTATCCGCGTTCCTTGGTCGCTTTCGAGTATAACCCCGGCTCCGCTTCCTGTTTTGTTTGAGGACCCGTCGACATACAGGTTCCATGAGAGTGGAGTTCCAGGGGTTTCAGTGTATTCTACGATGAAGTCGGCTAGATACTGAGATTTTATGGCAGTCCGGGCTTCATAGTGGAGGTCGAACTCGGACAGTTCCACCGCCCATTGTAGTATTCGTCCTGCCAGGTCTGTTTTTTGCAGGATGTGTCTCATGGGTTGGTTTGTCCGGATTTTGATGGTGTGGGCTTGAAAGTAGGGACGGAGCCTCCGAGCTGTGAACACTAGGGCGTAGGCGAATTTTTCTATCTTCTGATAGTTTAATTCGGCCCCTTGTAGTGCTTTGCTTACAAAGTATATGGGGCGTTGTCCTTGGTCATTTTCTCGTATTAACGCTGAAGCGACTGCTCGATTTCCAACCGAGAGGTATAGTACGAGTTCTTCTCCTTTTAGAGGTCGGGTTAGGATTGGTGGCTGTCCAAGGAATTCCTTGAATTCTTGAAAGGCTTTTTCGCACTCCGGGGTCCATGAGAAGGGTTTCCCTTTCTTCAGGAGTGAGTAAAGAGGTAGTGATTTTATTGCTGATCCTGCCAAGAATCTTGATAGGGCGGCTAGCCTTCCATTCAGTTGTTGTACTTCTTTGACACACGTCGGACTCTTCATATTGAGTATCGCTTGGCATTTGTCCGGGTTTGCTTCGATGCCCCTTTGAGTCAGCATGAAGCCTAAGAACTTTCCGGCTTCTGCGGCGAAGGTGCACTTTGTCGGGTTAAGTCTCATGTTGTGTTTTCTGAGGGTGCCGAAGATACTGGTGAGGTCGGTCAGCAAGTTTCTGTCTTCTTGTGTCTTTACCAGCATGTCGTCGACGTACACCTCCAGCTGTAGTCCGATGTGCTCTGAGAACACTTTGTTCATTAGCCTCTGGTAGGTTGCCCCTGCGTTCTTTAGCCCGAAGGGCATTACTACGTAGCAGTAGTTTGCCCTTGGGGTTATGAACGAGGTCTTTTCTTGGTCGGGTTCGTACATCGGGATTTGATTGTATCCCGAGTATGCGTCCATGAAGGAGAGATATCTGTAGCCTGAGGCTGCGTCTACTAAGGTGTCGATGTTTGGTAGTGGATATGGGTCTTTGGGGCAGGCTTTGTTGAGATCCGTGTAATCGACGCACATCCTCCATTTTCCGTTAGGCTTTTTTACCAGGACCATGTTTGCGAGCCATAGGGGGTATTTTACTTCCCTAATGAACCCTGCATCTAGCAGTGCTCGTACCTGTTCTTCTATTGCTTGCATGCGCTCGGGTCCGAGCTTCCGGCGTCTTTGTTGGACCGGTCTGGATCCCGGGTATACTGATAGCTTATGGCACATCAGGTCGGGGCTTATGCCTGGCATGTCGGAGGCTTTCCATGCGAAGAGGTCGGAATTTCCCTTTAAGAGGGTTATGAGTTCCTCTTTTAGGCCTGCCTCAAGGTTTGCTCCTATGTTTGTTATTTTTTCAGGTGTGTTCCCAATTTGGACTTTTTCGGTTTCTCCCTCTGGTTGTGGCCGAAGATCTTCTCGGGTTTGAACTCGTCCGAGTTCTATTGTGTTGATCTCTTTCCCTTTTAGGCTCAGGCTTTCGTTGTAGCATCGCCGCGCTAGCTTTTGGTCGCCTTTTAGGGTAGCGATTCCTTTTGCGGTAGGGAACTTCATACAGAGGTGTGGGGTCGAGACTATTGCTGCTAATCTGTTTAGGGTTGGTCGCCCAATGAGGGCATTGTATGCTGAAGTGACGTCGACTATAATGTAGTCGATGCTTAATGTTTTAGATTGCTCGCCTCTTCCAAAGGTAGTGTGTAGCGAGATGTATCCTAAGGGACGGATCGGGGTGTCCCCTAGCCCAAATAGGTCGGTGGGATAGGCCTTTAGCTCTCTTTCTTCAAGTCCGAGCTTGTCGAAGGCCGTTTTAAACAGGATATCTGCTGAGCTTCCCTGGTCAATCAGGGTTCGATGTAAGTTGGCGTTTGCTAGGATAATGGTGATACCATTGGGTCGTCGTGCCCGGGTATTATCCCTTGAGCATCTTCTCGGGTAAATGAGATAGTAGGTAATTCAGGCAGGGGACTGTCTTCTCGGACATGATAGACTTCTTTGAGGTGTCTTTTCGTGAGGATCTGGATGTTCCTCCGCCTGCAAAACCTCCATTTATCATGTGTACGTGCCTTTCGGGGGTTTGCGGGGTTTGTTCGGCCCGACCTTCGTTATCTCCCCGCCTTCTTTTCCTGGTCTCTTCTCCTTTCTCTGCTATGTATCTGTCGAGTTTTCCTTCTCTGGCTAGCTTTTCTATAACATTTTTTAGGTCGTAGCAGTCGTTAGTAGGATGACTGTAGAGTTTGTGATATTCACAGTACTCGGACCGATCTCTCCCCGCTCTCTTGTGTTTTAGAGGTCGGGGCGGGGGGATCTTTTCGGTGTGGCATACTTCTCTGTAGACGTCTACCAGGGAGACTCGGAGGGGGGTGTAGTTGTGGTACTTCCGTGGCTTATCCAAGTTGGGTTCTTCTTTCTTCTTCTGTTCCCGATCTCGCTCTCGGAGTGGGTAGGTTGATTCCTTCCTAGAAGAGTCTCTTAGCTGGGAGGTTTCCTCCATGTTGATATATTTTTCTGCCCGCTCCTGCACCTCGTATAGGGAGGTCGGGTATCGTTTGGATAGGGATTGGCTAAACGGTCCCTCTTTTAGGCCGTTTGCTAGTCCCATGATGGCTGCTTCGGTGGGTAAGTGTTGTATGTCCAGGCAGGCTTTGTTGAATCGCTCCATGTATTCTCGGAGGGTTTCTTGGTTACCTTGTTTGATCCCGAGTAGACTGGGGGCATGTTTCGTCTTGTCCTTTTGAATAGAGAACCTTGTTAGGAATTTTTTGGTCAGGTCTTCGAAGCTGGTGATTGATCTTGGTGGCAGGTTGTCGAACCACTTCATGGCTGTCTTGGTGAGAGTGGTGGGGAAGGCTTTGCACCGAATCACGTCGGAGGCGTCGACTAGGTACATTCTGCTTCTGAAATTGCTGAGGTGGTGACTTGGATCGGTGGTGCCGTCGTAGAGATCCATATCGGGTGGTTTGAAGTTTCGCGGTACCTTCTCCTTCATGATCTCTTGCGTGAAGGGATCATGGTTGCCTTCGGGGGTGGTGCCGCTGATGAGCGGATAATTTGTATGCTTTTTGGCATTGTTTTTAGTATGTTTTTAGTAGTTTTAGTTTAGTTTTTATTATATTTTTATTAGTTTTTAATTAAAATTCACTTTTCTGGACTTTACTATGAGTTTGTGTGTTTTTCTGTGATTTCAGGTATTTTCTGGCTGAAATTGAGGGACCTGAGCAAAAATCTGATTCAGAGACTGAAAAGGACTGCAGATGCTGTTGGATTCTGACCTCCCTGCACTCGAAGTGGATTTTCTGGAGCTACAGAAGCCCAATTGGCGCGCTCTCAATGGCGTTGGAAAGTAGACATCCTGGGCTTTCCAGCAATATATAATAGTCCATACTTTGCCCAAGATTTGATGGCCCAAACCGGCGTTCAAAGTCACCTTCAGAATTCCCAGCGTTAAACGCCGGAACTGGCACCTAATTGGGAGTTAAACGCCCAAACTGGCATAAAAGCTGGAGTTAAACGCCAAGAAGAGTCTCTACACGAAAAATGCTTCATTGCTCAGCCCAAGCACACACCAAGTGGGCCCGGAAGTGGATTTTTATGTCATTTACTCATCTTTGTACACCTTAGGCTACTAGTTTTCTATAAGTAGGACCTTTTACTATTGTATTTGAATCTTCGGACATCTAGTTCTTAGATCATTTGAGGGCTGGCCTCACGGCCATGCCTAGACCTTGTTCTTATGTATTTTCAACGGTGGAGTTTCTACACACCATAGATTAAGGTGTGGAGCTCTGCTGTACCTCGAGTATTAATGCAATTACTATTGTTCTTCCATTCAATTCCGCTTGTTCTTTATCCAAGATATCACTTGTTCTTCAACATGATGAAGGTGATGATTGACGCCCATCATCATTCTCACCCATGAACAAGGTGACTGACAACCATTCTTGTTCTACAAGCATCTGAGGCTTAGTGAATATCTCTTGGATTCTTCGGAATCTTCGTGGTATAGGCAGGACCTGATGGCGGCATTCAAGAGAATCCGGAAGGTCTAAACCTTGTCTGTGGTATTCTGAGTAGGATTCAATGATTGAATGACTGTGACGTGCTTCAAACCTGTAACCTACTGGGCGTTAGTGACAGACGCAAAAGAGTGATTCTATTCCGGTAGGGGAGGGAACCAAACCGGTGATTGGCAGCACTGTGACAGAGTGTGTGCATTAGCTTTCACTGCGCGGATGGGAGGTAGCTGCTGACAACAGTGAAACCCTACACGAGCTTGCCATGGAAAGGAGTAAGAAAGGATTGGATGAAGACAGTAAGAAAGCAGAGAGACGGAAGGGAAGGCATCTTCATACACTTGTCTGAAGCTCTTACACCAATGATATACATAAGTATCTCTATCTTTATCTTTATGTTATTTTCGTTCATCACCATTATACATTTGAGTCTGCCTGACTGAGATTTACAAGATGACCATAGCTTGCTTCATACCACCAATCTCCGTGGGATCGACCCTTACTCGCGTAAGGTTTATTACTTGGACGACCCAGTGCACTTGCTGGTTAGTTGTGCGAAGTTGTATTGATCACAATTTCGTGCACCAAGTTTTTGGCGCCGTTGCCGGGGATTGTTCTTGTGTATGGACAACTGACGGTTCATCTTGTTGCTTAGATTAGGTATTATTTTTCTTCAGAGTTCTTAAGAATGAATTCTAGTGTTTCAAGGTGATGTTCTTATCATCACCAAAGCTGATTGATCATCATCAATTTAGCTCTTGAATGCAATGTCCTGCTGAAGCTTAGCCGGCCATGTCTAATTCCTTTAGACTAAAGCTCTAGACTAAGATTGCATGATTCCTGGAATTCTCATTAAGAATTTTGATACCTTTATTTTCCTTTTCACTTAATTTTCGAAAAAGCACAAAAAAATTACAAAATCATAAAATCCAAAAATATTTCTTGTTTGAGTCTAGAGTCTCATCTTAAGTTTGGTGTCAATTGCATGTTTCTGTTCTTCTTGCATTTTTCGAATTTTTTTGCATGTGTCTTAATTAATCTTCAAGTTGTTCTTGATGATTTTCTTGTTTTGATCTTTGAATTCTATTGACTTGAGTGTTTTGTTGTTTCTCATATGCATTCTCATTTTGTTAGTGTCAGTAGTGTACAAACTGCTAAGTTTGGTGTCTTGCATGCATTGTTACTTGATTTTAGTTGCATTTTGATTATTCCTTATTATTAAAAATCCAAAAATATTTTTAATTTGTGTCTTTTCAAGTCAATAATACAGAGAATTGAAGATTCAGAACATACTGCAGAGGAATTATACAGAAAAAGCTGGGCATTCAAAAATGCCCAGTGAAGAAGACAGACTGGCGTTTAAACGCCAGCCAGGGTGCCTGGTTGGGCGTTTAACGCCCAAAAGGGTATAGTTTTGGGCGTTAAACGCCAGAATGTGCACCATTCTGGGCGTTTAACGCCAGGATGGCAAAGGGGGAAGATTTTGTTTTTCAAATCAAATTTTTTTCAAGTTTTCAAAGTTTTTCAAAATCAAATCTTTTTCAAATCATATCTTTTCAATCAAATGTTTTCAAAATCAATTTCTTTCCTTTTTCAAAGATACTTACTAACAATTAATGATTTGATTGAACATTTTTTGCCTTTTCTGTTGAGGAAGGTTTTATGTTTGAATCATATCTTTTCTTGTTAGGCAAGTCATTAATTTTTAAAATCAAATCTTTTAAAATTGTTTTCAAATCATATCTTTTAAAATTGTTTTCAAATCATATCTTTTTAAAATTGTTTTCAAATCATATCTCTTCAATCATATCTTTTTAAAACCATAATTTTTCAATCACATCTTTTTCAAAATAAGTTTTCAATCATATCTTTTTGATTTCTAATTTAAAATCTTTTTCAAAAATTACTTGATTTCTTTTCCACTCTTATTTTCGAAAATCAATTAAGTGTTTTTCAAAATGTTTTCAAAATCTTTTACTTAAATTTTCGAAAATTACTTCCCTTCTTCTCACATCCTTCTATTTTTGGACTAACTCTATTCCTTAATGCAAAATTCGAACTCCATCTTCTTTGATAAGTTCGAATTTCTACCTCTGTCTTCCATTTTTCTTCCTCTGACACCTAAAGGAATCTCTATACTGTGACATAGAGGATTCCATACTTTCTTGTTCTCTTCTCTTTATATAAGTAGGAACAAAGACAAAGGCATTCTTGTTGAAGCTGACCTGAACTGAGAGGACCTGACCGAATTCTTCAAAAGAAGAAGAAGACATGGCAGCCGAAAACACAACAATGCCAACAATGCAAGGAAGGTGCTGGGTGACTTTACTGCACCTACTCCCAACTTCTATGGGAGAAGCATCTCTATCCCTGCCATTGGAGCAAACAACTTTGAGCTAAAGCCTCAATTAGTTTCTCTAATGCAACAGAATTGCAAGTTCCATGGACTTCCAATGGAAGATCCTCATCAGTTTTTAGCTGAGTTCTTGCAAATCTGTGACACAGTCAAGACTAATGGGGTTGACCCTGAGGTCTATAGACTGATGCTATTCCCTTTTGCTGTAAGAGACAGAGCTAGGACATGGTTGGACTCTCAACCTAAGGAAAGCCTGGACTCTTGGGAAAAGCTAGTCAATGCCTTCTTGGCAAAGTTCTTTCCACCACAAAGATGGAGTAAGCTTAGAGTGGAAGTCCAAACCTTCAGACAGAAGGATGGAGAATCCCTCTATGAAGCTTGGGAAAGATACAAACAATTAGTCAGAAAATGTCCCTCAGACATGCTTTCTGAATGGAGCATCATAGGTATTTTCTATGATGGTCTCTCTGAACTATCCAAGATGTCTTTGGATAGCTCTGCTGGAGGATCTCTTCACTTGAAGAAGACGCCTACAGAGGCTCAAGAACTAATTGAAATGGTTGCAAATAACCAATTCATGTACACTTCTGAAAGGAATCCTGTAAACAATGGGACTAATCAGAAGAAAGGAGTTCTTGAGATTGATACTCTGAATGCCATATTGGCTCAGAATAAAATATTGACTCAACAAGTCAATTTGATTTCTCAAAGTCTGTCTGGAATGCAAAATGCACCAAGCAGTACTAAGGATGCTTCATCTGAGGAAGAAGCCTATGATCCTGAGAACTCTTCAATGGAAGAGGTGAATTACCTAGGAGAACCCTATGGAAACACCTATAATTCTTCATGGAGAAATCACCCAATTTCTCATGGAAGAATCAAGAGAGACCTCAACAAGGTTTCAATAACAATATGGTGGAAGAAACAGGTTTAGCAATGGCAAGCCTTTTCCATCATCTTCTCAGCAACAGACAGAGAGTTCTAAGCAGAGTACTTCTGACTTAGCAACAATGGTCTCTGATCTAATAAAGACCACTCAAAGTTTCATGACTGAAACAAGGTCCTCCATTAGGATTTGGAAGGACAAGTGGGTCAGCTGAGTAAGAAAATTAATGAACTCCCTCCTAGTACTCTCCCAAGCAATATAGAAGAAAATCCAAAAGGAGAGTGCAAAGCCATAGACATGGCCGAATATGGAGAGGAAAGAGAGGAGGAGGACGCCATTGAGGAAGACCCCAATGGGCGTGCACCAATCTCCTCTGAGTTCCTCAATGAGGAACAATGGGAATCTGAGGCTCAAAATGAGACCATAGAGATTCCATTGGACTTACTTCTGCCATTCATGAGCTCTGATGAGTATTCTTCCTCTGAAGAGGATGAGTATGTCACTGAAGAGCAAGTTGCTAAATACCTTGAAGCAATCATGAAGCTAAATGACAAGTTATTTGGAATGAGACTTGGGAGGATGAACCACCTTTGCTCACCAAAGAACTGGATGACTTGTCTAGGCAGAAACTGCCTCAAAAGAGGCAGGATCCTGGGAAGTTTTCTATACCTTGTACCATAGGCACCATGACCTTCAAGAAGGCCTTGTGTGACTTAGGGTCAAGTGTAAACTCATGCCCCTCTCTGTAATGGAGAAATTAGGGATCTTTGAGGTGCAAGCTGCAAGAATCTCATTAGAGATGGCAGACAATTCAAGAAAACAAGCTCATGGACTTGTAGAGAATGTTTTGGTGAAGATTGAAGACCATTACATCCCTACTGACTTCATAGTCCTAGAGACTGGGAAGTGCATGGATGAATCCATCATCCTTGGCAGACCCTTCCTAGCCACAGCAAAGGCTGTGATTGATGTTGATAGAGGAGAGTTGATCATTCAAGTGAATGAAGAATCCTTGGTGTTTAAGGCCCAAGGACATCCCTCTATCATCATGGAGAGGAAGCATGAAGAGCTTCTCTCAAAACAGAGCCAAGCAGAGCCCCCACAGTCAAACTCTAAGTTTGGTGTTGGGAGGCCACAACCAAACTCTAAGTTTGGTGTTGAACCCCCACATTCAAACTCTAAGTTTGGTGTTGGGAGGTTCCAACACGGTTCTGAGTATTTCTGAGGCTCCATGAGAGTCCTCTGTCAAGCTAATGACATTAAAGAAGCGCTTGTTGGGAGGCAACCCAATGTTTTATAGCTAACTATTTTCTTTTGTTATTTTATCTTTTTTGTAGGTTGATGATCATAAGAAGTCACAAAATCCATTGAAAAAGCAAAAACAGAATGAAAAACAGGAAGAAAAACAGCACACCCTGGAGGAAGATGCTGCTGGCGTTCAAACGCCAGTCAGCCTAGCAGTTGGGCGTTTAACGCCCAGTCTGGCACCCTTCTGGGCGTTTAACGCCAGAAAGGGGCACCAGACTGGCGTTAAACGCCAGTAAAGGGCAAAAACCTGGCGTTAAACGCCAGAAATGGGCACCAGCCCGGCGTTTAACGCCAGAAATGGCTCAAAACGTGGATTTTGATGCCATTTGGTGCAGGGATGACTTTTTCTTGACACCTCAGGATCTGTGGACCCCACAGGATCCCCACCAACCCCACCACTCTCTCTCTTCTTCTTCACCCATTCACCAATCACCTCAACATCTCTTTCTCTTCACCACTCACATCCATCCTTCATAAACCACCACTTCTCCCCCTTTTTTGGCCGAACCACAAAGCCATCTCCCTCTCCCCCATTTCTTCTTCTTCTACTCTCTTCTTTCTTCTTTTGCTCGAGGACGAGCAAACCTTTTAAGTTTGGTGTGGTAAAAGCATTGCTTTTTGTTTTTCCATAACCATTTATGGCATCCAAAGCCGGTTCAACTGAGAAGGCATGACCTCAAGCCCATCACTAAGAAGAAGATGGAGCAAACAAGAGACCCCTCTCATCAAGAAATCCCTGAGATACCTCAAGGGATGCACTTTCCTCCACAAGACTACTGGGAGCAAATTAACACCTCCTTAGGAAAATTAAGTTCTAACATGGGATAACTAAGGGTGAGCACCAAGAACATGCCATCCTCCTCCATGAAATTGGAGAAGATCAAAGGATCATGAGAGAGGAGCAACAAAGACAAGGAAGAGACATTGAGGAGCTCAAGCACTCCATAGGATCTTCAAGAGAAAGAAAGAGCCGCCATCACTAAGGTGGACCGTTCTTTAATCTCCTTGTTCTTTATTTCTATTTTTCGAATTTTTATGCTTATGTTTATCCATGTTTGTGTCTTATGATCATTAGTGTCTTAGTGTCTATGCCTTAAAGCTATGAATATAAATCCATCACCTTTCTTAAAAGAAAACTGTTTTTATCACAAAAGAACAAGAAGTACAGGATTTCAAATTCATCTTTAAAACTAGCTTAATTAGTTTGATGTGGTGGCAACACTTTGTTCTCTGAATGTATGCTTGAACAGTGCATATGTCTTTTGAATTTGTTGTTCATGAATGTTAAAGTTGTTGGCTCTTGAAAGAATGATGAAAAAGGAGACATGTTACTGAGGATCTGAAAAATCATAAAAATGATTCTTGAAGCAAGAAAAAGCAGTGAATACAAAAAAAAAAAAAGGAGAAAAACGAGAAAAAGGGGAGAAAAAGAAAAAAAAAAAGAAAGAATAAAGTTGTGATCCAAGGCAATAAGAGTGGCTTAAGAACCCTGGACACCTCTAATTGGGGACTCTAGCAAAGCTGAGTCACAATCTGAAAGGTTCCCCAATTATGTGTCTGTGGCATGTATGTATCCGGTGGTAATACTGGAAGACAGAGTGCTTTGGGCCACGGCCAAGACTCAATAAGGAGCTGTGTTCAAGGATCATCATACTTAACTAGGAGAATCAATAACACTATCTGGATTCTGAGTTCCTAAAGAAGCCAATCATTCTGAATCTCAAAGGATAAAGTGAGATGCCAAAACTGTTCGGAGGCAAAAAGCTACTAGTCCCGCTCATCTAATTTGGAGCTTAGTTTCATTGATAATTTGGAGTCTATAGTATATTCTCTTCTTTTTATCTTATTTGATTTTCAGTTGCTTGGGGACAAGCAACAATTTAAGTTTGGTGTTGTGATGAGCGGATAATTTGTATGCTTTTTGGCATTGTTTTTAGTATGTTTTTAGTAGTTTAGTTTAGTTTTTATTATTTTTATTAGTTTTTAATTAAAATTCACTTTTCTGGACTTTACTATGAGTTTGTGTGTTTTTCTGTGATTTCAGGTATTTTCTGGCTGAAATTGAGGGACCTGAGCAAAAATCTGATTCAGAGACTGAAAAGGACTGCAGATGCTGTTGGATTCTGACCTCCCTGCACTCGAAGTGGATTTTCTGGAGCTACAGAACCCAATTGGCGCGCTCTCAACGGCGTTGGAAAGTAGACATCCTGGGCTTTCCAGAAATATATAATAGTCCATACTTTGCCCAAGATTTGATGGCCCAAACCGGCGTTCAAAGTCACCTTCAGAATTCCCAGCGTTAAACGCCGGAACTGGCACCTAATTGGGAGTTAAACGCCCAAACTGGCATAAAAGCTGGAGTTAAACGCCAAGAAGAGTCTCTACACGAAAAATGCTTCATTGCTCAGCCCAAGCACACACCAAGTGGGCCCGGAAGTGGATTTTTATGTCATTTACTCATCTTTGTACACCTTAGGCTACTAGTTTTCTATAAGTAGGACCTTTTACTATTGTATTTGAATCTTCGGACATCTAGTTCTTAGATCATTTGAGGGCTGGCCTCACGGCCATGCCTAGACCTTGTTCTTATGTATTTTCAACGGTGGAGTTTCTACACACATAGATTAAGGTGTGGAGCTCTGCTGTACCTCGAGTATTAATGCAATTACTATTGTTCTTCCATTCAATTCCGCTTGTTCTTTATCCAAGATATCACTTGTTCTTCAACATGATGAAGGTGATGATTGACGCCCATCATCATTCTCACCCATGAACAAGGTGACTGACAACCATTCTTGTTCTACAAGCATCTGAGGCTTAGTGAATATCTCTTGGATTCTTCGAATCTTCGTGGTATAGGCAGGACCTGATGGCGGCATTCAAGAGAATCCGGAAGGTCTAAACCTTGTCTGTGGTATTCTGAGTAGGATTCAATGATTGAATGACTGTGACGTGCTTCAAACCTGTAACCTACTGGGCGTTAGTGACAGACGCAAAAGAGTGATTCTATTCCGGTAGGGGAGGGAACCAAACCGGTGATTGGCAGCACTGTGACAGAGTGTGTGCATTAGCTTTCACTGCGCGGATGGGAGGTAGCTGCTGACAACAGTGAAACCCTACACGAGCTTGCCATGGAAAGGAGTAAGAAAGGATTGGATGAAGACAGTAAGAAAGCAGAGAGACGGAAGGGAAGGCATCTTCATACACTTGTCTGAAGCTCTTACACCAATGATATACATAAGTATCTCTATCTTTATCTTTATGTTATTTTCGTTCATCACCATTATACATTTGAGTCTGCCTGACTGAGATTTACAAGATGACCATAGCTTGCTTCATACCACCAATCTCCGTGGGATCGACCCTTACTCGCGTAAGGTTTATTACTTGGACGACCCAGTGCACTTGCTGGTTAGTTGTGCGAAGTTGTATTGATCACAATTTCGTGCACCAGCCGCGTTCTGTCCGGCCTTTCAGGTTGGCCTCTATCTTCCGCAGTTTTTCTTCTAATTCTCTGCGCTTTCGAGTCTCCCTCCTCAGATCTTGTTCAGTTTCTTTCTGTTTCTTTATGTCCTCTTCGAGTCGTTTCAGTCGGTTTTGTTGTGCCTGAACTGCTTCTAGAATTTCCGAGCTCTTTTCTTTTTCGGGATTTTGTGGATCTTTGTTTGGGAGTGATGTCTTTGGGTGATTCTGTTTGTTTCCTCCTGGAGTGCGTGGTGACAGTGGGCTGTCCGGACGTTCTCCGGTGTCAATTTCTTCTTCTTGTTCAGACGCAGCACGGTCATTGTTGTGAGGGTCGTCCGCCATGGTAGAGGGATGACTTCCAGGGTCTCCGGCAACGGCGCCAATGTTCCGGGGGTTACCTGAAACGTGTAGCTCGGTCGTCTGGAGAGGCCCGAGGTGGGGGTTCAGGGACCCGAGCTCGATATGTGGAGTGGTTGGTGGTTGTACCTGCAATGACACTCCGATGCTTAAGTTAGCATGGGTCCAAGCAGATAAGTGTAGAATGTGGAATGAATGGAATACCTGGGTGCTCTAGTGTATTTATAGTAGTTGGCCGTGATCTTCCCTGGATAAGATATTCTTATCTTATCTTATCTTTGGGAGTTTTATCTCTATCTTTGTGGAACCGCCCTTTCTAGGCCATTTCGGCCTTTAGGTTTTGGGCTGCGTTCCTTTTGATGGGCCTTCCTTTGCTTGATTGTCCGAGGTCCGACCTTTAGGCGTGGGCCTTAGGGCGAGGTCGGACCTTTTCATGGATTTGCCGAGTTGGAGGAGCCCGGTCAGGGTATGAACAGATACTTACTAACAATTAATGATTTGATTGAACATCTCAAATTTGTTGCCTTTCCTGTTGAGGAAGGTTTAATGTTTGAATCATATCTTTTCTTGTTAGGCAAGTCATTAATTTTTAAAATCATATCTTTAAAAATTGTTTTCAAATCAAATCTTTTTAAAATTGTTTTCAAATCATATCTTCTCAATCACATCTTTTTCAAAATAAGTTCTCAATCAAATCTTTTTAATTTCTAATTTCAAAATCTTTTTCAAAAATCACTTGATTTCTTTCTTACTTTTAATTTCGAAAATCAATTAGTGGTTTTCAAAAATGTTTTCAAAATATTTTAATTAATTTTCGAAAAATTACTTCCATCCTTCTCACATCCTTCTATTTATGGAGTACCACTCCTTCTTAATGCACAATTCGAACCTTATCTAAGTAAAGTTCGAATTCTCCTTCTCCTTCTTCTTTCTATTTCTCTTTTCCTCTGACACCTCAAGGAATCTCTATACTGTGACATAGAGGATTCCACATTTTCTTGTTCTCTTCTCTTTCATATGAGCAGGAGCAAAGACAAAGGCATTCTTGTTGAAGCTGACCCTGAACCCGAAAGGACCTTGAAGAGAAAACTAAGAGAAGCCAAAGCACAACTCTCTTTAGAGGACCTGACCGAATTCTTCAAAGAAGAAGAAGACATGGCAGCCGAAAACAACAATAATGCAAACAATGCAAGGAAGGTGCTGGGTGACTTTACTGCACCTACTCCTGATTTTTATGGGAGAAGCATCTCTATCCCTGCCATTGGAGCAAACAACTTTGAGCTTAAACCTCAATTAGTTTCTCTAATGCAACAGAATTGCAAGTTCCATGGACTTCCAATGGAAGATCCTCATCAGTTCTTAGCTGAATTCTTGCAAATCTGTGACACAGTCAAGACTAATGGGGTTGACCCTGAGGTCTATAGACTGATGCTATTCCCTTTTGCTGTAAGAGACAGATCTAGGATATGGTTGGACTCTCAACCTAAAGAAAGCCTGGACTCTTGGGAAAAGCTAGTCAATGCCTTCTTGGCAAAGTTCTTTCCACCTCAAAGATGGAGCAAGCATAGAGTGGAAGTCCAAACTTTCAGACAGAAGGATGGAGAATCCCTCTATGAAGCTTGGGAAAGATACAAACAATTAATCAGAAAATGTCCTTCTGACATGCTTTCTGAATGGAGCATCATAGGTATTTTCTATGATGGTCTCTCCGAACTATCCAAGATGTCCTTGGATAGCTCTGCTGGAGGATCTCTTCATCTGAAGAAGACGCCTACAAAAGCTCAAGAGCTAATTGAGATGGTTGCAAATAACCAATTCATGTACACTTCTGAAAGGAATCCTGTGAACAATGGGACTAGTCAGAAGAAAGGAGTTCTTGAGATTGACACTCTGAACGCCATTTTGGCTCAGAAAAAAATATTGACTCAACAAGTCAATTTGATTTCTCAAAGTCTGTCTGGAATGCAAAATGCACCAAGCAGTACTAAGGAGGCTTCATCTGAGGAAGAAGCTTATGATCCTGAGAACCCTTCAATGGAAGAGGTGAATTACCTAGGAGAACCCTATGGAAACACCTATAATTCTTCATGGAGAAATCACCCAAATCTCTCATGGAAGAATCAAGAGAGACCTCAACAAGGTTTCAATAATAATGGTGGAAGAAACAGGTTTAACAATGGCAAACCTTTTCCATCATCTTCTCAGCAACAGACAGAGAATTCTAAGCAGAACCCCTCTGACTTAGCAACCATGGTCTCTGATCTAATCAAAACCACTCAAAGTTTCATGACTGAAACAAGGTCTTCCATTAGGAATTTGGAAGGACAAGTGGGACAGCTGAGCAAGAAAGTTACTGAACTCCCTCCAAGTACTCTTCCAAGCAACACAGAAGAAAATCCAAAAGGAGAGTACAAAACCATCAATATGGCCGAATTTGGAGAGGAAGGAGAGGAAGTGAACGCCACTGAGGAAGACCTCAATGGGCGTGCACTAGCCTCCAATGAGTTCCCCAATGAGGAACCATGGGAATCTGAGACTCAACATGAGACCATAGAGATTCCATTGGACTTACTTCTGCCTTTCATGAGCTCTGATGAGTATTCTTCCTCTGAAGAGGATGAGTATGTCACTGAAGAGCAAGTTGCTAAGTACCTTGGAGCAATCATGAAGCTAAATGACAAGTTATTTGGAAATGAGACTTGGGAGAATGAACCTCCTTTGCTCACCAAAGAGCTGGATGACTTGTCTAGGCAGAAACTACCTCAAAAGAGACAAGACCCTGGGAAGTTTTCCATACCTTGTACCATAGGCACCATGACCTTCAAGAAGGCTCTGTGTGACTTAGGGTCAAGTGTAAACCTCATGCCTCTCTCAGTAATGGAGAAGCTAAAGATCTTTAAGGTACAAGCTGCAAAAATCTCACTAGAGATGGCAGACAACTCAAGAAAACAAGCTTATGGACTTGTAGAGAATGTTTTGGTTAAGATTGAAGACCATTACATCCTTACTGATTTCATAGTCCTAGAGACTGGGAAGTGCATGGATGAAACCATCATCCTTGGCAGACCCTTCCTAGCCACAGCAAAGGCTGTGATTGATGTTGATGGAGGTGAACTGATCATTCAAGTGAATGGAGAATCCTTTGTGTTTAAGGCTCAAGGATATCCCTCTGTCACCATAGAGATGAAGCATGAAGAGCTTCTCTCAAATCAGAGTCAAGAAGAGCCCCCACAGTCAAACTCTAAGTTTGGTGTTGGGAGGCCACAACCAAACTCTAAGTTTGGTGTTGAACCCCCACATTCAAACTCTAAGTTTGGTGTTGGGAGGTTCCAACATTGCTCTGAATATCTGTGAGGCTCCATGAGAGCCCTCTGTCAAGCTACTGACATTAAAGAAGCGCTTGTTGGGAGGCAACCCAATGATTATATTTTATATATTTCTCTTTGTTATTTTATGTTTTTTGTAGGTTGATGATCATAAGAAGTCACAAAATCCATTGAAAAAGCAAAAACAGAATGAAAAACAGGAAGAAAAACAGCACACCCTGGAGGAAGATGCTGCTGGCGTTCAAACGCCAGTAAGCCTAGCAGTTGGGCGTTTAACGCCCAGTCTGGCACCATTTTGGGCGTTTAACGCCAGAAAGGGGCACCAGACTGGCGTTAAACGCCAGAAAAGGGCAAGAACCTGGCGTTAAACGCCAGGAATGGGCATCAGCCCGGCGTTTAACGCCAGAAATGGCTCAAAACGTGAATTTTGATGCCATTTGGTGCAGGGATGACTTTTCCTTGACACCACAGGATCTGTGGACCCCACAGGACCCCACCACCACTCTCTCTCTTCTTCCCCCATTCCCCAATCACCTCAACACCTCTTCCCCAAAAACCCTTCACCTATCAAATCCCATATTTCTCTTCACCACTCACATCCATCCTTCATAAAACCCCACCAACCTCACCCTTCAAATTCAAACCACTTTCCCTCCCAAAGCCACCCAT
Source organism: Arachis stenosperma (assembly GCF_014773155.1). Lineage (NCBI taxonomy): Eukaryota > Viridiplantae > Streptophyta > Magnoliopsida > Fabales > Fabaceae > Arachis > Arachis stenosperma. Next base: position 117,368,867 of record NC_080379.1, read on the forward strand.
AATGGCCGAACCTCATCTCCCCTCTCTCCTATATAAACCCTTCTTAACCCCTTCATTTTCACACAACCAAAACACCACTTCTCCCCCTCCTTGGCCGAATACACCTCCATCTCCCTCTTCCTCATTTCTTCTTCATCTACTCTCTTCTTTCTTCTTTTGCTCGAGGACGAGCAAACATTTTAAGTTTGGTGTGGTAAAAGCGTTGCTTTTTCATTTTTCCATAACCATTATGGCATCCAAGGCCGGAGAAACCTCTAGAAAGAGGAAAGGGAAGGCAAAAGCTTCCACCTCCGAGTCATGGGAGATGGATAGGTTCATCTCAAGGGTGCATCAAGACCACTTTTATGAAGTTGTGGCCTTGAAGAAGGTGATCCCCGAGGTCCCCTTTTCACTCAAAAAGGGTGAATATCCGGAGATCCGCCATGAGATCCAAAGAAGAGGTTGGGAAGTACTTACCAACCCCATTCAACAAGTTGGAATCTTGATGGTTCAAGAGTTCTATGCCAATGCATGGATCACCAAGAACCATGATCAAAGTGTGAACCCGGATCCAAAGAATTATCTTACTATGGTTCGGGGGAAATACTTGGATTTTAGTCCGGAAAGTGTGAGGGTGGCGTTCAACTTGCCTATGATGCAAGGAGATGAACATCCTTACACAAGAAGGGTCAACTTTGATCAAAGGTTGGACCAAGTCCTCACAATCATATGTGAAGAGGGCGCACAATGGAAGAGAGATTCAAGAGGCAAGCCGGTTCAATTGAGAAGGCACGACCTCAAACCCATGGCTAGAGGATGGTTGGAGTTTATCCAACGCTCAATCATTCCCACTAGCAACCGGTCCGAAGTTACTTTAGACCGGGCCATCATGATCCATAGCATCATGATTGGAGAAGAAGTGGAAGTTCATGAGGTTATAGCCCAAGAACTCTACAAGGTGGCGGATAAGTCCTCTACCTTAGCAAGGTTAGCCTTCCCTCACCTCATTTGTCACCTTTGTTATTCAGTTGGAGTTGACATAGAGGGAGACATCACCATTGATGAGGATAAGCCCATTACCAAGAAAAGGATGGAGCACACAAGAGACCCCTCTCATCATGAGATCCCTGAGATGCCTCAAGGGATGCACTTTCCTCCACAAAACTATTGGGAGCAACTAAACACCTCCCTAGGAGAATTGAGTTCCAACATGGGACAACTAAGGGTGGAGCACCAAGAACACTCCATTCTCCTCCATGAAATAAGAGAAGATCAAAGAATCATGAGAAAGGAGCAACAAAGGCAAGGAAGAGACATTGAGGAGCTCAAGCACTCCATAGGACCTTCAAGAGGAAGGAAGAGCCGCCATCACTAAGGTGGACCCGTTCCTTGATTTCCTTGTTCTTTATTCTTCTGTTTTTTGAATTTTAGTGCTTATGTTTATCCATGTTTGTGTCTTATGATCATTAGTGTCTTAGTGTTTATGCCTTAAAGCTATGAATGTCCTATGAATCCATCACCTTTCTTAAAATAAAAACGTGCTTAATTGAAAAGGAAAAGAATTGCATGAATTTTGAATTTTATAACAGTTTAATTATTTTGATGTGGTGGCAACACTTTTGTTCTCTGAATGTATGCTTGAACAGTGCATATGTCTTTTGAATTTGTGGTTCATGAATGTTGGCTCTTGAAAGAATGATGAAAAAGGAGACATGTTACTGAGGATCTGAAAAATCATAAAAATGATTCTTGAAGCAAGAAAAAGCAGTGAATACAAAAAAAAAAAAGCAAAAAGCAAACGAAAAAAAAAGAGAAGAAAAGAGAAAGAAAAAGAAAGAAATAAAGTTGTGATCCAAGGCAATAAGAGTGTGCTTAAGAACCCTGGACACCTCTAGTTGGGGACTTTAGCAAAGCTGAGTCACAATCTGAAAAGGTTCACCCAATTATGTGTCTGTGGCATGTATGTATCCGGTGGTAATACTGGAAGACAGAGTGCTTTGGGCCACGGCCAAGACTCAATAAGTAGCTGTGTTCAAGAATCATCATACTTAACTAGGAGAATCAATAACACTATCTGGATTCTGAGTTCCTAAAGAAGCCAATCATTCTGAATTTCAAAGGATAGAGTGAGATGCCAAAACTGTTCAGAGGCAAAAAGCTAAAAGCCCCGCTCATCTAATTAATACTGATCTTCATAGATGTTTTTGGAGTTCATTGCATATTCTCTTTTTTTATCTTATTTGATCTTTAGTTGCTTGGGGACAAGCAACAATTTAAGTTTGGTGTTGTGATGAGCGGATAATTTGTACGCTTTTTGGCATTGTTTTTAGTATGTTTTTAGTAGTTTTAGTTGAGTTCTTAGTATATTTTATTAGTTTTAGTTAAAATTCACTTTTCTGGACTTTACTATGAGTTTGTGTGTTTTCTGTGATTTCAGGTATTTTCTGGCTGAAATTGAGGGACCTGAGCAAAAATCTGATTCAGAGACTGAAAAGGACTGCAGATGCTGTTGGATTCTGACCTCCCTGCACTCGAAGTGGATATTCTGGAGCTACAGAAGCCCAATTGGCGCGCTCTCAACGGCGTTGGAAAGTAGACATCCTGGGCTTTCCAGCAATATATGATAGTCCATACTTTGCTCAAGATTTGATGGCCCAAACCGGCGTTCAAAGTCACCTACAGAAATTCCAGCGTTAAACGCCGGAACTGGCACCTAATTGGGAGTTAAACGCCCAAACTGGCATAAAAGCTAGCGTTTAACTCCAAGAGAAGTCTCTACACGAAAATGCTTCATTGCTCAGCCCAAGCACACACCAAGTGGGCCCGGAAGTGGATTTTTATGTCATTTACTCATCTTTGTACACCTTAGGCTACTAGTTTTCTATAAGTAGGACCTTTTACTATTGTAATAGAGGGAGTCTTTTGATCATGTTTTGATTATCGAACTCACTTTGGGAGGCTGGCCATTCGGCCATGCCTAGACCTTGTTCTTATGTATTTTCAACGGTGGAGTTTCTACACACCATAGATTAAGGTGTGGAGCTCTGCTGTACCTCGAGTATTAATGCAATTACTATTGTTCTTCTATTCAATTCCGCTTGTTCTTTGTCCAAGATATCACTTGTTCTTCAACTTGATGAAGGTGATGATTGACACTCATCATCATTCTCACCTATGAACAAGGTGACTGACAACCATTCTTGTTCTACAAGCATCTGAGGCTTAGTGAATATCTCTTAGATTTCTGATTGCATGATGCATGGTTGATCGCCTGACAACCGAGTGCTCACCTGACAAACGAGCCAGCCATTCCGTGAGATCAGAGTCTTCGTGGTATAGGCAAGAACTGATGGCGGCATTCAAGAGAATCCGGAAGGTCTAACCTTGTCTGTGGTATTCTGAGTAGGATTCAATGATTGAATGACTGTGACGTGCTTCAAACTCCTGAGGGCGGGGCGTTAATGACAGACGCAAAAGAATCACTGGATTCTATTCCGGCCTGATTGAGAACCGACAGATGGATAGCCTATGCTGTGACAGAGCATCAGGGACGTATTTCCAATGAGAGGATGGGAGGTAGCCACTGACAACGGTGAAACCCTACACGAGCTTGCCATGGAAAGGAGTAAGAAGGATTGGATGAAGACAGTAAGAAAGCAGAGAGACGGAAGGGAAGGCATCTTCATACGCTTATCTGAAGCTCTCACCAATGATATGCATAAGTATCTCTATCTTTATCTTATTGCTTTATTCGTTTACCTCTATACCCATTTGAGTCTGCCTGACTGAGATTTACAAGGTGACCATAGCTTGCTTCATACCGCCAATCTCCGTGGGATCGACCCTTACTCGCGTAAGGTTTATTACTTGGACGACCCAGTGCACTTGCTGCTTAGTTGTGCGAAGTTGTGTTTATGCCATGGTATTGAGCACCAAGTCTTTGGAGCCATTACTAGGGATTGTTTATGTTTTGAAAAGTATTGATCACAATTTCGTGCACCACCTCCGCAAGGGCAGGGCAGCATCTTCACACTCCAAGCCCACACCACGCTCGCACCAAGGACGCACGCACCAAATCCTGCCCTGCCCTCCACAAGGGCAGGGCAGCCTCCTGGAAGTGTCATGGGCCAAAAATCAACCAAAATTCAATTTAATTCAATTCCTCACCAAATTGAATCAAGGCCAACCGAACCCATTTCTCCTCAAATCCAAAGCAAGCAAAGCCCACTCAACATGACTCAAAGGCACATGGATCAATTAAATTAGGATTTTCATTTTTGTAATTTGTTTTAATTTCATTTTCATTTTTCACTTTGAAAAGCCTATATAAAGGCATCACTCTCATTTGAGAAAGGGGAAGCTCCATGAGAAAAAGGCTAGCTCACTAGGGAACATTAGTAGTTGAAATCTCTCTCTCTTAGTTTTCATTTTCTGTTTTTGAATCTTGGGTGGAGATTGGAAGGAATTCTGTTTTCATTCTCCATCTACAACTTCTCTTGTTATTTTTCTGCATAATTCAAGTGAATTAAGGATTTGAATCAAAGCTCTCTTTACTGCTTTCATCTTCTTTCCTTCTGCAATTGTTCTTGGTTGGATCAAGGAAGGAATTGAGATCTAGACTTGTTTTCTAGTCTCTTTGATTTCCTGAGATCTTCAATCTCATTTGGCAATTAAACTGAATTTAATTTCTGTTTGCTTCTTCAAGCAAGTCTGCTTTCTGTTTAAGATTTGTTGCAAGTTACTCTTCTGCTTGATTGTTCCTTACATTCTCTTGTTGAATTTTAATTCCCAGCACCCAAGTCCTTTTACTTTTCATGCAATTTAATTATTCTGCAATTATTCTAAGTGCTGCTTATTGCTTTCCTTTAAATTTCCTGCACCCAATCCCCTCTACTTTTCATGCAATTTACTTTTCTTGCAATTTAAGTTTCAGCTATTTTACTTTCTTGTTATTTAAGTTTCAATGCAATTTACTTTCTGCACTTTATAATTCCTGCAAATTTACTTTCTGTTGATCAACTTCACACAATTCACTTCAATGTTAGCTTGACTAAACTAATCACCCACTAAAATTGCTTGATCCATCAATCCCTGTGGGATCGACCTCACTCTTGTGAGTTATTATTACTTGATGCGAACCGGTACACTTGCCGGTTGGATTTGTGTGTTGGAAATTCGTTTTTCCACAAAAACACCATCAAGTTTTTGGCGCCGTTGCCGGGGATTGATTAGATCAACAATGATTAAGTGGGTGAGAAGTCTAGATCAAGCATTTTCTTTTTTTGGTTCTCTTTTTAAAGTTGAAACCAAGGTGTTTGTGTTTTTGCCTCACTAAGCAAAACTCATATCTGATATGAGTAATTTCAATTTTCATTGGTGTTGTGTTCTACAAAATTCAAATGGAGTTCACCTCATCTTTTAATCAAACAAACTTCATGGGATATTGCCCACCATCACAATATGATTCAAGTCATTATTCTAATGATGATTGGGAATATCACCAAGAAGACACAAATTCTGAGCCCTCCAATCCATGGAGATTTGCTTGAGAACCCCAAGATGAGCAAGAGAATTATGAGGGATACCAACCACCACCACAAAATGATTCATATCATTATCCTCATGGTGGATGGGAGTATCACCAAGAAACTGCAAATTCTGAGCAGTCAAATCACATGAAAAATTATCGACCCTCACTTCCCAGTTTCTCATTTGAAAGTTCTTCATCACTTGATTATGATTATTTTCAACCTTCATCTCTTGAACTAACAGATTGGGATTACCTTCAAGCCATTAAAATACATAGAAAACTCGTGGAAAGATACACACAACCCCAATCCTGGACAGAAATCGTATTCAAGAAGATGAATAAGTTCTCAGAGCAAACGAGGAGGAACTTAGAACCATCCAACAGTGAGGATGAAGACAAATTTCTGAAGGATAAAGTGGAAGAGCAAGATGAGGAGGCTACTGCATCAAGTGATCTTTCAATGAAGAATGAGGTGGTTGAAAATGAAACTGCAGTTGAGATGAAAAGGGAACATGAACATTCACAACCCTTACAAACCTCCCTTGAATCTGTGATCGAAAAATATGAAGAGGAGATGAAGAAATCTTGGGAAGAACAACAAACCTCCTCCATAAAAGAATTATTAAGTCAAATGTTGGGTGCAAGGGAGGAAGTGGAGGAGCAAGAAAGTGAGGAAGTCATTCCAAACTCAAGTGAAGCAGAGAAGTGTAAAGAGGAAAAGCTCATTGAACCATCACTGCAAGGAACTCTTGATGAAGACAAAACTCCAACAATTACACAACCACCAAGACTTGGACTCAAGGAAGTGAAGGCAATTGACAAGAACACCAATTCTGTCCCTAATCCAGCAAGCAAAATCAATCAAGACATTTGCAAAAGAAAGCATGCTGAGGAAAGGCCAAGACAAGGGACAGTAGCTGCATCTTCTCCCCCCTTGAGGTCATTCCTCTTAACCAATTGGAAGAAGAGGAAGAAAGTGAAGAACAACATGTCAAGCTAATGACACTAAAAGAGCAGTTGTTGGGAGGTAACCTAACCGTAGGTATAATTTCTCTTCTCTGCTTTGTTTTCTTTCTTTACTTTGTTTAAATTCAATAAATTGGCATATGGTTACATTCTAAGTTTGGTGTTGCTATGCAACACATTTTCAATCTTTTTGGATGATTGCATCAAATCAAAAAATGAAAGTGACACACCAAGATTTTAAGTTTGGTGTGCCACCTATTTTTCTATGCAAATCATTCAACAACACCACTTGTCTGCATAACCATAATGTCTTTGCAATGTTTTAATTTTCTTTTGGTTTGATATTTTGTTATTCTGTTTACTTTAGTTAATTCTTTGTTTTTAATGCTTTCATTTTAGTTTGCTTATTTACTGTGTTTGTTAATACATTACCAAGAGAGCTTTATTCATGACAGATTATTGGCTTGGTGATTGTCTTTAACATACAACAGTTTCATTTAGTTTTGTTTTAAATAAAATTGACATATGATTGCATTCTAAGTTTGGTGTTGCTATGCAACAAAATTTGGTTCTAATTCTTACAAGATACTTGCATTAATTCCAAGTGAAAGTGTCACACTAAGTTTGGTGTGCCACTTATCTTTTATACAATGTATTATGCACACCTTCTCATCTATGCAATCAAAATGTCTCTGTTTCTTGTGCCTTGATTGTTATCTTTAATTTTGCTTGCTTAGAACACATGTGCTACTAACATACCATTGTGTAAGACATTCATGATCCATCTTAGCCCCATAGCCGTTGTTCTAATTGTTGCTTGAGGATGAGCAAGCATGCTGAGTTTGGCAAGGGAAAGAGGAAGAATAGAGGAAAAAGGACAACAATAATGAAGATAAACTACAAGGTTGTAGAGTTCCTTTTCTTCTCATTTGTTTCCAGCACTTAAATTGCATGATTATCTTTATATTCTTTGTAAGCATGTGTGGTATGAATAAGCATAGCTTGAATGTTGATTTGTAACATGTTGCCATGCCATTATGACTACCAACTTGAGTTTTGTAAGTTCAAAAGCAATAAAGTATCATGATCATAAACAAACAAGGAATTAAAGAAGAATTTAGCATGTGCATACAAGTATTGGAAAGCTAGTATGATTGATTGTTGCTCAATTGCATTGGATTTTATTTAATTGAAGTTTTTCATCTAGTACATTTTGTGAAATCTTTTGAAATCATGAAAACCTTGAAGAAGCAAATACAATTAAAGCAAGAAAAGAAAAAGGAAAAGAATGAGAAAGCTGAAGGCTCTGAGTACCAATGGCAATTTATTTGCTAAGTGCTTGTGGTGTTTATGTATCAAGCCAAATGCTTGAAAACAAAACACTTAGAAGTCAAGGCTAGGCTCAAGTGCAAAAGCACTCCCTCAAAGCTCAAGGCTCTGAGCATCAATGATTAGAGAGTCAAGAAAAGAAAAAAAAAATGAGCTTAATGAAGTCCTCTAATTAAATGCTTGTGGTGCTTATGTATCAAGTGGTAATACTTGAAAACAAAGCATTTAGAAGTCGTAGCTTTGTTATTAACTCATGGGGCAAAGCACCCAAAAGGAGAAAAAAAAAATCAAAAGCTTGTTTCAATGAAGAATTATAAGAAAAAGATTTCATAAAATAAGCTAGATAGAAGCATCAATCATTTACATCTCTTTTGTAATTGTAGCATGCATAGAAAACTAGCTTGCCATGAACATTGAGTTGCTATTCTTCTTACCTTGGATTGTCAATCTTTATTGCATGATTCTTTTCTTGCTTGGGGACAAGCAAGATTTAAGTTTGGTGTTGTGATGACATGTCATCATATACCCATTTTCTATGCTTTTTCATACAAGAAATTGATGATTTGTGCTTAAATATTGAATGCTTTTTGTACTTAAATGATATATTTTCTTGATATTTTAATTTTATAAATCTTGTAGGAAATAAGAAGAAAAAGAAGCAAAGAAGCACAAAAAAAGGAGAAAAAAAGAGCTTTGGGTACACTTTGAAGTTGGGGTACACTTTGGAGCCTTAGGCCACGCTTTTAAAAGCGTGGCCCATGACCAAATCAAGGAAGGAAGCAGCCAGCACGCACACTGCCCTGCCCTTGCCAAGGGCAGGGCAGAATCGTGATGCACATTGAGGTTGGAAGCAAGAATTTCGCTAAGGTAAAATCTGGGCGCTCACAGCATGACCATGCCTCCTTCAAAGGGCTATAACTTGAGCTACAGACGTCCAATTGATGTGCTTCCAGTTGCGTTGGAAAGCTGACATTCAGAGCTTTCCAACGATATATAGAAATCCATATTTGGCGTCCAATTGAGGCAGGAACGAAAGGCATCTTTAAGGGCCAAAAATAAGCAAAAATAAACCAAGGAAAAGGAGTAGCGTGTGCATCCACCAAGTTTCGAACTTGGAACTTCATCTTTTGGAAACACTGCCCTGCCCTCCGCGAGGGCAGGGCAGCATTTTGTGATGCACACACACGCACCAGATTGGCGCACCAAGGAAGGCTCCGGCAGCACCAGCAGCACGCACAAGCACCAAATTGGCGCACCAGATTTTTCTGCCCTGCCCTCCGCAAGGGCAGGGCAGCATCTTCACACTCCAAGCCCACACCACGCTCGCACCAAGGACGCACGCACCAAATCCTGCCCTGCCCTCCACAAGGGCAGGGCAGCCTCCTGGAAGTGTCATGGGCCAAAAATCAACCAAAATTCAATTTAATTCAATTCCTCACCAAATTGAATCAAGGCCAACCGAACCCATTTCTCCTCAAATCCAAAGCAAGCAAAGCCCACTCAACATGACTCAAAGGCACATGGATCAATTAAATTAGGATTTTCATTTTTGTAATTTGTTTTAATTTCATTTTCATTTTCACTTTGAAAAGCCTATATAAAGGCATCACTCTCATTTGAGAAAGGGGAAGCTCCATGAGAAAAAGGCTAGCTCACTAGGGAACATTAGTAGTTGAAATCTCTCTCTCTTAGTTTTCATTTTCTGTTTTTGAATCTTGGGTGGAGATTGGAAGGAATTCTGTTTTCATTCTCCATCTACAACTTCTCTTGTTATTTTTCTGCATAATTCAAGTGAATTAAGGATTTGAATCAAAGCTCTCTTTACTGCTTTCATCTTCTTTCCTTCTGCAATTGTTCTTGGTTGGATCAAGGAAGGAATTGAGATCTAGACTTGTTTTCTAGTCTCTTTGATTTCCTGAGATCTTCAATCTCATTTGGCAATTAAACTGAATTTAATTTCTGTTTGCTTCTTCAAGCAAGTCTGCTTTCTGTTTAAGATTTGTTGCAAGTTACTCTTCTGCTTGATTGTTCCTTACATTCTCTTGTTGAATTTTAATTCCCAGCACCCAAGTCCTTTTACTTTTCATGCAATTTAATTATTCTGCAATTATTCTAAGTGCTGCTTATTGCTTTCCTTTAAATTTCCTGCACCCAATCCCCTCTACTTTTCATGCAATTTACTTTTCTTGCAATTTAAGTTTCAGCTATTTTACTTTCTTGTTATTTAAGTTTCAATGCAATTTACTTTCTGCACTTTATAATTCATGCAAATTTACTTTCTGTTGATCAACTTCACACAATTCACTTCAATGTTAGCTTGACTAAACTAATCACCCACTAAAATTGCTTGATCCATCAATCCCTGTGGGATCGACCTCACTCTTGTGAGTTATTATTACTTGATGCGAACCGGTACACTTGCCGGTTGGATTTGTGTGTTGGAAATTCGTTTTTCCACAAAAACACCATCAATGAGCGGATAATTTATACACTTTTTGGCATTGTTTTTAGGTAGTTTTTAGTAAGATCTAGCTACTTTTAGGGATGTTTTTATTAGTTTTTATGCAAAATTCACATTTTTGGACTTTACTATGAGTTTGTGTGTTTTTTTTGTGATTTCAGATATTTTCTAGCTGAAATTGAGGGACCTGAGCAAAAATCTGATAGGAGGCTGACAAAGGACTGCTGATGCTGTTTGATTCTGACCTCCCTGCACTCGAAATGGATTTTCTGGCGCTACAGTACATCAAATGGCGCGCTACAGTACTTCCAGAAATATAAAATAGTCCACACTTTATTCGAGTTTACAGGACGCAAACTGGCGTTCAACGCCAGTTCCATGCTGCATTCTGGAGTAAAACGCCAGAAACACGTCACAAACCAGAGTTAAACGCCAAAAACATGTTACAACTTGGTGTTTAACCCCAAGAGAAGCCTCTGCACATGTAAAGCTCAAGCTCAGCCCAAGCACACACCAAAGTGGGCCCCGGAAGTGGATTTTTGCACTTAGACTTATTTCTATAAACCCTAGTAGCTAGTTTAGTATAAATAGAACTTTTTACTATTGTACTAAGCGTCTTGTCTTTTGATTGATCTTTAATCAGTATATGTGATTTTAGACCTTCATGGGGGCTGGCCATTCGGCCATGCCTAGACCTTGTTCTTATGTATTTTCAACGGTAGAGTTTCTACACACCATAGATTAAGGTGTGGAGCTCTGCTGTTCCTCGAGTATTAATGCAATTACTATTATTCTTCTATTCAATTCAGCTTATTCTTATTCTAAGATATTCGTTGCACTTCAACATGATAAATGTGATGATCTGTGACACTCATCATGATTCTCACCTATGAATGCGTGCCTGACAACCACTTCCGTTCTACCTTAGATCGAGCGAGTATCTCTTAGCCTCCATTCCGAAAGATCGGAGTCTTCGTGGTATAAGCTAGAATTATTGGCGGCCATTCCTAAGATCTAGAAAGTCTAAAATTGTCTGTGGTATTCTGAGTAGGATCTGAGATGGGATGACTGTGACGAGCTTCAAACTCGCGAGTGTTGGGCTTAGTGACAGACGCAAAAGAATCACTGGATTCTATTCCGACATGATCGAGAACCGACAGATGATTAGCCGTGCTATGACGAAACATTTGGGCCATTTTCACTGAAAGGACGGGAGGTAGCCATTGACAACGGTGAAACCCAACATACAGCTTGCCATGGAAGGGGGTAAGAATGATTGGATGAAAGCAGTAGGAAAGCAGAGATTCAGAAGGAACACAGTAGCTTCATGCGCTTATCTAAAATTCCCACCAATGAATTACATAAGTATCTCTATCTCTATTTTTATTTATCTTTATTTTCGAAAACCATTATAACCGTTTAAATCCGCCTAACTGAGATTTACAAGATGACTATAGCTTGCTTCATACCAGCAATCTCTGTGGGATCGATCCTTACTCACGTAAGGTATTACTTGGATGTCCCAGTGCACTTGCTAGTTAGTTGTGTGAAGTTGTGACAAAGTGTGAGTCACGTTTGAGAGCTCCAAGTCTTTGGCGCCATTATTGATAATCACAATTTCATGCACCACATTCCAGCAGTGAATTGAATGTTCCCCGATAACAAAGAGCATCATGTAACTCATATGAATCCAGATTACATCAAACAGGTAAAACAAGCAATCAATTCATATGGTTCAGGCAACATTGAACAAAATAACACATGTTGAATTAACATAGCAGCAGTCAAACAGCATACCAGCAAATAGCATCAAATAATAGAATGGAAAAACAAAATAGTAACATCATCATAAAACAGCAAAGCGGTTTTACAATCATCCATTTCAGACAGCAAGAACGGAACAATTATCAGACCTAAATCCACTGACCACATCCTAACTACCTAACCACCTAAAATAACAAAACATGCATCTCTAATCTAACTAATCGAAATAGAATTAAACAAAGCTAACAAAATTATCTAAAAAGAATGATAAAATAAGAAAAAAATATGCAGGGTAGTGCCGCTTAGAGATAGCGGCGACCTGGTGCAGAATCGGCTCTGGGAAGGTGGAAGGGAGGCGCTGAGAAGTGGTGTCGGACTCAGTCTTGACACCAGACTCTGTCTTGGCGAGGAAAGGGGGGAAGACGCGAGAAAGGGAAAGAAAGGAGTTTGTAGTGGCTGTACATGGTTCGCCAGCGGCAATGGAGGACCACATCGGTGCTTACGGTGACAGGAGAAAAACCGACAGAGGAGGGGAAATAGAAGGGAGGAAGAAGGGGGAAAGGAGAGAGGAGTGATGATCAGCAGCGGTACAGTCCCCGGAAGGGTGATGGTTGGCAGTGGTGGTTGCAGGGGGTTAAAGGTGGCTATGGTGTTCTGTGAATTTGGAGAGAGAAAAAAAGGAAAATGGAACGTTGGAAGAGTAAAGGACGTGACTGCTAGGGCTTGCGTGTATGGGGGTGTTAGCGATTTTGAATCCATGCATACGCGTAATGGACGTGTGCGCGTGGGTAGACAGAAAAGGAAAACACGCAGAAGCGTAATGCACGCATATGCGTAAAGAGGAGAGTGCACAGCCACGCGTACGCGCAATGCATGTGTACGCGTGAAATGAGAATTGTGCCAGATGCACAATTCTCGCGCCAAACTCGCACAACTCTCGGGAAAATTTATGGGGGATGTGTTTGCGCATCGACATGTACGCGTGACTGCCCATTTTTTTCTTTTTCAGAAACACCAAAACCAAGCTTAAAATTCTCCTAACAGTATCTACAACTCAAAACCAACCAAAATGAAAAAATAAACAAAAACCTTTTAATTTTTGAAAAGTTGTCAAATACAAAACAAACATAACTTGCACCTCAAGAAAAATGCAACTCAAGACGATGGTGCAATTTAAACCAACTAACAACCAAAGCATTAAAACAAAAACAAATGAAGAGGAAAACTACTTACAATGGCAACTCAAATAACTTATTCATTATATCTACAAGAGAGTGGAAAGAGTTTACCATGGTGGGTGTCTCCCACCTAGCACTTTTAGTATGAGGGAGACACTAGAGACTCCAGTGGACAATAAGGAGCATGACTTTGTACTGGAACAAGTGGAGGAAGCCATAATAGTTTCAGAGGAAGAAGTGGTTGCAAACTTAGGAGATGCGGAACCTCCATGGGAAAGTCAAGTTATAGAGCTTCCTTCCAAAGCGATTGAAATTGATGCTGAAGAGGGTGTACAACCTCCAAGGCATATCATGGTTGAAGACTTGGAAGAGGTTGATCAAGAGATGGAGATTCAAGAAGAAAAAGCACAACCTCCCATACCCTTGGTGAGCAATGAAGAAGAGATTGAATTGGAAGAGAGCTACCAAGAGGAAAATGTTGAAATTCAAGAAGCTTACAAAGAAGTGGAAGTTGTCAAAGAAGAACACAAAGAAGTGGAGCTTACAAGTTCATTAGAAACCCCTCCCCCTAAGTTGCCATCATCCTTCACAACATTCAAGTGGGTAAAATTCATATCCCTTAGCTTTCTAATTCCACTTGAATATGGGCTACTGGAGACGGATGGTCAACTTAGAGCTCTATGTGGCATCAAGAGTAAGAGGAAGATGGTTAGTGGTAAGAGTTGTCCTGCAAGGTTCAACATGGTTGTGTGCTCAAAATTTAAACGCAAAGGTTGGTGTAATGCTCAACTGAATGGGTCTAGGAAGTTGTCTGGCTGCTTTAGTGAGAATTCAGATCACTTGCTACTCGGATGGAACAATATTGCTCAACAAGAAGACGGGTGCAAAAGCAAGGTTTGGGATCCTGGAATCCGCTCTCACATTCAACACCCTGGAAGCCTGAGAACCTGTTTGAAACTGCTCAAGTACATGCCTTGTTTGGGACCCCGGAGGCTATTGGAACTCCAAACACTCGTGGAGATTCTTGGATGAATACAAGCACAAGCCACCATAACAAGGAGCTCACCAAAATGTCCAACTTAAGGACTTTAACTAAAAGTGCTAGGTGGGAGACAACCCACCATGGTATGATCGTTTCTTCCTCAGTTTAAATTTTTGTCTATTTTTGAATTTTGATTGAACCTGGAATTTTTGCATAACATTCATTGCATTTTTCATTCTGCATACTGCATAAAAAAATCGCACGCGACGCGACAGCATCGCTGACGTGTCCGCGTCATAGGTGCGTTGGGAAGAAAACAAATTGAACAGAGAGTCACGCGAAAGTGTGGCTGGAGGCGTGCCTTTGGCACAAATTGGTCCACGCGACCGCGTCGCTGACGTGTCCGCGTCATGTGGGAAAAACGCCTCCCACGCGTCCGCGTCACCCACGCGAATGCGTGGCTCTATGGAAACTACGTAAATGGGTGTATGGCATTAAGTTGGGCTGGAATGAGGCTGGATCCATGCTGGAAGCACAAGCCCCCTCACGCGAATGCGTACCCCACGCGTCCGCGTCGCTTTTCAAATTTAGGCCATCCACGTGATCGCGTCAACCACGCGACCGCGTCACCCAAAGATTTGGCAATATAAATTTCACACAGAGGGTTGCACGACCGCGAGGCTGTCTTCACGCTAATGGCACAAATCGATCCACGCGACCGCATGGATGACGCGTCCGCGTCATTTCATAGAAGCGCTATCCGCGCGTCCGCGTCAATCACGCGTCCGCGTCACCAGCGGCGCACAACTTATCCAAATTATCCAAATATCTTATCTTTTTCTTCCCCAAATCTAAATCTTTTCTTTCCCTTCTTATTTCTTTCTTCCTTCCTTTCTTTTTTCTTTCTTTTTCTTTTAATTGGTGTTGGCAATTTATTTAGGTCATTATTCTCTATCTTTTGTTTATGGATTATTGAGGATCTGTTGGGACAATTATATCACTTTTTCATGGGATTGCTTGCATGTTCAAGTTACTACTTTTCATCATATTTTCACCATGCATGCTATGTGTTTGTGAAAACACCCATATGGTATTATGCACTACTTTTATGTTATCATACTTTAATGCCTATTTTTCACAAAACCCATTTTATATTTTATTATTTTAATATAATTGTTATTACAAACAGACTTTTAGTTTGAAAAACTTGGTAATCTAACTTGGACATTGAATGCTTGATCTATGCTACTCATGCCTTTGCCAGCATGCCAATAACTACCTTGCATTTAACTGTCATTACATGCACTTGCTATATTTCCATTGATGAACTTCTCACATGTAGTCATGACCATGTGTTAACGTCATTCTTCATTACTGTGCATTGATTACCACCTTTCCCGTTCTCTTCCTTGCTCCAACCCTTAGCTTTAAAAGTTACTTTCTTTTTCCCTTTTTAGGATGGCCACCAAGAAAGGCAAAGAGAAAGCTACTCCCAAACCATCAGCAAGGAAAGAAACAACAAGAGCACTAGCTGCGGAACCACCCGTCCACTTGCACATCTTAGCATGCACCAAGGACGGTGCAATCTTTAAGTGTAGGGAGGTCGATACCGATCTCCGCGGGTTAGTTAGTCCCTTCTCAACACCAATTTTTATTTTTATATGTTAGTTCATTGTTGCATTTGCATGTTTGTTTAATTTTATGCATTTAAATACTACTTGGTTGAAATATAATAAGTTTCTTCTAAAAGACCCTATTTTTTTGAAAAAATTTCACTAATTTAAAATAATTTTTTTTTTGTGTTAAATTTGTTTGAAGTTGTATTTGGAACATAGTTTTTTGAGCCAAAGAACACACAACCTGTGAGATTTTGAGCTTAATTACATGGTTACATTATTTAACCATAATATTTTATTCTTGTGTGTTTTCTTCTCTATAATTGCAATCTTTACTTTGTTTCAGTCTATATGTCCATTGTTTAGTATATTTACATGCTTGCATATGATTGAGGCCATATTTGATTATTAACTCACTTATCCCAAATAAAGCCTACTCTTTTATGTCACCCTTGTCAACCACCTTGAGCTTTTTAATCCCCTTTTGTTTTATAACCATATTACTAGCCTTAAGCAGAAAAATAAATTAAAAATCCCAAGTTGAATCCTTGGTTAGCTTAAGATAGATATTGTGTATAATTTAAGTGTGGGGAATTTTATGGGAACATGGGATGATAAAAAAAAGGGAGAATTAAATTGAATAAGTTATTTGAAAACTTGGGAAGCATACTCACGTGAAATCAAAACAATTAAATTACAATGTGCATTGATAAAAAAAATTTAAGTAATTAAATAAGGGGATACAAAAGAAAAAAAATAAAATATTACCCCAAATGCAAAATAAAAAAAATCAATGCACATGGGACAAAATTCAAAAAAAAAAAATAAGTTTGATACATGAGCATGTAATACAAAAGTGGGAAAATTTGGGTAGTTAGGTAAAGAACTTTGAAATTATATAAAGTGTGTATGTTAGGTGAGATCTTAGACTAATCAAGGATTCTCTTTGTTAGCTCACTTAGCCTTATATATACCTCCTTACCTTTACTTCAGCCCCATTACAACCTTGAAAAGAGCTCATGATGTTTGCATTGGTATACTAAATATTTGTTGATTGGTTGGATGAAGAACAAAGTTTAGAAAACATGATTAGAGAAGAGTAGAGTGAATTACCCTATACATTTGAGAGACTAGAGTGACATACACTACCAATAAGAGTTCAATGCTTGATTCTATGTTTCCTGCTTTCTTGAGCTATCTTCTTACAAGTTTACTTGTCTTTTATTGTGTAATTTGAATTAGTGGAATTTGATTCATATTTGTCTTGGAGAACTTATTTACTTTTAACCAAGTAGGTAGAAACATTTTGCATGTAGCTGCATTCACATAGATAGGTTGCATTGCATACTCTCTATCATTCCTCTTCACTTCTTTATAGCTTCTCTTGGGCTTAGCATGAGGACATGCTAATGTTTAAGTGTGGGGAGATTGATAAATCACTATTTTATGGTTTATCTTGTGCTCAATTGAGTGGTTTTTATCAAGCCTTTGCACACTTATTCATACTATTTGCATGGTTTTACAATTCCTTCCTTATGATATGATATATGTGAAAACATGTTTCTTATGCTTTAGAAATATTAAATTTAATTATCCTTTATTACCATTCGATGCCTTGATATGTGTGTTAAGTGATTTCAGGGATTACAGGGCAAGAATGGCTTAGAGGATGGAAAGGAAGCATGCAAAAGTGGAAGGAATACAAGAAGTTGAAGAAATTGCTAAGCTGTCCAGTCTGACGTCTTCGCACTCAAACGGTCATAACTTGAGCTACAGAAGTCCAAATGATGAGGTTCCATTTGCGTTGGAAAGCTAACGTCCAGGGCTTCGATTTGATATATAATTTAACATAGTAGCCGTACAGCTAGGCAAAGCAAACGCGTGCTCCACGCGGACGCGTTGCAGTGACGAAAATCAGCGTGGCAGATTTCGCAACCAGCAAATCCTGGGCTATTTCCGGCCAAGTTTCAAGCCCAGAAAACATAGATTAAAGGCTGCAAAGTGGAGGAATGAAGGGAACAATTTAGATCAGACTCATAATTCACACTTTTCATAATTTAGATATAGTTTTTAGAGAGAGAGGCTCTCTCCTCTCTCTTAGGATTTAGGATTAGAATTTATAGAATTAGGATTTCATCTTCTTCAATCACAAGTTCAATATTCTTTTTATTTGTTTTCTCTTTTATTTGTTTATGAACTTTTCCATGTTACATTTGATATTTTTATTAATTCAATTTGAGGTATTTCAAACTTATGATTGCTTTTCTCTATTTTTAATTTAGATTATTTACTATTGGCTTTGGTTGATTAAGTGGTAACTCTTGAGTTGTCAAACTCAGCAGTGATTGAAATGGGCAGATTCTAATTGATCTAGATCGCTCTAAAGCTAGTCTTCCTACAGGGATTGACTAGGACTTGAGGATCAAGCTAATTAGTCCACTTGACCTTCCTTTGTTTAATAAGGGATAACTAAGTGGGAGCAAAATCCAATTCTCATCACACCTGATAAGGATAACTAGGATAGGACTTCTAATTCTCATACCTTGTCAAGAGATTTTATAATTATTAATTTATTTTCCTTTATATCTGTGCCCATTGCCCAAACTCCAAAATCCCCAATTTACAAAACTCATAACCAATAATAAGAATATACCTCCCTGCAATTCCTTGAGAAGACGACCCGAGGTTTAAATACTTCGGTTATCAATTTATTTAGGGGTTTGTTACTTGTGACAACCAAAATATTTGTAAGAAAGGACTTTTGTTGGTTTAGAAGCTATACTTGCAACAAGAATTTATTCTGAATTCTAGACTACACAAAAGTTCTCTCTTCACTCCTTTAATGTGAGCTCCAGTTGCTACACATAAGCGGTAGATGAGATGAGGGAATGTCAGTCTCATAGTAGTAGAGGGCTTGTCAGCTACTTTGTAAAACTCCCGAGGGATCACCTCAAGCACCTCCACCTTATTGCCAAGCATAATACAGTGAATCATCACTACTCTCTCGACTGTAACCTCAGCGCGGTTACTCATAGGGATGATAGATCGTTGGATGAACTCCAGCCATCCTCTTGCTACTGGCCTAAGGTCAAGCCTACTGATGAGCGGATATTTTAACGCTTTTTGGCATCATTTTCATATAGTTTTTAGTATGTTTTGTTTAAGTTTCATTATATTTTCATAGATTTTAGTCAAAAATTAATATTTTTGGATTCTACTTTGAGTTGTTGTGTTTTATGATGATTTCAGGTATTTTTTGTCTAAAATTGAAGAGTTTTGGCATAGTCTGATTAAGAAACAGAGAAAGGACTGCAGATGCTGTCAAGATCTGACCTCCATACACTCAAAGGAGCTAGAGATACAAAACACTAAATGGAGCATTCTTCAGAAGGGATTAGATGGCGTCCAATGCCTATTCAGGAGTCCAAAGCTGGCGTTGGATGCTCAAAAGGGAGCATTAGCTCGTGGCTTCACTCAAGCTCAGGGGTGCACAAAATTGTAAATCACACTTTTCACAATTCGTACCACTAACTAGCAAGTGCACTGGGTCGTCCAAGTAATACCTTACGTGAGTAAAGGTCGATCCCACAGAGATTGTTGGCTTGAAGCAAACTATGGTTATCTTGTAACTCTTAGTCAGGATATCAATTATAATTATCAGTTGACTTGCAAATGAACAAGAGAGCATGGATTAAATAATACTTATTGTGCAGTAATGGAGAATATGTTGGAGTTTTGGAGATGCTTTATCTTCTGAATCTCTGCTTTCCCCCTGTCTTCTTCTTCCCGCACGCAAGGTTACTCCTATGGCAAGCTGTGTGTTGGTGGATCACCGTTGTCAATGGCTACCATCCGTCCTCTCAGTGAAAATGGTCCAGGTGCGCTGTCACCGCACGGCTAATCATCTGTCGGTTCTCACTCATGCTGGAATAGGATCCATTGATCCTTTTGTGTCTGTCACTACGCCCAACCCTTGTGAGTTTGAAGCTTGTCACAGTTATTCAATCCCTGAATCCTACTCGGAATACCACAGACAAGGTTTAGACTTTCTGGATTCTCAAGAATGCTGCCAATGGATTCTAGCTTATACCACGAAGACTCTGATTAAGGAATCCAGGAGATACTCATTCAATCTAATGTAGAATGGAGGTGGTTGTCAGGCATGCGTTCATAGGTTGAGAATGGTGATGAGTGTCACAGATCATCACATTCATCATGGTTAAGTACGAATAAATATCTTAGATAGAAACAAGCGTGTTTGAATGGAAAACAGAAGTAATTGCATTAATTCATCGAGACACAGCAGAGCTCCTTACCCCCAATAATGGAGTTTAGAGACTCATGCCGTCAAAGAGTATAAAGTTCAGATCTAAAAATGTCATGAGGTACAAAATAAATCTCTAAAAGTTGTTTAAATACTAAACTAGTAACCTAGGTTTACAGAAAATGAGTAAACTAAGATAGATAGTGTAGAAATCCACTTTTGGGGCCCACTTGGTGTGTGATGAGGCTGAGACTTGAGCTTTTCACGTGCCTGGGTTGTTTCTGAAGTTAAACAACAGGTTGTAACCTGTTTTGGGTGTTTAACTTTAACTGGTAACCTGTTTCTAGCGTTTAACGCCAGAATAGAACATGGAACTCGCGTTAAACGCCAGTTTACGTCATTTATCTTCAAGCAAAGTATAGATTATTATATATTTCTGGAAATCCATGGATGTCTACTTTCCAACCCAATTGAGAGCATGCCAATTGGACTCCTGTAGCTCCAAAAAATCCATTCCGAGTGCAAGGAGGTCAGAATCCAACAACATCAGCAGTCCTTTTTCAGCCTGAATAAGATTTTTGCTCAGCTCCCTCAACTTCAGCCAAAATATACCTAAAATCACAAAAAAAATACACAAACTCATAGTAAAGTCCAAAAATATGAATTTTGCCTAAAAAGTAATAAAAATATACTAAAAACTAACTAAAACATACTAAAAACTACATGAAATTACCCCCAAAAAGCGTATAAAATATCCGCTCATCACAACACCAAACTTAAACTGTTGCTTGTTGATGGTGTTTTTGTGGAAAAACGAATTTCCAACACACAAATCTAACCGGCAAGTATACCGGGTCGCATCAAGTAGTAATAACTCACAAGAGTGAGGTCGATCCCACAGGGATTGATGGATCAAGCAACTTTAGTGAGTGGTTAGTTTAGTCAAGCTAACATTGAATGAATTGTGTGAAGTTGAGCAACAAAATGTAAATTTGTAGGGAATTTAAATTGCAGAAAGTAAAGTGGCAGGAAACTTAAAGAGCAAGAAAAGTAGATTGACAAAATCTTAAATGACAAGAAATGTAAATTGCATCAAATGTAAAGGGGGCTGGGGTGCTAGAAATTAAATGAAAGCAGTAGATCCAAGCTTAGAACAATTGCAAGGAAATTAAATTGCAAGAAAAGTAAATTCAAGGTCACAGTAGCTTAAATGTAAATTGCAAAAGAACACAAGTGCAGGAAATTAAATTGGGAGCAATGAGATGCAACAAAGAGACATAGATCATTCCTCAAGTCTCAAAGTGAAACTAACAATTTCAATGAAATAGTAAAAAACAGAAGGAAAGCCAAGAGCTCAATTGCTCACTTGATCAAGACAGAAACAAAATTCAACTCAATTGTGAAATTCAGAAAAGAAATTCAAGATCTCAGGGAATCAATGAGACTAGAGAACAAGTCTAGATCTCAAGCCCTTCCTTGATCAATTCAGAGAACAATTTGCAGAAGAAAAAGAAAATGAAAGAAATAAATGAAAACTCATATTCAATTCTCAATTTTCTGAAATTATGCAGAAGAAGAACAAGAGATTTCAGATCAAGTGAAACAGAATTCCTTCAATTCTTGATCCAAAATTCAAACAGAAATGAAAACTAAGAGAGAGAACTCTCAAATCCTAATGCTCCCAAGTGGAGCTAGCCTCTTTCTAATCGAGCTTTTTCTCTGAAATGAGAGTGATGCCTTTATATAGGCTTTTTACAAAATGAAAATAAAATGAAATTGAAATTAAAAACAAATTCACAAAATGAAATTCCTAATCTAGCTTCTCTGTGTGCCTTTGAGTCATGTTGAGTGGGCTTTGCTTGCTTTGGATTTGAGGAGAAATGGGTTTGGTTGGCCTTGATTCAATTTGGTTAGGAATTGAATTAAATTGAATTTTGGTTGATTTTGGCCCATATGTTGCTCCTAGGAGGTTGCTCTGCTCTTGTGGAGGGCAGAGAAGAGAAGCCTTGCATGTGGATCCAACTAGCATGCCAAGTTGGGAGGGGCATCAGGATGCTGCCCTGCCCTTGTGGAGAGCAGGGCAGTGTTGTCATGGTGCGCGCCTTGCTGCCCGTGCGTGCGTGCTGCTGGCCGTGTCATGCGCTCATGCTTGTGTGCGCCAAGGAGAGTTCCCAAGTTCAAACGCTTGTGAAAGCATTTGGGGGAGCAATTTTCCTAGATTTTTCATGAAGAGAGCACGACATTGCCCTGCTCTCCAAGAGGGCAGAGCAGAATAATGAGCGCTACTTTGCTTTGGAGTGAGGCTCCAGCTTCGAACCTTGGTGGAAGCACTTTGGTTTATTTTCGCTTATTTTTGGCCCTTAAAGATTCCTTTCACTCATGCCTCAATTTTACGCCAAATATGGATTGCTATATATCGTTGGAAAGCTCTGAATGTCAGCTTTCCAACGCAACTGAAATCACATCAATCGGACGTTTGTAGCTCAAGTTATAGCTCTTTGAAGTAGGCATGGTCATGCTGTGAGCGCCCATATTTTAACTTAGCGAAAATTTGCTTCAACCTCACTTTGCTTCATCACGATATTGCCCTGCCCTTGGCAAGAGCAGGGCAGTGTGCGTGCTGGTTGCTTCCTCCTTTGATTTGGTCATGGGCCACGCTTTTAAAAGCGTGGCCTAATGCTCCAAAGCGTGCTCCAACTTCAAAGTGTTCCCCAAAGCTCTTTTTTTCTCCTTTTTAGCTTATTTTGTGCTTCTTTGCTTCTCTTTCTTCTTATTTCCTACAAGATTTATAAAATTAAAAGATCAAGAAAATATATCATTTAATCACAAAAGCATTCAATATTTAAGCACAAATCATCAATTTCTTGTATGAAAAAGCATAGAAAAATAGGTATATGATGACATGTCATCACAACACCAAACTTAAACCTTGCTTGTCCCCAAGCAAGAAAAGAATCATGCAATAAAGATTGACAATCCAAGGTAAGAAGAATAGAAACTCAATGTTCATGGTTAGCTAGTTTTCTATGCATGCTTCAATCACAAAAGAAATGTAAATGATTGATGCTTCTATCTAGCTCAATTTATGAAATATTTTCCTTATAATTTTTCCTTGAAACAAGCATTTGATTTTTTTTTAGCTTCTCCTTTTGGGTGCTTTGCCCCATAAGTTAATAACAAAGCTACGACTTCTAAATGCTTTGTTTTCAAGTATTACCACTTGATACATAAGCACCACAAGCATTTAATTAGAGGACTTCATTTAAGCTCATTTTTCTTTTCTTTTCTTGACTCTCTAATCATTGATGCTCAGAGCCTTGAGCTTTGAGGGAGTGCTTTTGCACTTGAGCCTAGCCTTGACTTCTAAGTGTTTTGTTTTCAAGCATTTGGCTTGATACATAAACACCACAAGCACTTAACAAATAAATTGCCATTGGTACTCAGAACCTTCAGCTTTCTCATTCTTTCCCTTTTTCTTTTCTTACTTTAATTGTATTTGCTTCTTCAAGGTTTTCATGATTTCAAAAGATTTCACAAAATGTACTAGATGAAAAACTTTAATTAAATAAAATCCAATGCAATTGAGCAACAATTAATCATACTAGCTTTCCAATACTTGTATGCACATGCTAAACTCTTCTTTAATTCCTTGTTTGTTTATGATCATGATGCTTTACTGCTTTTGAACTCACAGAATTCAAGTTGGTAGTTATAATGCCATAGCAACATGTTACAAATCAAGATTTAAGCTATGCTTTATTCATACACACATGTAAATAGAGAAGATAAAGACAATCATGAAATTTAAGTGCTGGAAACAAATGAGAAGAAAAGGAACTCTACAACCTTGTAGTTCATCTTCACTATTGTTGTCATTTTCCTCCCATTCTTCTCCTTTTTCTTGCCAAGCTCAGAATGCTTGCTCATTCTCAAGCAACAATTAGAACAATGGCTATGGGGCTAAGATGGATCATGAATGTCTTACACAATGAAAAGTTAGTAGTACATGTGTTCTAAGCAAGCAAAATTAAAGATAATAATCAAGGCACAAGAGACAGAGACATTGTGATTGCAAACTTAAGAAGGTGAGCACAATACATTGCATAAAAGATAAGTGGCACACCAAACTTAGTGTGACACTTTCACTTGGAATCAATGCAAGTATCCAGTAAAGATTTGAAGCAAATTGTGTTGCATAGCAACACCAAACTTAGAATGCAATCCTATGTCCACTTATTTGAATTAAAACCAAGCAAATGAAACTGTTATTTATTAAGTACAATCACCAAGCTAAGAATCTGTCATTAATAAAGCCCTCTTGGTAATGTATTAACAAACACAGTAAATAAGCAAACTAAAATGAAAGCATTAAAAACAAAGAATTAACTAAAGTAAACAGAATAACAAAATATCAAACTAAAAGAAAATTAACACTGCAAAGACATTATGGTTATGCAGACAAGTGGTGTTGCTGAATGATTTGCATAGAAAAATAGGTGGCACACCAAACTTAGAATCTTGGTGTGTCACTTTCATTTTTTTCGATTTGATGCAATCATCCAAAAAGATTGAAAACAATGTGTTGCATGGCAACACCAAACTTAGAATGTAACCATATGCCAATTTATTGAATTTAAACAAAGCAAAGAAAGAAAACAAAGCAGAGAAGAGAAATTATACCTACGGTTGGGTTACCTCCCAACAGGTGCTCTTTTAGTGTCATTAGCTTGACATGTTATTCTTCACTTTCTTCCTCTTCTTCCAGTTTGTTAAGAGGAATAACCTTAAGGGGGGAGAAGATTCAGCTACTGTCCCTTGTCTTGGCCTTTCCTCAGCAAGCTTTCTTTTGCAAATGGCTTGATTGATTTTGCTTGCTGGATTAGGGACAGAATTGGTGTTCTTTCTAGGTGCCTTCACTTCTTTGGATTCAAGACTTGGTTGCTATGTGATTATTGGAGTTTCGTATTCATCCAGAGCTTTTTGAATTGGTGGTTCCATGAGCTTTTCTTCTATGTACTTCTCTGCTTCACTTGAGTGTAAATTTTCTGGAATGACTTCCTTACTTTCTTGCTCCTCCACTCCTTTTTTTGCACCCAACATTTGACTTAATAGTTCTTTTATGGAGGAGGTTTGTTGTTCTTCCCAAGATTTCTTCATCTCCTCTTCATATTTTTCGATCACAGATTCAAGGGAAGTCTGTGAGGGTTGTGAATGTTCATGTTCCTTTGTCACCTCAAGTGGCTTTTGTGAATATAAAATCCTTGGCTCATGTTCCTCATCTTTCATTGCAATTTCACTTGACACAATGACCTTTTGTTCTTATTTTTCCACTTCCTCTCTCACAAATTGATTTTTACTGTTTGATGGTTCTAAGTGTTTCCTTATGTTCTCCAGGTGCTCATTTGTCCTCTGATGGAGGATTTCTTTCCTTTTTCAAGCTTATTCTTGTCTTTCAAAAATTCCTCTGGACTTTTGAAGGAGATCCTCTGAATCACAATTTGAAGAATTATTGAACTCATCACAGTATGGATCACTAAGATTTCTTTGATTTTGACTTTCCCAGCCACAATATGAGTAGTTGTTAGACTCATCAAAATCTGGATCATATTGTGTCTTTGGAAGGTGTCCCATTTTAACTGATTGTTTACATTCTTCTTGATATGTCCAGACACCATGAGGATAATGTATAAGTCATTCTGTGGTTCTGGACAGTATCTCATGTGCTCAGCTTGATCAATTTGTGACTCTGGAGCAAGTTTCCATTGATTGAAGTGCTCAGAATTTGTATCTTCTTGGTAATATTCCCAACCATCATTAGAATAATGACTTGAATCATATTGTGATGGTAGGCAGTATCCCATGAAATTTGTTTGATCAAAAGATAAGGTTAACTCTATTTGAATTTTGTATAACACAACTCCAAATACAATTGAAATTCATGTCTCAGATGATATTTGCTTAGTGAGGCAAAAACACAAATACCTTGGTTTCAAGAACAAAAACAAAGAAAATGCTTAATCTAGACTTCTCACCCACTTATTCATTGTTGATCTAATCAATCCCTGGCAATGGCGCCAAAAAATTGATGGTGTTTTTGCGGAAAAACAAATTTCCAACACACAAATCTAACTGGCAAGTATACCGGGTCGCATCAAGTAGTAATAACTCACAAGAGTGAGGTCGATCCCACAGGGATTGATGGATCAAGCAACTTTAGTGGGTGGTTAGTTTAGTCAAGCTAACATTGAATGAATTGTGTGAAGTTGAGCAATAGAATGTAAATTTGCAGGGAATTTAAATTGCAAAAAGTAAAGTGGCAGGAAACTTAAAGAGCAAGAAAAGTAGATTGACAAAATCTTAAATGACAAGAAATGTAAATTGCATCAAATGTAAAGGGGGATGGGGTGCTAGAAATTAAATGAAAGCAGTAGATCCAAGCTTAGAACAATTGCAAGGAAATTAAATTGCAAGAAAAGTAAATTCAAGGTCACAGTAGCTTAAATGTAAATTGCAGAAGAACACAAGTGCAGGAAATTAAATTGGGAGCAATGAGATGCAACAACGAGACATAGATCATTCCTCAAGCCTCAAAGTGAAACTAACAATTTCAATGAAACAGTAAAAAACAGAAGGAAAGCCAAGAGCTCAATTGCTCACTTGATCAAGACAGAAACAAAATTCAACTCAATTGTGAAATTCAGAAAAGAAATTCAAGATCTCAGGGAATCAATGAGACTAGAGAACAAGTCTAGATCTCAAGCCCTTCCTTGATCAATTCAGAGAACAATTTGCAGAAGAAAAAGAAGATGAAAGAAATAAATGAAAACTCATATTCAATTCTCAATTTTCTGAAATTATGCAGAAGAAGAACAAGAGATTTCAGATCAAGTGAAACAGAATTCCTTCAATTCTTGATCCAAAATTCAAACAGAAATGAAAACTAAGAGAGAGAACTCTCAAATCCTAATGCTCCCTAGTGGAGCTAGCCTCTTTCTAATCGAGCTTTTTCTCTGAAATGAGAGTGATGCCTTTATATAGGCTTTTTACAAAATGAAAATAAAATGAAATTGAAATTAAAAACAAATTCACAAAATGAAATTCCTAATCTAGCTTCTCTGTGTGCCTTTGAGTCATGTTGAGTGGGCTTTGCTTGCTTTGGATTTGAGGAGAAATGGGTTTGGTTGGCCTTGATTCAATTTGGTTAGGAATTGAATTAAATTGAATTTTGGTTGATTTTGGCCCATATGTTGCTCCTAGGAGGTTGCTCTGCTCTTGTGGAGGGCAGAGAAGAGAAGCCTTGCATGTGGATCCAACTAGCATGCCAAGTTGGGAGGGGCATCAGGATGCTGCCCTGCCCTTGTGGAGAGCAGGGCAGTGTTGTCATGGTGCGCGCCTTGCTGCCCGTGCGTGCGTGCTACTGGCCGTGTCATGCGCTCATGCTTGTGTGCACCAAGGAGAGTTCCCAAGTTCAAACCCTTGTGAAAGTATTTGGGGGAGCAATTTTCCTTGATTTTTCATGAAGAGAGCACGACATTGTCCTGCTCTCCAAGAGGGCAGAGCAGAATAATGAGCGCTACTTTGCTTTGGAGTGAGGCTCCAGCTTCAAACCTTGGTGGAAGCACTTTGGTTTATTTTCGCTTATTTTTTGCCCTTAAAGATTCCTTTCACTCATGTCTTAATTGTACGCCAAATATGGATTGCTATATATCGTTGGAAAGCTCTGAATGTCAGCTTTTTAACGCAACTGAAATCACATCAATCGGACGTCTGTAGCTCAAGTTATAGCTCTTTGAAGTAGGCATGGTCATGTTGTGAGCGCCCAGATTTTAACTTAGCGAAAATTTGCTTCAACCTCTCTTTGCTTCATCACGATATTGCCCTGCCCTTGGCAAGAGCAGGGCAGTGTGCGTGCTGGTTGCTTCCTCCTTTGATTTGGTCATGGGACACGCTTTTAAAAGCGTGGCCTAAGGCTCCAAAGCGTGCTCCAACTTCAAAGTGTTCCCCAAAGCTCTTTTTTTCTCCTTTTTAGCTTATTTTGTGCTTCTTTGCTTCTTTTTCTTCTTATTTCCTACAAGATTTATAAAATTAAAAGATCAAGAAAATATATCATTTAAGCACAAAAGCATTCAATATTTAAGCACAAATCATCAATTTCTTGTATGAAAAAAGCATAGAAAAATAGGTATATGATGACATGTCATCACTTGTCCCCAAGCAACTAGATAAATAAAATAGGATAAAAAAATTCAAGAAGCAATAATATCTCAGAGTTTTAAGTGAAGCTCAGATTCTAATTAGATGAGCGGGACTAGTAGCTTTTTGCCTCTGAGCAGTTTTGGCATCTCACTTTATCCTTTGAAATTCAGAATGATTGGCATCCATAGGAACTCAGAATTCAGATAGTGTTATTGGTTCTCCTATTTCAGTATGTTGATTCTTGAACACAGTTACTTATGAGTCTTGACTGTGACCCTAAGCATTTTGTTTTCCAGTATTACCACCAGATACATAAATGCCACAAACACATAACTAGGTGAACCTTTTCAGATTGTGACTCAGCTTTGCTAAAGTCCTCAATTAGAGGTGTCCAGAGTTCTTAGGCACACTCTTTTGCTTTAGATCAGGACTTTAAGCACTCAGTCTCAAGCTCGTCACCTGGACCTTCATGACACAAGCACATGGTTAGGGACAGATTGATTTAGCCGCTTAGGCCAGGATTTTATTCCTTTAGGCCCTCTTTTCCATTGATGCTCAAAGCCTTGGATCCTTTTTACCCTTGCCTTTTGGTTTAAAGGGCTATTGGCTTTTTTTGCTGCTCCTTCTCTTTTTTTTTTATTGCTTTTTCTTGCTTCAAGAGTCAATTTCATGATTTTTCAGATCATCAATAACATTTTCCTTGTTCATCATTCTTTCAAGAGCCAACAATTTTAACATTCCTAAAATTCAATATCAAAAATATGTACTGTTCAGGCATTCATTTAGAAGACAAAAAGTATTGCCACCACATATAAATAATTAGAATTTTCCTTATTAAAAACTCGAAAAAAATATTGCCTCCTTATTCTAAAAATCTACTATTTTATTTATGTTTGATGATGATGAGAAAAATAAATTATATCTTAATTGGAGATAAAATCAATATAAAGATATTAATTACTACTACTCATATATAACTTCTAAGGTAAATTCCTAATAAGAACAATTATCACAGAGTTAAGGCAAAGATTAGGACTCAACAACCTTTATTTTTGGAGGTGGATGCTCCTTTAGTCTGTGGGGTGCTTCGCCCTTCAAGAGATAACTTCTTACACTTCTGTTGCTTTAGTTCACACCCTTGCTCTTCTTGTTCCCTAAGCTGTTTGCAAAGCATGCTACTTTGATTTTTCTGTTCTTCCTTTAGTTGGTCCATAGCTTCTTGCAACTTGGTAACAGATGGTTCAAGATGCTCCCAATATTCAATTTGAGGGATTTCTGGGAGGAACTCTTGTGCTTTCCTCTTGATGGGGTCGTCCTGCACTTGTTGTCCTTCCATTGACTTTTTGGTGATTGGTTGCTCAACTGAGATATACTCATTTACTCCCATCTATACCCTAGTATCTTTTCATAGCATAGAGATTAAGCTTGGATAAGCCAATTTGGCATCTTTGGAGTTCTTGTTTGCAATTGTGTAAAGTTCACAAGGGATCAGCTGATGAACTTCCACTTCTTTTCCCAACATAATGCAATGGATCATTACTGCTCTTTTGATGGTGACTTCGGAGCGGTTGCTAGTGGGCAGTATAGAACGCCCAATGATGTCCAGCCAGCCTCTGGCAACTGGTTTGAGATCTCCTCTCTTGAGTTGGTTTGGGACACCCTTTGTGTTGGTTGTCCACTTGGTTCCAGGGAGGCATATGTCCTCTAGAATTTCGTCCAAGCCCTTATTTGTTCTCATTATTCTCCTATTAAAGGAGTCTGGGTCATCTTGCAGTTGAGGCAGCTTGAAGATCTCTCTTATTTTGTGAGGGTGGATGTGAACAATCCTCCCTCTGATTAGAGTTCGATAGTCATAGAAGGCGGTTCCAGCTATTCTCTGTATGTCTGTTTGCCACAGATTAGAATAGAATTCCCGAACCATGTTTCTTCCCACCTTTGTTTCAGGATTAGCTAGGATTTCCCAGTTCCTGTTTCGAATTTGCTCTTGGACCTCCGGATATTCATCTTTTTTCAGATCGAATTTAACTTCCGGGATCACTGACCTTAGACCCATTATTTTGTAGTAATGGTCTGAGTGTTCTTTGGTTAAGAACTTCCCTTGATTCCAAAGTGGTTTTGGAATATTCTCTTTCTTGCCTCTTGGAGTGGTTTATTTTCCCTTAGGAGCCATGATCTTAGTAGGTATTGGTTTAGTGATCACGGATAAACACACCAAACTTAGAGGTTTGCTTGTCCTCAAGCAAAAGAAAGGAAAGGAGAGGGATAGAGGGAGAGCCAAGTTCGAATTGTAGAGGAGAGGAGGGAGGCCGATCATGGATTTAAAGGGAAAAGAGATAGATTTGTTTTGAAAAAGATTTGAAAAGAAGTTGAAGAGGATTTAAAAAAGATTTATGTTTAGAATTAAGATACATTTGATATCTTTGAAAAAGGATTTGAAAAATTAGGATTTGTAATATGTTTATGCAAGAAATTCTGGATGGAAATATGAAAATTTGAAAAATATCAAGTTGGGAACAAAAACTACCTCCCTTCCACAATCCCGGCGTTAAACGCCCAACTGCTGCATGTTTTGGGCGTTTAATGCCCAGTTGGTGCTTGGTCTGGGCGTTTAACACCTAGCTGTTGCTTCTAGCTGGCGTTAAACGCCAGAAACTCCTAACACCCAGGACGCTGTAAATCTGGCATTAAACGCCCAGAAGCTGCTTTTCTAGCATTTAACACCCAGATGGCTATCTCTACTGGCTTGAAACGCCCAGTAGATGCTTCTTTTGGGCGTTTAACGCCCAAAATAGCTCTTACAGGCTTTTTCGCACCAGTGAGCTTCTTTTTGCTGTTTTATCCTCTGAATCCTTCTGTAACTCTGTGAACTCATGCAATTGCTATTTTACCTTGAAGATAATTAATATGAACCTATAAAATTATCATTTAATTAACAAATAAGTTTTGTTAATGGCTGGGTTGCCTCCCAGCAAGCGCTTCTTTATTGTCTTTAGCTGGACTATTACTGAGCTTTAATTAAGTCTCAGTTTTGAGCATTCTTGCTCAAAATTGCTTTCAAGATAATGTTTGACTCTCTGTCCATTAACAATGAATTTTTTGTTAGAGTCATTATCCTGAAGCTATACATATCCATATGGTGACTGACAAACCCCATTTTGACGGTTTATCTTGTATTGATTTTAGGGGATTTTATAACCTTTTACCCTCATTTATTCATTGAAATAGCATGGTTTTGTGATTGTCTCCTTATTTGTGCTTAGATGTGAAAACATGCTTTTAGACCCTTAATTTGATGGTTTTAATCTCCCTTTGATTCCACTAGATTCCTTGATATGTTTGTTAGTGATTTCAGATTGAAAAGGGCTAGGAATGGAACAAAGGAGCGAAGAGGGAAAGCATGCAAAGTGGAGAAATCATGAAAAGTCAAAGAAGTTGAACTCGCCCATGGACGCGCGCGCGCACCTGGCGCTTGCGCGCACCTGCGAATTACCCCATGGACGCGTACGCGTGATGTGCGCGTACGCGTCGGTGTTGGTTTATGATTTTTTTAATGAAAACGTGGCCAACAAATTCTGAAGGGTTGTGGGGCCCAATCCTAACCAACTTTGGCGCCAAAGATGCTATTTAAAGCCAAGGATTGAAGAGCAAAGGGGGGATTCCAACTCATTAGTTCATTTTTCACTCATTAGGATTAGTTTAGAGGTAGTTTCTAGAGAGAGAAGCTCTCTCTTCTCTCTAGAATTAGGATTAGGTTTAGTTCTTAGATCTAGGTTTCCATTCATTCATTCTTCTACTTCTACTCTTCAATTCTTTGTTGCTACATTCATCTTCTTCTATTCTTTTGTTGTAATTTCCTTTATGTTGTTCTTATGTTTTGTTGTAGATCTACTTTTGTTCCTTCCTTTCTCTTTCAATTCAATAAGAGGTAATTCATGTAGATCTTTCTTCCTTTAATTGTTGTTGTTAATTCTTTACATTTGATTGTTGTTAGAATTAATTCTTGTTGTCAATTTACTATGTTTTTCTTTTATGCCTTCCAAGTGTTTGATGAAATGCTTGGTTGGATTTTAGAGTAGAATTTTATACTCTTGGCTTGGAAAGGTAACTTAGGAACTCTTGAGTTACTAATGTCCAAGTGATTGATGATTGGGAGCCATTGACTCTACTTCTCACTAATTGAATTGGTGGAGAGTTAGGACTTATGGACTAGGATTGATATAGCTCATTTGACTTTCCTTTACTACTAGTTAGAGGATGATTTAATGGGATTAATCCTTGCCAATTCTCATATTGTGGTTAGTGATTAGGATAGAGATCCTTGACTACCAACCCTTGCCAAGACCTTTTTAGGCCTTAGTTTACTTTCTTGCCATTTACTTTTCATGCTTCATATCAAAACCCCAAAATAACTCACAACCAATAACAAGACACTTCATTGTAATTCCTAGGGAGAACGACCCGAGGTTTGAATACTTCGGTTTATAAATTTTAGGGGTTTGTACTAGTGACAAACAACTTTTTGTATGAAAGGATTATTGTTTGGTTTAGAAACTATACTTTACAACGAGATTTTATTTGTGAAATTCTAAACCGTCAAAAATCCATTCGTCAGTGACACACCTGTAATCACATATGGTCCTCTCCACCGGGATTTCAACTTTCTGGGGAATAATCTGAGCCTAGAGTTAAACAACAAAACTTTCTGCCCTGGCTCAAAGACTCTGGATGACAGCTTCTTATCATGCCATCTTTTTGCTTTCTCTTTGTAAATTTTTGTATTTTCGAAAGCATTGAGTCTGAATTCCTCTAACTCATTTAACTGGAGCAATCGTTTTTCTCCAGCTAACTTGGCATCAAGGTTTAGGAATCTGGTTGCCCAGTAGGCCTTGTGTTCTAGTTCCACTGGCAAGTGACAGGCCTTTCCATACACAAGCTAGTATGGGGAGGTCCCTATAGGAGTCTTGAATGCTGTTCTGTATGCCCACATAGCATCATCCAAGCTCCTTGCCCAATCCTTCTATGGTTAATCACAATCCGTTCCAGGATTCTTTTAAGTTCTCTATTAGAGACTTCAGCTTGCTCATTTGTCTGTGGATGATATGGAGTTGCCACCCTGTGGCTAACTCCATATCGAACCATAGCAGAATAAAGCTGTTTATTGCAGAAATGGGCGCCCCCATCACTGATTAGTACTTTAGGGACACCAAATCTGCTGAAGATGTGTTTTTGGAGGAATTTCAGCACTGTCTTAGTATCATTAGTGGGTGTTGCAATAGCCTCCACCCATTTGGATACATAATCCACTGCCACCAGAATATAAGTGTTTGAGTATGATGGTGGGAAAGACCCCAAGAAGTCAATCCCCCATACATTAAACAACTCAATCTCCAAGATCCCTTGTTGAGGCATGGCATAACCGTGAGGCAGATGGCCAAATCTTTGGCAACTGTCACAATTACGTACAAACTCTCGGGAGTCTTTATAGAGAGTAGGCCAGTTGAAGCCACATTGGAGGACTCTTGTGGCTGTTTGCTCACTTCCAAAATGTCCTCCATACTGTGATCCATGGCAATTCCAGAGGATCTTCTGTGCTTCTTCTTTAGGCACACATCTACAGATTACTCCGTTTGCACATCTCTTGAAGAGATATGGTTCATCCCAAATATAGTACTTTGCATATGAGATCAATTTCTTTGATTGCTGCCTACTATACTCTTTGGGTATGAATCTTACAACCTTGTAGTTTACAATATCTACAAACCATGGTACTTCTGGGATGGCAAAGAGTTGCTCATTCGGAAAGCTTTCAAAGATCTCAGTAAGAGGGAGGGACGCCCCTTCTACTGGTTCTATTCGGGACAGGTGATCTGCCACTTGGTTCTCTGTATCTTTTCTGTCTCTTATTTCTATATCAAACTCTTGTAGAAGCAATACCCATCTTATGAGTCTGGGTTTTGAATCCTGCTTTGGGAGTAGATATTTATAAGCAGCATGGTCAGTGTACACAATCACTTTTAATCCTACTAAATAAGATCTAAACTTGTCAATGGCGTAAACCACTGCAAGTAACTCTTTTTTTGTGGTTGTGTAGTTCTTCTGTGCGTCATTTAAAACACGACTGATATAATAAATAACGTGCAGAAGCTTGTCATGCCTTTGTCCCAACACTGCACTAATGGCATGGTCACTGGCATCACACATTAGTTCAAATGGTAATGTCCAGTCTGGTGCAGAGATGACTGGTGCTGTGACCAGCTTAGCTTTCAGAGTCTCAAACGCCTACAGACACTCCTTATCAAAGATAAATGGTGTGTCAGTAGCTAGCAGATTACTCAGAGGTTTTGCAATTTTTGAAAAATCTTTTATAAACCTCCTATAGAATCATGCATGCCCCAGAAAGCTTCTGATTGCCTTAACATTGGCAGGTGGTGGTAATTTTTCAATTACCTCTACCTTAGCTTGATCCACCTCTATTCCCTTGTTCGAAATTTTGTGCCCAAGGACAATTCCTTCAGTCACCATAAAGTGACATTTCTCCCACTTTAAAACCAGGTTAGTCTCTTGGCACCTCTCTAGAACAAGTGCTAGATGGTCAAGACAGGAGCTGAATGAGTCTCCAAATACTGAAAAGTCATCCATGAAGACTTCCAGAAATTTTTCCACCATATCAGAGAAAATAGAGAGCATGCACCTTTGAAAGGTTGCAGGTGCATTACACAGACCAAATGGCATCCTTCTGTATGCGAATACTCCAGATGGACATGTGAATGTTATTTCCTCTTGATCTTGGGGATCTACTACAATTTGATTATAACCTGAATATCCATCCAGAAAGCAGTAGTAATCATGACCTGCCAGTCTTTCTAGCATCTGGTCTATGAATGGTAAAGGAAAATGATCCTTTCTGGTAGCTGTATTGAGCCTTCTAATAATCAATACACATACGCCACCCTATAACTATTCTTGTAGGAACCAGTTCATTTTTTCATTATGAACCACTGTCATGCCACCCTTCTTAGGGACGACTTGGACAGGGCTCACCCAGGGTCTATCAGAAATAGGATAAATAATCCCAACCTCTAGTAATTTAGTGACCTTCTTCTGCACCACCTCCTTCATGGCTGGATTAAGCCGCCTCTGTGGTTGAACCACTGGCTTAGCGTCATCCTCCAATAGGATCTTGTGCATGCATCTGGCTGGGCTAATGCCCTTAAGATCACCGATGGACCACCCAAGAGCTGTCTTGTGTGTCCTTAGCACTTGAATTAGTGCTTCCTTTTCCTGTGCCTCTAAGGTAGAGCTTATGATTACAGGAAAAGTGTTACCTTCCCCCAGAAATGCATATTTCAGGGATGGTGGTAATGGATTGAGCTCGGGTTTAGGAGGTTTCTCCTCTTCCTGATGGATTCTCAAAGGTTCTATTATTCTCTCTGGTTCCTCCAGATCAAGCTGAACATTTTTAAAGATATCCTCTAACTCTGATTTGAGACTCTCAGTCATATTGACCTCTTCCACCAGAGAGTCAATGATATCAATGCTCATGCAGTCGTTTGGGGTGTCTGGATGCCGCATAGCTTTGACAACATTCAACTTAAACTCGTCCTTATTGACTCTCAGGGTCAATTCCTCTTTTTGGAAATCAATGAGGGTTTGTCCAGTTGCTAGGAAAGGTCTTCTTAGGATGAGAGTTGCACTCTTATGCTCCTCCATTTCCAGAACCACAAAGTCAGTGGGAAAGGCAAATGGCCCAACCTTGACAATCATGTCTTCAATCACGCCTGATGGGTATTTAATGGAGCCATCAGCAAGTTGAAGACATATCCGGGTTGGATTGACTTCTTCAGTCAACCCAAGCTTTTTGATAGTGGATGCAGGTATTAGGTTGATACTTGCTCCAAGATCACATAGAGCTTTCTTGGTACAAGTACCCTCTAATGTGCATGGTATCATGAAGCTTCCAGGATCTTTAAGCTTCTCTAGTAAGCTTTTCAGAATGACTGCATTGCATTCTTCAGTAAGGTAAACTTTTTAAGTTTCTCTCCAATCCTTCTTATGACTTAAGATCTCTTTCATGAACTTAGCGTAAGAGGGTATTTGCTCAAGTGCCTCTGCAAATGGAATCTTTATTTCAAGAGTCTTGAGATAGTCTGCAAAGTGGGCAAATTGCTTATCCTGTTCCACTTGGCAGAGTTTCTGAGGATAAGGCATCTTGGTTTTGTATTCCTCAATCTTAGTTGTTGCAGGTTTATTTCCTACAGAGGTGGTTGGAAAAGCCTTCTTAGAGGGGTTGCTATCAGCACTTGTATGTGTCTGATCCCCCACTGGCGTTTGAATGCCAGGGTTGGAAGCTGGATTGGCGTTGGACGCCAATTCCTTACCTGTTTCTGCCGTTTGAACGCCAGAACTGAGCTTCCTTTGGGTGTTTAACGCCACTTCCTTGCCTGTTTGTGGCGTTTGAATGCCAGAACTGAGCATGGGTTGGGCGTTTAACGCCAGCCCAACACCATTTTCTGGTGTTTGAATGCCAGAATTGTTCCTCTCTGGGCTCTTACTGTCCTCAGAGGGATTTTGGGTAGCAGTTTGTTCATTTCTTAGCTTCCTGCTGCCTTGAAATGAGGTATTTAATGTCTTCCCACTTCTTAATTGAATTTCTTGGCACTCTTCTGTTATTTATTTTGATAACTGCTGTTCTATTTGCTTCAACTGTACTTCCATGTTCATATTAGCCATTCTTGTGTCTTGTAATATCTCCTTGAATTCGGCTAGCTGTTTTGTTAGAAAATCTAATTGCTGATTGAATTTAGTAACTTGTTCTGTAGGAATGAGTTCAGCAGTTACTGTTTTAGCCTCTTCTTTCATGGAAGGTTCACTACTTAGGTACAGATGCTGATTTCTGGCAACTGTATCAATGAGCTCTGGAGCTTCTTCAATTGTCTTTCTCATGTGTATAGATCCACCAGCTGAGTGGTCTAAAGACATCTGAGCTTTCTCTGTAAACCCATAATAGAAGATGTCTAACTGCACCCACTCTGAAAATATTTCAAAGGGGAATTTTCTTAGCATCTCTCTGTATCTCTCCCAGGCATCATAAAGAGATTCATTATCTCCTTGTTTAAAGCCTTGGATGTTCAGCCTTAGCCGTGTCATCCGTTTTGGAGAGAAATATTGATTCAGAAATTTTTCTGACAACTGTTTCTATGTCCTTATGCTAGCCTTAGGTTGGTTATTTAACCACCTTTTAGCTCGGTCTTTTACAGCAAATGGAAACAGTAATAATCTGTAGACATCCTGATCTACTTCCTTATCATGTACTGTCCGCAATTTGTAAAAATTGTGCCAAAAACTCTGTAGGTTCTTCCTGTGGAAGAACGGAATACTGGCAACTTTGCTGCACCATGATAATGAGCTGAGGATTCAACTAAAAACTACTGACTCCGATGGAGGGCATACAGATACTACTCCTATATGAAGCAATAGTGGGGTTAGCATATGACCTCAGAGTCCTTCTGGACTGTTCATTTCCACTTAGGTCCATGATGGAGTAAGGGAGATGATATAGATAAGAATTTTATTTTATAAAAAAATTTCAAAATAATAAAATAAAATAAAATAAAAACTAAAATAAAAATAGAAATAAAAAATTGAAATATTTTATGAAGATTTTCGAAAAAAGTGAGGAGAGAGAAAGTGGTTAGGATATTTTTTAAAAAGATATGATTTTTTTAAAAAATCTTAAAAGGATAAGATTTGAAAAATTTTGAAATTGAAATCTGAATTCTTTTTATGAAAAATTTTGAAATATTTGCTTAAAAATAGTTAGAAAAGATATTTTTTTATTTTTGAATTTTATGATGAAAGAGAAAAACATACAAAAGACATAAGACTTAAAATTTTTAGATCTAATGCTCCTTGTTTTCGAAAGTTTTGGAGGGAAAACACCAAGGAACACCAAACTTAAAAATTTTAAGATCAAAACACAAAGAAGACTCAAGAACACCTTGAAGACTCACAAGAACAACAAGAACAAAAGAGAGGACACCAAACTTAAAATTTTTAGAAAACCAAAATAAAATTTTCGAAAACTAAAGAAAAATTAACAAGAGAACACCAAACTTAAAGTTTGGCACAAGATTTAATCAAAGAAAAATTATTTTGAAAAAGTTTTAAAAGGAAGATACCCAATTACCAAGAACACAAACACAATGCTCGAGCCAATTGAGCTATAAATATAATGTGTTTTAATGTGGTATTTTTTTAATAAATAAATTTTTTTTTGAAAACTGATATTTTGAAAAAGCACAAGAAAAACAAGAAAAGACACAGAACAAGAAAAACTAAAGATCAAACAAGAAAAATTGACAAGAACAACTTGAAGATCAAGGAAGAACAAAGAACATGCAATTCAAAAATTGAAAGACAAAGAAAAGCATGCAATTGACACCAAACTTAAAACATGACACTAAACTCACAAAAAAACTAAAAATTAATAAAGGAAAATAATATTTTTGAAAAATTTTGAAAAGAAAATAAAAGACTCTGACCCAAAAGACAAAATTTTCCTAATCTAAGCAACAAGATTCACTGTCAGTTGTTCAAACTCAAACAATCCCTAGCAACGGCGCCAAAAACTTGGTGCACAAAATTGTAAATCACACTTTTCACAATTTGTACTACTAACCAGCAAGTACATTGGGTCGTCCAAGTAATACCTTACGTGAGTAAGGGTCAATCCCACGGAGATTGTTGGCTTGAAGCAAGCTATAGTTATCTTGTAACTCTTAGTCAGGATATCAATTATAATTATCAGTTGACTTGCAAATAAACAAGAGAGCATGGATTAAATAATACTTGTTGTGCAGTAATGGAGAATATGTTGGAGTTTTGGAGATGCTTTGTCTTCTGAATCTCTGCTTTCCCCTGTATTCTTCTTCATGCACACAAGGTTCCTCCTATGGCAAGCTGTGTGTTGGTGGATCACCGTTGTCAATGGCTACCATCCGTCCTCTCAGTGAAAATGGTCAAGGTGCACTGTCACCGCACGGCTAATCATCTGTCGATTCTCACTCATGCTGGAATAGGATCCATTGATCCTTTTGCGTCTGTCACTATGCCCAACCAATGTGAGTTTGAAGCTCGTCACAGTCATTCAATCCCTGAATCCTACTCGGAATACCACAGACAAGGTTTAGACTTTCCGGATTCTCAAGAATGCTGCCAATGGATTCTAGCTTATACCACGAAGACTCTGATTAAGGAATCCAATAGATACTCATTCAATCTAATGTAGAACAGAGGTAGTTGTCAGGCACGCATTCATAGGTTGAGAATGGTGATGAGTGTCATGGATCATCACATTCTTCATAGTTAAGTACGAATAAATATCTTAGATAGAAACAAACGTGTTTGAATGGAAAACAGAAGTAATTGCATTAATTCATTGAGACACAGCAGAGCTCCTTTCCCCTAACAATGGAGTTTAGAGCCTCATGCCGTCAAAGAGTATAAAGTTCAGATTTAAAAATGTCATGAGGTACAAAATAAATCTCTAAAAGTTGTTTAAATACTAAACTAGTAACATAAGTTTGCAGAAAATGAGTAAACTAAGATAGATAGTGCAGAAATCTACTTCTGGGGCCCACTTGGTGTGTGCTGGGGCTGAGACTTGAGCTTTTCATGTGCCTAGGCTGTTTTTGGAGTTACACAACAGGTTGTAACCTGTTTTGGGCGTTTAACTTTAACTGGTAACCTATTTCTGGAGTTTAACGCCAGAATAGAACATGGAACTGGCATTAAACGCCAGTTTACGTCATTTATCTTCAAGCAAAGTATGAACTATTATATATTGCTGGAAAGCCATGGATGTCTAATTTCCAACCCAATTAAGAGCGCGCCAATTGGACTCCTGTAGCTCCAAAAAATCAATTCCGAGTGCATGGAGGTCAGAATCCAACAGCATTAGCAGTACTTTTTCAGCCTGAATCAGATTTTTGCTCAGCTCCCTGAATTTCAGCCAGAAAATACCTGAAATCATAGAAAAACATACAAACTCATAGTAAAGTCCAGAAATATGAATTTTGCCTAAAAACTAATAAAAATATACTAAAAACTAACTAAAACATACTAAAAACTACATGAAATTACCCCCAAAAAGCGTATAAAATATCCGCTCATCACTCAGCTCAAACACTCACCAAGTGGGCCCGGAAAGTGGATTTTCGCACTACAAGACTAGCTTATCTTATTTTTTGTAATTCTTAGTTAGCAAATTAGTATATATAGGAGGAGATCACCCTTGTTTAGGATCTTCTTCTCCCGCTAACTTTATGCCATATTTTTGAATTACATTGTTTCTTTGTATAGTACGAGTCACTAACCTCCTATGTTAAGGTTAGGAGCTCTGCTGATTCTTATGAATTAATAATGTCACTATTCTATTTCAATCTATGCTTGATTCTATTCTAAGATGTATCTTTGCTCTTCATCCTAACGAATTGGGAGTGTAACTTGACCGCCATCCCTATTCACATGTGTTCTTGTGAGTCCTTGATGGGATAGTATTGATCCACAAGCTTGATTATATATCTCTTAGACGGCTAATCCACGGCTTCATTGGGGACTTCTCGAGACATCAGTTCAGCCAAGGTGCGGGGCGATTAGGGCCTTTATGGTATAGGCTAGAACCAAAGAAGTATCACTCTCTGATCCGGAAGATCCGACCTTATCTGTGGCATTTTAAGTAGGATCACCAAGGGAATGGACTGCTAGAGCTTCAAACTCGTTCAGATTGGATGACTGCTAGACATCAGTTCAGCCAAGGTGTGGGGTGATTAGGGCCTTTATGGTATAGGCTAGAACCAAAGAAGCATCATTCTCTGATCCGGAAGATCCGACCTTATATGTGGCATTTTGAGTAGGATCACCAAGAGAATGGACTACTAGAGCTTCACCCCCATTCAGATTGGATGACTGCTGACCCGACGGTTGATCTGAAGCTGATGAGATTATTGACCGCTGACCTAGCGTTAATCATATACAGCCTACCATGGAATGAATCAATCAGAAGTTGGAGTAGATGGTGAGAAAGGTTGATCTAGAAGGAAAAAGCATCTCTGAAGCCTCAACCGTTCTTATATCATTGATTTCACACCTCTCTATTAATGTTTTATTATTTATCTGTTTTACACATTTTCTCGTGACAACTATCTTTTCTACCCGCCTGGTGATGACAGGTCATCATATACCCATTTTTCAAGCTAATTTCACTTGTTTTACTAGTCTTTATGCACTTTCTTGCATCCTAAGTAAGCAATTTGGAATGAAAATGCATAACTTCTTTAAATCAAACAACCACCATTAAATTGATGCTAAATCATGAGGTTTGAGCTAAAATTAATTGATTTTTAATGAATTATAAACCTTATGAGTTTAGAGATACTTTGATTGGTTGTTTTGGTTTCTTGTAGGTGAAGAAAGAAGAAAAGAAGAAAAACGTGGCCTAAAGAAGTGTGGCCAAGAAATGAGAAGTGTGGTGCAACAAAGAAGGAGGAGGCAAACACTGCCCTCCACAAGAGCACATTGCCCTCCAGGAGAGCAACATATTGAACCAAGCCTTGAAAAGCAACATTGCCCTGCCCACAACAAGGGCGGAGCACAATTTGATGCCAAGGACCAAAGGAAGCAAAAACTCTGCCCTGCCCTCCTCAAGAGCAATATCGGGCTCTCATGGAAACTAATTCAAAGGAAATTGCTTCCTAGTGCTTCCTATGGGTTTCGAACCCAAGAGCAAGGAGGAAAGAAGTAGCGCTCCACCACAAAGAAATAAATAAAAATTGGCTTGCTTTTAATCTCCAAGAATCGAACACGGCACCATGAGGAAGTAAGGAACTAGGCGTGACTTTGGTGCCAAGAAAACCAAGGAAAAAGGAGCAACATGTTCCTCCACCGAGTTTCGAACGTGGGACTTCACCATTGGCACATTGCCCTACCCTCCACAAGGGCAGGGCAGCATTTCTTGGTGCATGGCGCATCATCTTGGCACGGCCAGGACTTGAACTCTTGGCCAGCAGCATGCACGCACGGGCAGCACCTGGCGCACCATGACAACTCTGCCCTGCCCTCCACAAGGGTAGGGCAGCATCCTGCAGCATCTTGAACGCCCATCACACGCACAAGGCCGCATGCACCATTTCCTGCTCTGCCCTCCACAAGGGCAGGGCAGCCTCCTGGAAGCCACTTTCTCGTGGGCTCAAAATTAGATTAAAAATCCAATTTAATTCATTTCTTCACCAAATCAAAAGCCCATCCAAATACCAAAATCCAAGAATAGAAAGTGTATAAATAGGAGATAGTTTGATGTAATTAGGGAGCTTCTTTTGATTTTTGAATTTTTACATTTTTTTGAAACTTCATCTTCTCTGAGAGCTTTGAACTGAGATTTGAGAGAATTAGGGAGGAGAATTGATCTCTCTTCTTCCTTGTTCTTGCTTGAGCATTTTTACTTTTCTTGTTTGAATCTTGGATGTGAAGAATTGAGAAATTTCTGTCTCAATCTCCATTTAAGATCTCTTTGATTACCTCACTGCATAATTGAGTTGAATCCAATTTCCTTTACTGCTTCATCTTTAATTTCTTGTTAATTGTTTTGTGAATTGGGATCTGGGAAGGCAATTGAGATCTAGACTTTGCTATCTAGTCTTTGGAGTCCTGAGATCCCATTTTCCTTTTGGTTCTTCTGTGAACCCCTGCTGCAATTTACTGTCCTTTTCTGTTTGAGATCTAACAAAACTCAAATCATCTCTTGCTTTGATAATTGTTGTAATTTAATTTCCCTTGCTTGAATTCTGAAATCCCAGTCCTCAAATCCCTTTTCCATTCAAGCAATTTATATTTCTTGCACTTTAAGTTACTGCAATTTACATTTCTTGCACTTTAAGTTTCAGTCATTTAATTTCCTGTTCTTTAAGCTTTAGCCCTTTTACTTTCAGTTCTCTTTAACTTCTGCAATTCTTCCCTCCCCCTTTACATTTTCTGTCATTTACTTACTGTTAGATACAAAATCATTCAACCAAAACTTGATTCGCTTGACTAAATCAACCACTAAACTAAAATTGCTCAATCCTTCAATCCTTGTTGGATTGACCTCACTCCCGTGAGTTTTATTACTTGATGCGACCCGGTACACTTGCCGGTGAGTTTTGTGTTGGATCGTTTTCCACACATCACCTGACTAAGATCTGTAAGGTATCCATTGCTTGCTCAAACCAACAATCTCCGTGGGATCGACCCTCACTCACCTGAGGTATTACTTAGACGACCCGGTATACTTGCCAGTCTATCTGTACGAAACGTGCAGAGTTAGTTTTGTGCACCACCTACCCAGCTGGTAAGGCCGACCTTGAGCATCCCTCCTCCATTGAGCTCCAAGTACTCAGATGTTAGCAAGTACTTAATCCAACCATTGGTCAGTGTTGACCCTCTGACCATGGTGTGCCAATTCTTTGGTTCTGGGTTCAAGCTTCTATCATGCTTTCTCGTCACCCAAGTGTTGGCGTAGAACTCTCGCACCATCAATACTCTAACCTCGGTCACGGGGTTGGCCAAAACTTCCCAACCCTATTTCAGAATCTGATATAGGATCTTCAGGTACTCATCATCTTCCAGCTTGAAGGGGACCTCAGGAATTACCTTCTTCTTCCTCACCACATCATAAAAATGGTCTTGATAGGTCTTCAAAAAAAATCGTGTGAAATCCCATGGATCGGAAGTGGGGGCTTTCCCTTTTCTTTTCCTTGCGGATTCTCCAATCTTTGGTGCCATGAAGGTAAGAATGAAGAAGCAAAAAGCAGATCGCCTAATACCAAACTTAAAAGCTTTGCTCATTCCCGAGAAAAATAGAAGTATAAAATAAGAAAAGGAAAAGAAAATAGAAGTAAGTACTGGGGAATGAAGTAAGGGGTATGTATAGGTGGGGTTGGGGTGGGTTTTTGGTCATAGGGGTGGCAGTGGGGGAGGAGAAAAATTGAATTTGAATGTGGGTTGTTGGAAAGAGAGATGGATGGGGTTGATGAGAGGGGATTGGTGGAGTGAAAGGTGGGTTGAGAGAATCAAGGGAAGTGATGGGTGATGGGATGGAATGTCGATAGAAAAATGGGTGAAAGAGGAG
Organism: Arachis stenosperma; assembly: GCF_014773155.1. NCBI lineage: Eukaryota > Viridiplantae > Streptophyta > Magnoliopsida > Fabales > Fabaceae > Arachis > Arachis stenosperma. The sequence continues at coordinate 117,413,294 of NC_080379.1, forward strand.
AGAGAATGGATGAGATTGGTTGGTGAAGTGGTTGGTGGTTGGGGTGTATCCATTGGCCAAATAAGTTTCTCGAAATTTGAAATCGGCACCACTCCTCCCCCCTGGGTGCTGAACGCTTGGCTGGCGTTTGCTGCCACCAGGAGGTCACCCTTTTTCTTTTTCTTTCTTTTTTTTTTTGCTTGTGGGACGCCCTAGGGGGGACAAAAAAATTGTGTGGAATGCTCCCTTTTGGATGTTAAACGTCCAATGCCTTTGCCCCCCTAGGCGCTAAATGCTGGGCTGGCATTTGGCGCCACCAGTGGGTCTCCTCCAGGGTGTGCTGTTTTTCCTCCTATGCTTTCCTATTCTTGTTCTTAGTGCTATACATGATCACAAACATTAGAAAAATGAGAAAAACTATGAAAATCAATATAAAATAAATTAATATGAAATCAAACTCAATAAAACTAAAATGAAATAAAAGAAAGTAAAAGTAAACTATAGGATACGTAAGGTTGGGTTGCCTCCCAACAAGCGCTTCTTTACCGTCATTAGCTTGATGGACAGCTCTTTTACGGAGGGTTATAGGAGCTCAGATCTTCACCCCTCATTGTGAACTTCTTCCTTGTGCTCTCATTAATTAGTTCAATATGTTTCAGAGGTAGGATTCTGTTCACAGTGTGTGGTATGACTGGATTTCTTGTGAAGACTACTCTTATGCCAGGTGAGAAGTCCTTAGTAGGAATCTTCTTTTTCCTCCATCCTTTGGGTACTTTCTTCTTAGGGCCTTCTCCATCTTTAGTGGTTGGTGAATGCCCAACACCAAACTTAGGTTTGATGTCAGGGGGTACTGTGTGGCTTTCCACTAAGTGGGAAGGCTTAAGCTCTGAACTCTGCACGGAACTACCTCCTTTATCAGGGAGTGGATGTGGTTTATAGATCTTGAATAGCAAATGGTACTCATGCATCCTCAGGACTAATTCTCCTCTATGCACATCAATCAGAGCTCTCCCAATCGTTAGGAATGGCCTTTCTAGGATGATGGAGTCGTCCTTCTCCTCTTCCGTATCGAGTATCACAAAGTCAGCAGGGAGATGAAGGTCTTCAACCTTTACAAGGACATTTTCCACCAGTCCATATGCCCACTTCAGGGACTTATCCACCATCTCTAGTGAGATCCTTGTGGAATGCGCCTCTTGGATCCCCAGCTTCCCTATTACAGAGAGAGGCATCAGATTTATGCTTGACCGAAGGTCGCATAGTGCCTTCTCAAATGTGTTGGTCCTTATGGTACAGGGTGTAACAGCCCAGATCACCCGCTAGTATGATATTGTCTGCTTTGGCACACAAGGCCTCACGGTTTTGCCTTTGACGATAGGGATGACAACCGAAGCCCCCCACACTTACTCATCAAAATGCGTCATGCTAGGGAGAGGTATCCACACCCATATAAGGCATGCTTCGTTCCCCTCCCCAACCGATGTGGGACCTTACAATCTATCCCCTTAAGGGAGCCCAGTACGCTCGCTGGCACATCGATCCGGGTTCCGACTCTGATACCATCTGTAACAGCCCAGACCACCCGCTAGCACAATATTGTCCATTTTGGCACACAAGGCCTCATGGTTTTGCCTTTGACGATAGGGATGATAGCCAAAGCCCCCTGCACTCACTCGTCAAAACGCGTCATGCTAGGAAGAGGTATCCACACCCTTATAAATCATGCTTCGTTCCCCATCCCAACCAATGTGGGACCTTATACAGGGAATCAGGAAGCTTCCAAGACCTGGCATCTTTTGAGGTAGCTTCTTTTGTACTAGAGCACTGTATTTCTTGGTCAGCACCCAGTTTCATCTTCCCTCAGGGCTTTCTTCTCAGAGAATACGCTTTTCAAACAGGCCATATAGGGAGTCTTCTTCTCCAACACCTTAGCAAAAGGAATATTGATTTATATCTTCTTAAAGACTTCCAAGAATTGAGTGAGTTGCTCATCCTTGGTCTTCTCTTATACGTTTTGGAGGTGTTATACTTCAGGCTCCTTCACCACCACTAGGGCGTGTACAAGTGTACTACAAGTCTCCTCTTGAGCCTTCTTCTCCTTTAAATCCTCAGCAACTTGCTCCTCTATAGGCACGGCCTCGTTGCCCATGGTGAAGGCTTTGCACTCTTCCTTTGGATTTACCTCTGTGTTGCTTGGAAGAGTGTTGGGAGGTCTCTCTGGTATCCTGTTGCTCAACTGACCCACTTACACTTCCAAGTTCCAAAATTGAAAACCGAGTCTCTTGCATAAAGCTATAAGTGGTCTTAGAAAGTTCAGACACTATTGTGGCTAAGTCAGAGAGGTTGTGTTTTAAAGTCTCCATCTGCTGTTGAGAGGGTTGGAACTTCCTGTTGTTGAACCAATTTTGATTGGTTCCACCCTAATTGTTGTTAAAGCTCTGTTGGGGCTTCTGTTGCTGCTCCCTCCACCCAAAGTTAGGATGATTCCTCCATTCCTGAATGAAAGTATTTGCATAGGGATCATTATTAGGATTTCTAGAGGAATTTCCTATATAATTTACTTTCTCTACGGTGGGCTGAGCAATATCACAAATGTCCCCATGAGTGTAGCTCCCAGTCATGCCATAGGATGCGTCTTGAATGTTGATAGCTGAAACTTGCATCCCAGTCAAGTGCTAAGAGATCATGCTTATCTGCTAGGACATAAGCTTGTTTTGAGCCAAAATGGGGTCCAGTGTGTCTACCTCAATGACTCTTTTCTTTTGAGTGGTCCCAGTGTTCACGGGGTTCCTTTCAGAGGTGTACAGGTACTGGTTGTTGATAACCATCTCAATAAGCTCATCTGCCTCTTTAGGCATCTTCTTCATGTGTAGAGGGCCACATGCAGAGTGATCCAATGACATCTTGGCCATCTCAGAGAAACCATGATAAAAGATCTGCAACCTGGTCCAATCCGAAACCATGTCAGGGGGCATCTTCTGATCATCTGCTTGTATCTCTCCCAAGCCTCAAAGAGGGACTCTCCATCTTTTTGTCTGAAAGTTTGGACATCCACCCTAAGCTTAGTCAACTTCTGGGATAGAAAGAATTTATTCAGAAATCCAGTGACCACCTTCTCTCATGTGTCCAAGCTCTCCTTGGGCTGAGAATCAATCTACTACTTTGTTCTATCCCTTACAGTAAAAGGAAAAAGTGTGAGCTTGTAGACCTTAGGATTCACTCCATTCGTCTTAACAGTGTCACAGATATGCATGAAGTCAGATATAAATTTGTTGGGGTCCTCCTGCGGGAGTCCATGAAACTGCCAATTCTACTGCTCCCATAGAAGTCAAGTGTGGGTGCAGTGTATGAGCCAAGCACCTTCCTTGCTTGTTGTAAACGACGCCTCAAGGTCCTCTAAGGTTCAGAATCAAACTCGAGAAGGGGTTCTTTGTCACTGTTCCTGCTTATAAACAACAAAAAACAAATAAAAAGTGAGAGTCTCTATGTCAGAGTATACAGAACTCCCAGTGAGATATCCTATGTAAAAAGAAATAAAATAAAATAAAGTAAGCAATTAACAAAAAAAATTCGAAAATAAAGATGAACAAATAACCTAAAAATTTTTGAAAATAAACTAAAATAAAAAATAAAAATACGAAAATTTTCGAAAAGAAAAGATAAAGCACTAAAGGGACTGATGAATTCACATTTTATGATTTTTATTTGTTCTAATTGGGTGGATTTCATCAACTTTTTTTGCATTTATTCATTGAAATAGCATGCTTTTATGAGTTTTTTCCTAATTTTGCTTAATTGTGAAAAACATGCTTTTTATGCTTAAATTGCCAATTTTAATTCACTTTTCTCTCATTCGATGCCTTGATGTGTTTGTTTGAGTGATTTAAGGTTTTGAAGGCAAGAATGGCTTGAGAAAGTGGAAGGAAAGCATATAAAGTCGAAGAATTCAAGAAATGAAGGATTTGTAAAGGTATCAATCCTAACCTCTTGGTACTAAAGTGATTATAACTTGAGTTACAGAGGTCCAAATGAGGCAGTTCTAGTGGCATTGGAAAGGTATCAAACGTCCGGGACTTCAAAATGATATACAATTTGCTATAGTGAACATAAGTTTAAGTGTGTATACACACACAATATGTGTGTACGGACAAGTTGGGATTTAGCAAGTGTGCGTACGCACACACCTGTGCATACGTACAAGTCCTAGCACGTGAGCTCATTAATTGCAAATCGCTGGGGGCGAGTTTTGGGCCTCCAAAACCCATTCCAACTCATTTCTGAAGCTATTTCTAGCCAAATTGAAGAAGGATGAAGGGAGGAGCAATTAGGTTTAGGTTTTTACATGTTTTAGTTAGATTTCTAGAGAGAGAAGCTCCCCCTTCTCTCTAGAATTTAGGGTTTTTGTCTTAGTTTTTTTAAATTTCAGATTTTAATTCTTATTTTAATGTAGTTTCATTTTATGTTTTTATGATTTCTTGTCTTGATCTTAATTTCTTTTGTCATTTTTCTCAATTTTTTCATTTTTAGTTTATGAATACTCTTGTCAATTTTGGTGTCATTAATACAATTTTAATGTTTTATGTTTCTTTCATGCCATTTGACTTGTTATTATCAATTTATTGCAATTGGTAGTATGGATTTTATTTTTCTTGCAATTTATGATATTTTTCCTTTTGTGCATACTAGGTGTTTGATAAAATGTCTCTTATAATTTTTGTTTAGTTTTTCACACTCTTGGCTTGGAATTGGATAATTAGGTGACCTTGAGTCAAAGATGTCTATTTGATATTGTGATTAGGATTGTTAGTTAGTTTGGTTTTCATTAACGCTAGTCTTTCACTAAGTTAACTAGTGAGTTGATTAGGACTTGTGGATTGAGATTAATTATGCCCTTTTGACTTATTCTCGAAGTTAGGATAGACTAATTGGGGTTAATTCTTAGCAATTATCATATTTGTTGCCCATGATTATGATAGGAATCCTTAATTACCAACCCATGCCAAGAGTTCTTTTTGCCATTAAATTTCCATTTTCATTGCTTTAATTGCCTCCCACTTAATTCCTTGCATGCTTGTTTAATTTCTTGCACTTTAATTTCTTACCGATTGCTACCTCAACCCCTATTCTCTCATAGCCAATAATTGGACACTTAATTGCAATTCCTAAGGAGAACAACCCGAGACTTAAAACTCCCGGTTATTTTGTGTTGAATTATGACATCTTTGAATTAAACTTTGATTGAGAGTTATTAATTGTTGGTATAGACTATGCTTGCAACGAGATTCTAATTTTTGGGAAATTATAGATTAACAATAATTCTCACATCAAGTTTTTAGCGCCGTTGCCGGAGATTGCAATGGTGTCATATTTTTTTCTATTGTTAATATGTGAATATGTGAATAGTTTGCTTTTGATTGATTGCTTATTTTTGCTAGTTTTAGGAGTTTATTTTGCTTGTTCTTACTATCTTTTGTTTTTATTTTCTTTTGCTCCTATGAATTCTCACCCATTGCACTATGAGCTTGATTGCTATTGTGTTATAGGAATTGGAAATTTCAATTGTTTGTCACCTAAATGGAATAAAGAGAATCAACAAGAAGATTGGGTGCACAAGTTTTGGAATCTCAAAAGCCATGAAAATTGCAAACATCGATGGAAATTCAAGGAAGAGTGGAAGCACAAACCTCCTTGATGAAAGCTTCTCAAAAAGTCCAACTTAAGGACTCTAAAGAGACAACTTTCTTCCTTTATTATGTTCTTGTAAATATGACTCTTGGTTGTTAGCTTGCTTTAGTAAATTTTTGTTTTAAAATGCATATGTGAATAGTTAGTAATCTTCTTTTAAATTGCCCTTTTTGCCTTGAGTTGCATGTTTAAAATTTTTAATTAGTTTTTGAATGGTTAAAATAGTTTTGATATACTCTTGTTTGTGCATATTACTAGTGCATAGTCCCATGATTTTGATTTGGAAGATAAAATTTTGGATTAATTTTAAAGTTTAATGTAAATAGTTGCATATTTTTGCTAATTTCTTGTTTATATGCATTTTGGAATGTTGGGTGAAATTCTGATATTAAAAAAAATTCAAAAAATCACTTCGTGCGTACGCACCAGATATGGTGCGTACGCACACTCTCAAGCACGCCCTTTTCTCACAGTGTTTTCACAGCATGTGCATATGGACAGTTGCCCATTTTCCCTTTTGTGCGTACGCATCAACTCCTATGCGTACGCATAAATACGAAGTTCCATCTCGTCTCGCGTCACTTCCTCTTCTCCTTCCCTGCTTCTCCTTACTCTTTTGAGATATTTAATTTTCTTTTTCTTTTATTTTTTTCTTTTTGATACTTTTTCTTAGTTCAAGAATCAATATTTTTTATTTTTTAGAGAATCAATAATACTTCTCTAAATTCACTGTTCTTCAAGAACTAATATGCTCAACTTCAACATCAACTATGCACAGTTATTTCATATATTCAGAGAGTAAATGCAAGGCCACCACATCTAATTAATTGAATTAGCTCATGATATACTCAAAACTTATGTATCTCTCTATTCCTTTTGAATAAAAAAAAGTTTCTTTTAAGTATGGTGATGGATACATAGGATATCTTATAACCAGAACAAGACAAAAGAAAAGTAAATAAAACTAGAAAGAAAAATACTACTTGTGATCATGCATTAGAATAGAAAATAAAGAGAAGAATAAATTACAATGGAAATGAAATGAAAATAAGTAGAGGGAATAATAGAGCTCAACCACCTCAGTGATGGTGACTGCTGCTCCCTCCAAAAAATCCAATGGAGCGTTTGAGCTCCTCAATATCTCGCCCCTGTCTCAGCTATTCCTCCATCAATCTTCTCTGATCTTCTTTCATATCATGGAGCATAGTGGAGTGCTCCTTATGCTCCACCATCAGCTGGTCCACGGATGAAGTCAACTCCCCTATTGATGTATTTAGTTGAATCCAATAGTCCTGGGGAGGGAAGTACATTCCCTCATGCATCTCTGGGATCTCAGGTGCAGGTGGCTGCACAGGCTCATGTTGTGGTCCATGTGCTCCATCCTCCTCTTGGTGATGGGCCTGTCCTCCTCAATCAGGGTGTCTCCTATTACGCTTAGCTGACTGGCATAGGCGATAGATAAGGTGAGAAAATGCTATGCTTGCTTGGGTAGAGGCTTTGCCAGCTATCTTGTAGAGCTCTTGAGGTATTACCTCGTGCACTTCCACCTCATTTCTGGTCATAATGCAGTGAATCATTATTGCTCGGTCTATGGTAACCTCAGATCGGTTACTTGGGGATGATAGAGCATTGGATAAACTCCTACCATCCTCTAGCCACAGGCTTGAGGTTAAACCTACCCAGTTGGTAGGGCTTGCCTTGTGCGTCCCTTCTCTACTGAGCTCCTTCCACACAGATGTCTACGAGCACTTGCTCCAGCTGTTGGTCGAAGTTGACTCTTCGAGTGTAAGAGTGTGGGTCTCCTAGCATCTGAGGCAATTACAGTGCCATCCTTACACTTTTCGGGCTAAAATCTACGAGTTGCTCTCTCACCATGGTGCGCCAATGTTTAGGTCTTGGGTTCACACTCGTGTCATGCTTTTCGGTGACCCAAGCATTGGCGTAAAATTCTTGCACCATGAGTATTCCAACTCCAGAAATAGGGTTGGTCAAAGTTTTCTAATCCCTTCTCCAAATTTTGTTTTGGATCTCTAGATATTCTTCTTCTTTGAGTTTAAAGGTGACCCCAGGGATCACTTTTTCATGGCTCACCACATCATAGAAGTGGTCTTGATGCACTGGTGCACGAAATCACAATCACACTTTTGTAATTCCACACAACTAACCAGCAAGTGCATTAGGTCGTCCAAGTAATACCTTACGTGAGTAAGGGTCGATCCCACGGAGATTGTCAGCTTGAAGCAAGCTATGGTTATCTTGTAACTCTTAGTCAGGATATCAATAATTCTCATATTTAATTGTAAAAAGTAAAAGAACATGAAATAAATACTTGTTTTGCAGTAATGGAGAACAGGTTGAGGTTTTGGAGATGCTCTATCTTCTGAATCTCTACTTTCCTACTGTCTTCTTCTTCATGCACGCAAGGCTCCTTCCATGGCAAGCTGTATTTTGGGTTTCACCGTTATTAATGGCTACCTCCCGTCCTCTCAGCGAAAATGTTCAACGCACGCTGTCACCGCACGGCTAATCATCTGTCGGTTCTCGATCATGCTGGAATAGGATCCATTGATCCTTTTGCGTCTGTCACTACGCCCAACACTCGCGAGTTTGAAGCTCGTCACAGCCATTCAATCCCTGAATCCTACTCAGAATACCACAGACAAAGTTTAGACCTTCCGGATCCTCAAGAATGGCCGCCAATATATTCAAGCTTATACCACGAAGATTCTGGCTAAAGAATCCAAGAGATATCCACTCAATCTAAAGTAGAACGGAGGTGGTTGTCAGGCACACGTTCATAGGTGAGAATGATGATGAGTGTCACGGATCATCACATTCATCAAGTTGAGGAGCAAGTGATATCTTAGAATGGAAACAAGCATGTGTGAATGAAAAATAGTAGTAATTGCATTAATCCATCAAGATACAGCAGAGCTCCTCACCCCAAACCATGGGGTTTAGAGACTCATGCTGTAGAAGGTACAATATGAAACGTGTAAAGTGTCATGAGGTCCAGATACAATAGCAAAAAGTCCTATTTATAGTGAACTAGCGACCTAGGGTTTACAAGAATGAGTAAATGACGTAAAAAATCCACTTCCGGGGTCCACTTGGTGTGTGCTTGGGCTGAGCATTGAAGCTTTCATGTGTAGAGACTTTTCCTAGAGTTAAACGCCAGCTTTTGTGCCAGTTTGGGCGTTTAACTCCAACTTTTGTGCCAGTTCCGGCGTTAAACGCCGGGAATTCTGAAGCTGATTTGGAACGGCGGTTTGGGCCATCAATTCTTGGGTGAAGTATGGACTATTATATATTGCTGGAAAGCCCAGAATATCTAATTTTCAACGCAATTGAGAGCACCCCAATTGGGCTTCTGTAGCTCCAAAAAATCCACTTCAAGTGCAGGGAGGTCAGAATCCAACAGCATCTGCAATCCTTTTTCAGCCTCTGAATCAGATTTTTCCTCAGGTCCCTCAATTTCAGCCAGAAAATACCTGAAATCACAGAAAAATACACAAACTCATAGTAAAGTCCAGAAATGTGATTTTTAATTAAAAACTAATAAAAACATAATAAAAACTAACTAAAACATACTAAAAATATACTAAAGACAATGCCAAAAAGCGTATAAATTATCCGCTCATCACAATACCTAACTTAAATTGTTGCTTGTCCCCAAGTAACTGAAAATCAAACAGGATAAAAAGAAGAGAATATACTATAAATTCCAAATTATCAATGAAACTTAACTCCAATTAGATGAGCGGGACAAGTAGCTTTTTGCCTCAGAACAGTTTTGGCATCTCACTATATCCTTTGAAGTTTAGAATGACTGGCATCCATAGGAACTCAGAATTCAGATAGTGTTATTGATTCTCCTAGTATAGTATGTTGATTCTTGAACACAGCTACTTTATGAGTCTTGGCCGTGGCCCAAAGCACTCTGTTTTCCAGTATTACCACCGGATACATACATGCCACAGACACATAACTGGGTGAACCTTTTCAGATTGTGACTCAGCTTTGCTAGAGTCCCCAATTAGAGGTGTCCAGAGTTCTTAAGCACACTCTTTTTGCTTTGGATCACGAATTTAACCGCTCAGTCTCAAGTTTTCACTTGACACCTTCACGCCACAAGCACATGGTTAGGGACAGCTTGGTTTAGCCGCTTAGGCCAGGATATTATTCTTGTAGGCTCTCCTATCCACTGATGCTCAAAGCCTTGGATCCTTTTTATTTTTACCCTTGCCTTTTGGTTTAAATGGCTATTGGCTTTTTCTGCTTGCTTTTTCTTTTTTTTTTTCTTTCTTTTTTTTTGTATTCACTGCTTTTTCTTGCTTCAAGAATCAATTTGATGATTTTTTAGATCCTCAATAACATTTCTCCTTTTCCATCATTCTTTCAAGAGCCAACAATTTTAACATTCTTAAAACAACAAATTCAAAAGACATATGCACTGTTCAAGCATTCATTCAGAAAACAAAAAGTATTGTCACCACATCAAACTAATTCAACTAGTTTCAAAGATGAATTCGAAATCCTGTACTTCTTGTTCTTTTGTAATTAAAAACATTTTTCATCTAAGAAAGGTGATGGATTCATAGGACATTTATAACTTTTTAAGGCATAGACACTAAGACACTAATGATCATGTAATAAAGACACAAACATAGATAAACATAAAGCATAAAAATTTGAAAAATAGAAAATAAAGAACAAGGAAATTTAAGAACGGGTCCACCTTAGTGATGGCGGCTTGTTCTTCCTCTTGAAGATCTTATGGAGTGCTTTTGAGCTCGTCTATGTCTCTTCCTTGCTTTTGTTGCTCTTCCCTCATAGATTTTTGATCTTTTCTAATCTCATGGTGGATGATGGAATGCTCTTGGTGCTCCATCCTTAGTTGTCCCATGTTAGAGCTTAATTTTCCTAAGGAGGTGTTGATTTGCTCCCAATAGTTTTGTGGAGGGAAGTGCATCCCTTGAGGCATCTCAGGGATTTCATGATGAGGAATTTGCTCAAGCTCTTGTTTGCTCCATCCTTTTCTTAGTGATGAGCTTTTGAGATGAATCTCTCCATCTCCCAGACTCAGAGGTGGAAACTTTTGCCTTCCCTTTCCTCTTTCTAGAGGTTTTTCTGGCCTTAAGTGTCATACATGGTTATGGAAAAACAAAAAGCAATGCTTTTACCACACCAAACTTAGAAGGTTTGCTCGTCCTCGAGCAAAAGAAGAGAAGAGGGAGTAGAAGAAGAAGAAAATAGATGAGATGGAGAGGTGTGAGTGGTTCGGCCAAGGGGAGTTTTAGGTGGTTATGATGTGGGAAAAGGAAGGAATGATGGTTTGAATTTGAGTGGGTGGCTGTAGGTGGTTTGTATGATGGTTTTGGAGGAGTACTAGAGGTGATTGGGTGAGGTTATTTTGGGGAAGAGTGTTATGGAAGGGTGTGAAGAGGAGAGAAGAAGAGGTGAGGTAGGTGGGATCCTGTGGGGTCCACAGATCATGATGTGTCAAGGATTTCTCATCCCTGCACCATGTGGCGTGCAAAACGCCCCTAGCTGCCAATCCTGGCGTTAAACGCCAGGCTGCTGCCCATTTCTGGCGTTTAACGCCAGCTTCTTGCCCATTTCCGGCGTTAAACGCCAGTCTGGTGTCCATTTCTGGCATTAAACGCCCAGAATGGTGCCAGACTGGCGTTTAACGCCCATTCTGCTACCCTTACTGGCGTTTAAACGCCAGCAAGTTTCTCCTCCAAGGTGTGCTATTCTTCATTCTATTTTTCATTCTATTTTTACTTTTTCAATTGTTTTTGTGACTTCACATGATCATCAACCTACAGAAAACATGAAATAACAATGGAAAATAAATAGATAAAATTGGGTTGCCTCCCAACAAGCGCTTCTTTAATGTCAGTAGCTTGACAGTGGGCTCTCATGGAGCCTCACAGATACTCAGAGCATGATTAGGGCCTTTCAACACCAAACTTAGAGTTTGGTTGTGGCCTCCCAACACCAAACTTAGAGTTTGAATGTGGGGGTTTTGTTTGACTCTGTATTGAGAGAAGCTTTTCATGCTTCCTCTCCATGGTGGTAGAAGGAGAACCTTGAGTCTTATAGTTTACAATGTCTACAAGCCACGGAGCTTCCTGAATAACAAACAATTGCTCATCCGGAAAGGTTTCAGAGATCTCAGTAGGAGGGAGGAATGCTCCTGCTACTGGTTCTATCCGGGACAGGTGATCAGCTACTTGATTCTCTGTCCCCTTTCTGTCTCTTATTTCTATATCAAACTCTTGCAGAAGCAACACCCATCTTATGAGCCTGGGTTTTGAATCCTGCTTTGTGAGTAAATATTTAAGAGCAGCATGGTCAGTGTACACAATCATTTTTTATCCTACTAAATAAGATATAAACTTGTCAATGGCATAAACCACTGCAAGTAACTCCTTTTTTGTGGTTAAGTTCTTCTGTGCATCATTTAGAATACGGCTGCCATAATAAATGACATGTAGGTTCTTGTTGTGCCTCCATCCCAATACTGCACCAATGGCATGGTCACTGGCATCACACATTAGTTCGAATGGCAGTTTTCAGTCTGGTGCAGAGATAACTGGTGCTGTGACCAGCTTAGCTTTCAAAAGGTCAAACGCCTGCAGACACTCCTTATCAAAGATGAATGGCGTGTCTGCAGCTAGCAGATTACTCAGAGATTTTGCAATTTTTAAAAAATCCTTTATAAACCTTCTGTAGAATCCTGCATGCCCCAAAAAGCTTCTGATTGCCTTAACATTGGTAAGTGGTGGTAATTTTTCAATTACTTCAACTTTAGCTTGATCCACCTCTATTCCTTTGTTTGAAATTTTATGCCCAAGGACAATCCCTTCAGTCACCATAAAGTGACATTTTTCCCAATTTAAAACTAGGTTGGTCTCTTGGCATCTTTTCAGAACAAGTGCTAGATGGTTAAGGCAGGAGCTGAATGAGTCTCCAAATACTGAAAAGTCATCCATGAAGACTTCCAGAAATTTCTCTACCATATCTGAGAAGATAGAGAGCATGCACCTCTGAAAGGTTGCAGGTGCATTACACAGACCAAAAGGCATCCTTCTGTAGGCAAACACTCCAGAAGGACATGTGAATGCTGTTTTCTCTTGGTCTGGAGGATCTACTGCAATTTGGTTGTAACCTGAATAGCCATCCAAAAAGCAATAATATTCATGACCTGCTAGTCTCTCTAGCATCTGGTCTATGAATGGTAAAGGAAAATGATCCTTCCTGGTGGCTGTATTGAGCCTTCTGTAGTCAATACACATACGCCACCCTGTAACTGTTCTTGTAGGAACCAGTTCATTCTTTTCATTATGAACCACTATCATGCCTCCTTTCTTGGGGACAACGTGGATAGGGCTCACCCAAGGGCTATCAAAAATAGGATAAATAATCCCAGCCTCTAGTAACTTAGTGACCTCTTTTTACACCACCTCTTTCATGGCTGGATTTAGCCGCTTCTGTGGTTGAACCACTGGCTTAGCATCTTCCTCCAATAGGATCTTGTGCATGCATCTTGCTGGGCTAATGCCCTTAAGATCACCTATAGACCACCCAAGAGCTGTCTTGTGTGTCCTTAGCACTTCAATTAGTGCTTTCTCTTCCTGTGGATTTAAAGTAGAGCTTATGATCACTGGAAAAGTGTCACCCTCTCCCAGAAATGCATATTTCAGGGATGGTGGTAGTGGTTTGAGCTCGGGTTTAGGAGGCTTATTCTCTTCCTGAGGGATTTTTAGAGGTTCTTTTATTTCCTCTGATTCTTCAGGCTGAACATCTTTAAAGATGTTCTCCAACCTTGACAATCATGTCCTCAATTAAGCCTGATGGATATTTAATGGAGCCATCAGCAAGTTGGAGGCATATTCGGGTTGGTTTGACTTCTTCAGCCAAGCCAAGTTTTCTGATAGTGGATGCAGGTATTAGGTTGATACTTGCCCCAAGATCACATAGAGCTTTCTTGGTACAAGTACCCTCTAATGTGCATGGTATCATAAAGCTTCCAGGATCTTTAAGCTTCTCTGGTAAGCTCTTTAAAATGACTGCACTGCATTCTTCAGTGAGAAAAACTTTTTCAGTTTCTCTCCAATCCTTCTTATGACTTAAGATCTCTTTCACGAACTTAGCATAAGAGGGTATTTGCTCAAGTGCCTCTGCAAACGGAATCTTTATTTCAAGATTCCTGAGATAGTCTGCAAAGCGGGCAAATTGTTTGTCTTGTTCCGCTTGGCGGAGTTTCTGAGGATAAGGCATCTTGGCTTTATACTCTTCAACCTTAGTTGCTGCAGGTTTATTTCCTACAGAAGTGGTTGGAGAAGCCTGCTTAAGGGGGTTATTATCAGCACTTGCAAGTGTCTGACCCCTTTGTGGCGTTTGAATGCCAGGATTGGGTGCTTTTTGGGCCTTTAACGCCAAATTGCAACCCTTTTCTGGCTTTTGAACGCCAGAATTGGCTACCCATTGGGCGTTTAACGCCACTTTCTTACCCTTTTCTGGCGTTTGAACGCCAGAATCATTCCTCTCTGGGCTCTTACTGTCCTCAGAGGGATTTTGGGTAGTTGGTTGGTCATCCTCTGTCAGTTGTTCCTTTCTTAGCTTTCTGCTGCTTTGAGTTGATACATTCAATGTCTTCCCACTCCTTAATTTAACAACTTGGCATTCTTCTGTTATCTGTTTAGATAGTTGTTGTCTTGTCTGATTCAATTATACTTCCATATTCTTGTTAGCATTTTTAGTGTCTTGGAGCATCTCTTTAAATTCTGCTAATCATTTTGTCATAAGGAGTAATTGTTGATTAAGCTCAATAATCTGTTCTTGAGGATTAGGATCAGTAATTACTGCCCTGGCCTCTTTCTTTATGTAGGACTCATTGCTAGAGTACAAATGTTGATTTCTAGCAACTGTATCTATGAGTTCTTGAGCCTCTTCAATCGTCTTTCTCATGTGTATAGATCCACCAGCTGAGTGGTCTAAAGACATCTGAGCTTTTTCTGTAAGCCCATAGTAGAAGATGTCTAACTGTACCCACTCTGAAAATATTTCAGAGGGGCATTTCCTTAGCATATCTCTGTACCTCTTGATGAGCGGATATTTTGTACGCTTTTTGGGGGTAATTTCATGTAGATTTTAGCATGTTTCAGTTAGTTTTTAGTAAAATAATATTAGTTTTTAGGCAAAAATCATATTTCTGGACTTTACTATGAGTTTGTGTGTTTTTCTGTGATTTCAGGTATTTTCTGGCTGAAATTGAGGGAGCTGAGCAAAAATCTGACTTAGGCTGAAAAAGGACTGCTGATGCTGTTGGATCCTGACCTCCCTGCACTCGAAATGGATTTTCTGGAGCTACAGGAGTCCAATTGGCGCGCTCTCAACGGCGTTGGAAAGTAGACATCCAGGGCTTTCCAGCAATATATAATAGTCCATACTTTGCGCGAAGATTTACGACGTAACTTGGCGTTGAACGCCAAGTACACGCTGCTGTCTGGAGTTAAACGCCAGAAAAACGTCATGATCCGGAGTTGAACGCCCAAAACACGTCAAAACTTGGAGTTTGACGCCAAGAAAGGCCTCCACACGTGGAAAGCATTAGTCTCAGCCCCAGCACACACCAAGTGGGCCCCAGAAGTGGATTTCTGCACCAATTATCTTAGTTTATTCACTTTTCTGTAAACCTAGGTTACTAGTTTACTATTTAAACAACTTTTACAGACTTATCTTGTACCTCATGACATTTTCAGATCTGAATTACATACTTTTGACGGCATGAGTCTCTAAACTCCATTGTTGGGGGTGAGGAGCTCTGCAGCGTCTCAATGATTTAATACAATTCCTTTGTTTTCCATTCAAACACGCTTGTTCTTATCTAAGATGTTTATTCGCGCCTAACTGTGGAGAAGGTGATGATCCGTGACACTCATCACCTTCCTCAACCCATGAACGTGTGCCTGACAACCACCTCCGTTCTACATCAGATTGAATGAATATCTCTTAGATTCCCCAACAGAATCTTCGTGGTATAAGCCAGATTGATGGCAGCATTCATGAGAATCCGGAAAGTCTAAACCTTGTCTGTGGTATTCCGAGTAGGATTCCGGGATTGAATGACTGTGACGTGCTTCAAACTTTAACCTGCTGGGCGTTAGTGACAAACGCAAAAGAGGGATTCTATTCCAGTAGGAGCGGGAACCAACCGGTGATTGGCCGTACTGTGACAGAGTGCGTGCATTAGCTTTCACTGCGAGGATGGGAAGTAGCCACTGACAACGGTGACACCCTACAAAGAGCTTGCCATGGAAGGAACCTGCGTGTGAGAAGAGGATTTCAAGGAAGAGTTGAAGTCAGAGGACAAAGCATCTCCAAAACTCCAACATATTCTCCATTACTGCACAACAAGTAACGCTAGTATTCTTTATTATTCCAATATATTCCATAATCCTTTATAAACAAGTAACTCTATTGTTCAAGTAATCCAAACAATTTTCTTTCACATCCTGACTAAGATTAATGAAATAACATTGATTGCTTCAAACCAATAATCTCTGTGGATTCGACCCTTACTCACGTAAGGTATTACTTGGACGACCCAGTACACTTGCTGGTCAGTTGAACGAAGTTGATCTTGGACCATATTCTATTATCATATTCTATAAAGAGATACAATTTCGTCCACCAAGTTTTTGGCGCCGTTGCCGGGGATTATTGAGTTTGGACAATTGAAGGCTTATTTTATTTCTTAGATTAGGAATAATTTATTTTTATTTATTTTTTTTTTATTGTTATAGAGTCACTAAATCTTGATAGGATAGTTTATTTTCAAAAAAAAAATTTCTTTTCAAAAATATTATTTTTCTTAATTAATTGTTAAATTTTTGTGAGTTTAGTGTCTTGTTCTAAGTTTGGTGTCAATTGCATATCTCATATTTTCTTTTAAAATTTTCGACTTGTGTTCTTTGTTCTTCATTGATCTTCAAGTTGTTCTTGCTTATTTTTCTTGTTTGATCTTGAGTTTTTCTTGTTCTGTGCCTTTTCTTGTTTTTCTTGTGCTTTTTCAAAACATTAGTTTTCAAAAATTTAGTTTATCCATAAAAATAATACATCTTTAAAATACATTACATTTTTAATTCAGTTGGTTATAGTGTTGGCTTATGTTCTTGGCAATTGGGCACCAGTTCTTTTGAAAATCTTTTTCAAAAATAATTTTTCTTGGTTTAATCTGTGCCAAACTTTAAGTTTGGTGTTTTCTTGTTAATTTTAATATAATTTTCGAAAATTTGTCTTGGTTTTCTAAAAATTTTAAGTTTGGTGTTCTTTCTTGTGTTCTTGGTGTTCTTGTGAATCTTCAAGGTGTTCTTGAGTTTTTCTTGTGTCTTGATCTTAAAATTTTTAAGTTTGGTGTTCCTTGGTGTTTTCCCTCCAAAAATTTTCGAAAAATAAGGAGCATTGGATCTAAAAATTTTAAGTCTTGTGTCTTTTGTGTGTTTTTCTCTTTCATCATAAAATTCAAAATTCAAAAATTTTTATTTTTCTAACTAATTTTGAACTAATTTTTTTCGAAAATCTTTTATAAAAATTCAATTTTCAATTTCAAAATATTTCCACTTTCTTTTATTTAATTTCGTTTTTATATTTTTTTTTAAAAAAAAAATTTATACTTTCCAACTACTTTTTCGATTTTTTTTTTATTTATTTCATTTTTAATTATTACATCACCATATTTCAAACTATAAATTCTCAACTTGTATTCAATCATGGAAGCAAGTAGGAATGAACAGTCCAAGAGGACTCTGGGGTCATATGCTAACCCCACTACTGCTTCATATGGGAGTAGTATCTGTATACCCTCCATTGGAGTTAGTAGCTTTGAGCTGAATCCTCAGCTCATTATCATGGTGCAGCAAAACTGTCAGTACTCGGGTCTTCCACATGAAGAACCTACAGAATTTCTGGCACAATTTCTGCAAATTGCTGATACAGTACATGATAAGGAAGTGGATCAGGATGTCTACAGATTACTACTGTTTCCATTTGCTGTAAAAGATCAAGCTAAGAGGTGGTTAAACAACCAGCCTAAGAACAGCATAAAAACATGGAAACAGCTGTCAGAAAAATTCCTGAATCACTATTTCCCTCCCAAACGGATGACACAGCTAAGGCTAAGCATCCAAGGCTTCAAACAAGGAGATAATGAATCCCTTTATGATGCTTGGGAAAGATACAGAGAGATGCTAAGAAAATGCCCCTCTGAAATGTTTTCAGAATGGATGCAATTAGACATCTTCTACTATGGGCTTACAGAAAAAGCTCAGATTTCTCTAGACCACTCAGCTGGTGGATCTATACACATGAGAAAAACAATTGAAGAAGCTCAAGAGCTTATTGATACAGTTGCCAGAAATCAGCATCTGTATCTAAGCAGTGAATCTTCCATGGAAGGAGAAGCTAAAACAGTAACTGCAGAACTCAATCCGGTGGATCAGGCTAATGAATTTAATAAGCAATTAGACTTTCTAACTCAGCAGCTAGCCGAATTCAAGGAGATATTACAGGAAACAAGAATGGCAAACAGGAACATGGAAGTGCAATTAAAGCAAACAGAAAAACAACTGTCAAAACAAATAGCAGAAGAATGCCAAGCAGTTCAATTAAGAAGTGGGAAAACATTAAATACCTCACTTCAAAGCAGCAAGAAGCAAGGAAATGAACGAATAGCTAATCAAAATCCCTCTGAGGACAAGCAGAGCCCAGAAAGGGATAAAGCTGGCGCTGAACGCCCAGACCATGCTGATTCCTGGCGTTCAACGCCAGAAACAAGCTTGAATCTGGCGTTGAACGCCCAAAAGGAGCATGGTTCTGGCGTTCAAACGCCAGTAACAAGCAAGGAAGTGGCGTCTAACGCCACTCCAGCTCCTACCTCTGGCATTCAAATGCCAGAAGGGAATCAGTCACATACAAGTGCTGATAACAAGGCTTCCCAACCCACTTCTGTAGGTAATAAAACTGCAGCAACTAAGGTTGAGGAATACAAAGCCAAAATGCCTTATCCTCAAAAACTCCGCCAAGCGGAACAGGATAAGCAATTTGCCCGCTTTGCAGACTATCTCAGGACTCTTGAAATAAAGATTCCGTTTGCAGAAGCACTTGAGCAAATACCCTCTTATGCTAAGTTCATGAAAGAGATCTTAAGTCATAAGAAGGATTGGAGGGAAACTGAAAAAGTTTACCTCACTGAAGAATGCAGTGCAGTCATTCTGAAAAGCTTACCTGAGAAGCTTAAAGATCCTGGGAGCTTTATGATACCATGCACATTAGAAGGTGTTTGTACCAAGCAAGCTTTATGTGATCTTGGGGCAAGTATCAACCTAATACCTGCATCTACTATCAGAAAGCTTGGTTTAGCTGAAGAAATTAAACCAACCAGGATATGTCTTCAACTTGCTGATGGCTCCATTAAATACCCATCAGGCGTGATTGAAGACATGATTGTCAAGGTTGGGCCATTTGCCTTTCCTACTGACTTTGTGGTGCTGGAAATGGAGGAGCACAAGAGTGCAACTCTCATTCTAGGAAGACCTTTCCTAGCAACTGGCCGAACCCTCATTGATGTCCAAAAAGGGGAAGTAACCTTGAGAGTCAATGAGGAGGAGTTCAAGTTGAATGTTGTTAAAGCCATGCAACATCCAGACACCCCAAATGACTGCATGAGTGTTGATCTTATTGATTCTCTAGTAAGAGAGGTCAATATAGCTGAGAGTCTCGAATCAGAGCTAGAGGACATCTTTAAAGATGTTCAGCCTGATTTGGAGGAATCAGAGAAGATAATAGAACCTCTGAAAATCCCTCAAGAAGAGGAGAAACCTCCAAAACCCGAGCTCAAACCATTGCCACCATCCTTGAAATATGCATTTCTGGGAGAAGGTGAAACCTTTCCTGTAATTATAAGCTCTACCTTAGAGCCACAGGAAGAGGAAGCACTAATTCAAGTGCTAAGGACGCACAAGACAGCTCTTGGGTGGTCCATTAGTGATCTTAAGGGCATTAGCCCAGCCAGATGCATGCACAAGATCTTGTTGGAGGATGACGCCAAGCCAGTGGTTCAACCACAAAGGCGGCTGAACCCAGCTATGAAAGAAGTGGTGCAAAAAGAGGTCACTAAATTACTAGAGGCTGGGATTATTTATCCTATTTCTGACAGCCCCTGGGTGAGCCCTGTTCAAGTTGTCCCTAAGAAGGGTGGCATGACAGTGGTTCATAATGAAAAAAATGAACTGGTTCCTACAAGGACAGTTACAGGGTGGCGTATGTGCATTGATTACAGAAGACTCAATACAGCCACCAGAAAGGATCATTTTCCTTTACCATTCATAGACCAGATGTTAGAAAGATTAGCAGGTCATGAATACTACTGCTTCCTGGATGGATATTCAGGTTATAATCAAATTGCAGTAGATCCCCAGGATCAGGAGAAAACGGCCTTCACATGTCCATCTGGAGTATTTGCATACAGAAGGATGCCATTTGGCCTGTGCAATGCACCTGCAACTTTTCAGAGGTGCATGCTCTCAATTTTCTCTGACATGGTGGAAAAATTTCTGGAAGTCTTCATGGATGACTTTTCAGTATTTGGAGACTCATTCAGCTCCTGCCTTAACCATTTAGCACTTGTTCTGAAAAGATGCCAAGAGACTAACCTGGTTTTAAACTGGGAAAAATGTCACTTTATGGTGACTGAAGGAATTGTCCTTGGGCACAAAATTTCGAACAAGGGGATAGAGGTGGACCAAGCTAAGGTAGAAGTAATTGAAAAATTACCACCACCTGCTAATGTTAAGGCAATCAGAAGCTTTCTGGGACATGCAGGGTTCTACAGGAGGTTTATAAAGGATTTTTCAAAAATCGCCAAACCTCTGAGCAACCTGCTAGCTGCAGACATGCCATTTATCTTTGATGAGGAGTGTCTGCAAGCATTTGAAACTCTGAAAGCTAAATTGGTTACAGCACCAATCATCTCTGCACCAGACTGGACATTACCATTTGAACTAATGTGTGATGCCAGTGACCATGCCATTGGTGCAGTGTTGGGGCAAAGGCATGACAAGCTTCTGCATGTCATTTACTATGCCAGCCGTGTGCTAAATGATGCACAGAAGAATTACACAACCACAGAAAAAGAGCTACTTGCAGTGGTTTACGCCATTGACAAATTCAGATCCTACTTAGTAGGATCAAAAGTGATTGTGTACACTGATCATGCTGCTCTTAAATATTTACTCACAAAGCAGGATTCAAAACCCAGACTCATCAGATAGGTGCTGCTTCTGCAAGAGTTTGATATAGAAATAAGAGACAGAAAAGGGACAGAAAATCAAGTAGCAGATCACCTATCCCGAATAGAACCAGTGGGAGGGGCGTCCCTCCCTCTCACTGAAATTTCTGAAACCTTTCCGGATGAGCAATTACTAGCCGTCCAGGAAGTGCCATGGTTTGCAGACATTGCAAACTACAAGGCAGTGAGATTCATACCCAAAGAGTACAGTAAGGTGCAATCAAAGAAATTAATCACAGATGCAAAATACTATCTTTGGGATGAACCATATCTCTTTAAGAGATGTGCAGACGGAGTAATCCGTAGATGTGTGCCTAAAGAAGAAGCGCAGAAGATCCTCTGGCATTGCCATGGATCACAGTATGGAGGACATTTTGGAAGTGAACGAACAGCCACAAGAGTCCTCCAGAGTGGCTTCTACTGGCCTACTCTCTATAAAGATTCCCGAGCATTTGTGCTTAACTGTGATAGTTGCCAGAGATCAGGCAATGACGATTGGATTTTTGACGGTTTAGAATTTCTCAAATAAATTCTCGTTGTAAAGTATAGTCTCTAAACCAATCGCTAATCCTTTCGTACAAAAATTTGTTTGTCACAAGTACAAACCCCTAAAATCTATAAACCGAAGTATTTAAACCTCGGGTCGTTCTCCCTAGGACTTACAATAAAGTGTCTTGTTATTGGTTGTGAATTATTTTGGGGTTTTAGATGAGAAACATGAATAGTAAATGGTAAGAAAACTTTATTAACAAAATGGTCTTGGCAAGGTTTGGTTGTCAAGGGTCTTCGTCATTATCACTAGCCACAAGTATGGTAGTTGCAAGGATTAATCCCACTTAGTCATCCTTAAATCAATTAACAAAGGAAAGTCAAGTGAGTTATATCAATCCTAGTCCATAAGTCCTAGCTTTCCACTAATTGGATTAATGAAGGCTAGAGTTAATGGCTATCAACTAGCAATCAATTGGACACTAGTGACTCAAGAAATCCTAAGTTACCTTCTCAAGCTAAGAACATAAAATCCTACTCTAACATCCTCTCAAGCATTTCATCAAACACTTGGAGGGTAATGAAAGAAAGCATTCTTATTTGTAAGAATAAAAGGAATCAACAACTAACAATTACAAAGAATTAACAAAACAACAATCAACAACATCACAATCACATGAATTACCTCAAATTGCATTATTAAAAGAAAACAAAAGAATAACACTAGATCCACAACAAAAATGAAGAATTGCAAGAATTAAAGTATATAACTAGAGAGAGAGAGAAGAGAAGAGTAAGAATTAACAAGTGAAAGGTAAATCAAAGCATGAATTAAACCTAGATCTAAGGAAGGAGATTAACCTAAACCTAATCCTAATTCTAGAGAGAAGTGAGAGCTTCTCTCTCTAGAAAACTACTTCTAACTAAAACTAAACTAACTCTATGTGTGTGTATATCATCCCCCTTCAATCCTTGGCTTTTTATGTGCATTTTGGCGCCAAAGTTGGTTGCTGAAACCTTCCCAAAATTGCCAGGCACGTGTTACATAAATGAAGTCATGTGCCATCATCGGCGCGTGCGCGCATGGTACGCGTGCGCGCCCTTGGCCTGTTTCGCAATGTGCGCGCAAGCGCCTTGTGCGCGTACGCGTGCTTGGCCGAAATCAATTCTTTGGCTTTTTTTGTACTTCTCTCCACTTGCATGCTTCCTTCCTTGCCTTCTTTGATCCATGCCTAGCCTATTTCAATCCTGGAATTACTAGCAAACACAT
Source organism: Arachis stenosperma (assembly GCF_014773155.1). Classification (NCBI taxonomy): domain Eukaryota; kingdom Viridiplantae; phylum Streptophyta; class Magnoliopsida; order Fabales; family Fabaceae; genus Arachis; species Arachis stenosperma. The sequence continues at coordinate 117,436,075 of NC_080379.1, forward strand.
CAAGGCATCTTATGGAATCAAAGAGGAAATAGAATTCATCAAAATAAGGCTTAAAAAGCATGTTTTTACACTTAGGCACAAATATGGGAGAGATAACAAAACCATGCTAATTTATAGGCTAAATGTGACAAGAGGTTATCAAAATACTCTAAATTCAATACAAGACAAACCCTCAAATTGGGGTTTGTCAGGCAACCTGCCCCACAGTTATGCTATGCCTCAACAAGGAATCTTGGAAATTGAGTTGTTTGATGTATGGGGCATTGACTTCATGGGACCTTTCCCACCATCATACTCAAACACCTATATTCTGGTGGCAGTGGATTATGTATCCAAATGGGTGGAAGCTATTGCAACACCCACTAATGACACTAAAACAGTGTTAAAATTCCTCCAGAAACATATCTTCAGCAGATTTGGTATCCCCAGAGTGTTAATCAGTGATGGGGGTACTCATTTCTGTAATAAGCAGCTCTACTCTGCTCTAGTACGTTATGGAGTCAACCACAAGGTGGCTACTCCATATCACCCACAGACTAATGGGCAGGCGGAAGTCTCAAATAGAGAACTTAAAAGAATCCTGGAACGGACTGTAATTAACCGTAGAAAGGATTGGGCAAGAAGCTTGGATGATGCTCTGTGGGCATACAGAACAGCATTTAAGACCCCTATAGGGACCTCTCCATACCAGCTTGTGTATGGAAAGGCATGTCACTTGCCAGTGGAACTGGAACATAAGGCCTACTGGGCAACCAGATTCCTGAATCTTGATGCCAAAGTAGCTGGAGAAAAACGATTGCTCCAGTTAAATGAGCTAGAAGAGTTTAGACTCAATGCTTTTGAAAATGCAAAAATTTACAAGGAAAAAGCAAAAAAATGGCATGATAAGAAATTGTCATCCAGAGTCTTTAAACCAGGGCAGAAAGTTCTGCTATTTAATTCTAGGCTCAAATTATTCCCCGGGAAATTAAAATCCCGGTGGAGAGGTCCATATGTAATTACAAGTGTATCACCATATGGCTACATAGAGCTTCAAGATAATGACTCTAACAAAAAGTTCATTGTCAATGGACAAAGAGTTAAACACTATCTTGAAGATAATTTTGAGCAAGAATGCTCAAGACTGAGATTACATTGAAGATCAGTGACAGTCCAGCTAAGGACATTAAAGAAGCGCTTGCTGGGAGGCAACCCAGCCATTTACAAAGTTTATTTACTAATTAGATAAATTTTCTTTTCTTTACAGATATAGGTTCAAGTATCTTCAAAGGTGAAATAGCAATTGGTTGAAGTCACAGAGTTACAGGGAAAATTGGAAGCTCACTGGCATGAAAAGCCAGTAAGAAATACTTTGGGCGTTAAACGCCCAAAAGAAGCTCTCACTGGGCGTTTAACGCCAGTGAAGGTAGCCATGTGGGCGTTAAACGCCAGAAAGGAGCATCTTCTGGGCGTTAAACGCCAGAAAGATGCACCTTCTGGGCGTTTAACGCCAGTCTGTTAACATCCTGGGCGTTCAGAAAAACGCCCAGTGAAGAAGGACTTCCTGGCGTTCAACGCCAGAAAGAAGCACCAAATGGGCGTTGAACGCCCAGGAGAAGCAACATGTGGGCGTTAAACGCCCAAACCATGCAGCAGTTGGGCGTTTAACTCCAGGATGGTGGGGAGGAGGTACAATTTCGTTTTTAATCCAAATTTTTTTTATTTTTTTTTTTTTTTGTGTTTCAAACCATGATTTCTTGCATAAACATGTTTTAAATCATCACCCCTCAATCCAAATTAGTGTTCTAAAAATCCAAATTTTTAAAATCTCTTTTTCAAAAATATCAAATGTATCTTAATTTATAAAACCAATTGGATTTCCAATTCAATCCATCATCTTTTCAAATTTGTTTCCAACACATCTACTATCTTTTAAAATCTTTTTCAAAATTAAAAATTTCAATTCTATCTTTTAAAAAAAAAATTTTCATATCTTTCTCTTTTTTTAAATTATATCTTTTTCTAATCATATCTTCTATCTTATCTCTTTCTTATTTTTTTTTTTCGAAATTTACCCACCCCCTCCCTATATCTTGTGTTCGGCGACTTCCTCCTCAACACCATCCAACACCTGCTCTCCTTCATTGCCTCTTCTTTCTTCTCTTTTGCTTGAGGACAAGCAAAGCTCTAAGTTTGGTGTGTTTTACCCGTGATCACAAAAACTATTGTGTCTCTTGATCATGGCCCCTAGAGGGAAGCAAACCACCCAAAAGGGCAAGGAAAAGAGCAATCCAAAGCCCCTCTGGAATCAAGGGAAGTTCTTAACTAAAGAACATTCAGACCATTACTACAAGATAATGAGTCACAGATCAGTGATCCCGGAAGTCAGATTTGATCTGAAAGAAGATGAATATCCGGAGATCCAAGAGCAGATTCGAAACAGGAATTGGGAAATTCTGGCCAATCCTGAAACGAAAGTGGGAAGGAACATGGTTCAGGAATTCTATGCTAATCTATGGCAGACAGAAAGGCAAAGAATCATTGGAGCAGCTATCTTTGACCACAAGACCGTAGTCAGAGGAAAGATCATTCATACCAATGCTGACAAAATCAGGGAGATATTCAAGATTCCTCAACTGAAGGATGACCCAGACTCCTTTAATAGGAGAATGATGAGGATCAATAAAGGATTGGACAGGATCTTGGAAGATATATGCGTTCCTGGAGCCAAGTGGACTACCAGTACAACTGGCAACCCAGTTCAACTCAAAAGAGAAGATCTAAAACCAGTAGCTAGAGGCTGGCTGGATTTTATTAGTCGTTCCATATTACCCACCAGCAACCGTTCTGAAGTTACCATCAAAAGAGCTGTCATGATTCACTGCATCATGCTAGGAAAGAAGTGGAAGTCCATCAGCTGATCTCATGTGAGCTATACAAGATTGCAAACAAGAATTCTACAGACGCCAAATTGGCTTATCCAAGCCTAATTTATATGCTTTGCAAAGATGCTGGAGTAAAGATGGGAATAACTGAATATATCCTAATTGAAAAGCCCATTACTGGAATATCAATGGTCAGACAACAGCAACAAGATGATTCAACCAAGAGGAGAGCACAAGAAGCCCTCCCAGAACTGCCCCAACTCGAATATTGGGAACATCTTGAGGCTTCTATTTCCAGATTGCAAGAAGCTATGGACCAAATAAAGGAAGAACAGAATAATCAAAGTAGCATGCTCTGCAAACTGCTCAAGGAACAGGAAGAGCAAGGGCGTGATATAAGGGAGCTGAAGCGCCAAAAATTAATCCTTGAACCACACTCAGAATAATTAGAGGAGCATCCACTCCTCAAAACAACAGGTTGCTGAGTTCCAATTTTCCTGCTCTAATTTAGTGATAGCGTTCTTTTTATTTTATTAAAATTCACCTTAGGAGATATTTAGTAGTAATTAGTATGTCTATTTTGATTTTATTTCCAATTAAGCTATAGTTTATTTTTCTCATCATCATCAGGCATGAATAAAGTAGTAGATTTTTTAGAATAAAGAAGTAATCTATATTTATGAGTTCTTAGTAATAAAGACTATAATTAATTATATGTGGTGGCAATACTTCTTGTTCTCTGAATGAATGCTTGAACAGTGCATAATATGTACTTTGAATTTGATGAATATTGGCTCCTGAAAGGATGAGGAACACGAAAATATCATTGATGATCTGAAAAATCATGAAATTGATTCTTGAAGCAAGAAAAAGCAGTTCAAAAAAAAAAAAAAAAAAAAAAAACAATATTCACAAGCCATGGGCACTAGCCAAGAGTAAAAAAGGGATCCAAGGCTTTGAGCATCAATGGATAGGAGGGCCCAAGGAAATAAAATCCAGGCCTAAGCGGCTAAATCAAGCTGTCCCTAACCATGTGCTTGTGTCATGAAGGTCCAAGTGAAAAGCTTGAGACTGAGTGCTTAAAGTCGTGATCCAAAGCAAAAGAGTGTGCTTAAGAGCTCTGGACACCACTAATTGGGGACTCTAGCAAAGCTGAGTCACAATCTGAAAAGGTTCACCCAGTTATGTGTCTGTGGCATTTTTTGTATCCGGTGGTAATACTGGAAAACAAAGTGCTTAGGGCCACAGCCAAGACTCATAAATAACTGTGTTCAAGAATCAACATACTACACTAGGAGAGTCAATGATACTATCTGAATTCTGAGTTCCTAAGGATGCCAATCATTCTGAAATTTAAAAGATACAGGGAGATGCCAAAACTGTTCAGAAACAAAAAGCTACAAGCCCCGCTCATCTAATAAGAATCTGAGCTTCAATTAAAACTCTAAAATATATATTACTTCTTAATTTCTGTTAGAACCTATTTTATTCATCTAGTTGCTTGAGGACAAGCAACAGTTTAAGTTTGGTGTTGTGATGAGCGGATATTTTGTACGCTTTTTGGGGGTAATTTCATGTAGATTTTAGCATGTTTCAGTTAGTTTTTAGTAAAATAATATTAGTTTTTAGGCAAAAATCATATTTCTGGACTTTACTATGAGTTTGTGTGTTTTTCTGTGATTTCAGGTATTTTCTGGCTGAAATTGAGGGAGCTGAGCAAAAATCTGACTTAGGCTGAAAAAGGACTGCTGATGCTGTTGGATCCTGACCTCCCTGCACTCGAAATGGATTTTCTGGAGCTACAGGAGTCCAATTGGCGCGCTCTCAACGGCGTTGGAAAGTAGACATCCAGGGCTTTCCAGCAATATAATAGTCCATACTTTGCGCGAAGATTTACGACGTAACTTGGCGTTGAACGCCAAGTACACGCTGCTGTCTGGAGTTAAACGCCAGAAAAACGTCATGATCCGGAGTTGAACGCCCAAAACACGTCAAAACTTGGAGTTTGACGCCAAGAAAGGCCTCCACACGTGGAAAGCATTAGTCTCAGCCCCAGCACACACCAAGTGGGCCCCAGAAGTGGATTTCTGCACCAATTATCTTAGTTTATTCACTTTTCTGTAAACCTAGGTTACTAGTTTACTATTTAAACAACTTTTACAGACTTATCTTGTACCTCATGACATTTTCAGATCTGAATTACATACTTTTGACGGCATGAGTCTCTAAACTCCATTGTTGGGGGTGAGGAGCTCTGCAGCGTCTCAATGATTTAATACAATTCCTTTGTTTTCCATTCAAACACGCTTGTTCTTATCTAAGATGTTTATTCGCGCCTAACTGTGGAGAAGGTGATGATCCGTGACACTCATCACCTTCCTCAACCCATGAACGTGTGCCTGACAACCACCTCCGTTCTACATCAGATTGAATGAATATCTCTTAGATTCCCCAACAGAATCTTCGTGGTATAAGCCAGATTGATGGCAGCATTCATGAGAATCCGGAAAGTCTAAACCTTGTCTGTGGTATTCCGAGTAGGATTCCGGGATTGAATGACTGTGACGTGCTTCAAACTTTAACCTGCTGGGCGTTAGTGACAAACGCAAAAGAGGGATTCTATTCCAGTAGGAGCGGGAACCAACCGGTGATTGGCCGTACTGTGACAGAGTGCGTGCATTAGCTTTCACTGCGAGGATGGGAAGTAGCCACTGACAACGGTGACACCCTACAAAGAGCTTGCCATGGAAGGAACCTGCGTGTGAGAAGAGGATTTCAAGGAAGAGTTGAAGTCAGAGGACAAAGCATCTCCAAAACTCCAACATATTCTCCATTACTGCACAACAAGTAACGCTAGTATTCTTTATTATTCCAATATATTCCATAATCCTTTATAAACAAGTAACTCTATTGTTCAAGTAATCCAAACAATTTTCTTTCACATCCTGACTAAGATTAATGAAATAACATTGATTGCTTCAAACCAATAATCTCTGTGGATTCGACCCTTACTCACGTAAGGTATTACTTGGACGACCCAGTACACTTGCTGGTCAGTTGAACGAAGTTGATCTTGGACCATATTCTATTATCATATTCTATAAAGAGATACAATTTCGTCCACCACCTCTCCCAGGCATTATAAAGGGATTCATTATCCTCTTGTTTAAAGCCTTGGATGTCCAGCCTCAGCTGTGTCATCCTTTTTGGAGGGTAAAATTGATTCAGGAATTTGTCTGATAACTGTCTCCATGTTTTTATGCTTGCTGTGGGTTGGTTATTTAACCACCTCTTAGCTTGATCTTTTACAGCAAATGGAAACAGTAATAATCTGTAGACATCCTGATCCACTTCTTTATCACGTACTGTGTCAGCAATTTGTAAGAACTGTGCCAGAAACTCAGTAGGTTCTTCCTGTGGAAGACAGGAATACTGGCAATTTTGTTGCACCATGATAATGAGTTGAGATTTAGCTCAAAACTGCTTGCTTTGATGGGAGGTATACAGATGCTACTCCCATATGCAGCTGTAATGGGGTTAGCATATGACCCCAAAGTCCTTCTGGACTGCTCAATTCCACTTAGGTCCATGATGGAGAAAGGAAGATGGTGTGGATTGCAAGTAAATTATATTTTTATTTTTTATTTTTTTATTTTATTTAATTAAAAGTGACCGAAAATAATAAAATAAAATAAATGGAAAATAAAATAAAATTTCGAAAACTAAAAGAAAATAAAATCAAAGCAAATTGAAAACTAAATTAATTAATTAATTAAAAAGATTTTGGAATTAGCAATTAAAAAGATATGATTGAAAATTATTTTGAAAAAGATATGATTGAGAAGGTATGATTGCAATTAAAAAAAATGATTGAAAATATATGATTGAAGAAATTAAAAAGATTTGATTTTTGAAAAAGATTTGAAAAGATCAATTTTTGAAATTAGAATTTTGACTTGACTAAAAAAATATATGATTTTGAAAATCCTTGACTAATTTAATGCAAAATTTCGAAAATTATGAGTAAAATAAGGAAAAGATATTTTTTTGACTTTTAAATTTTAATGAGGAAAGAGAAAAACAACAAAACGACACTAAACTTAGAAATTTTAGATCAAAACAAAGAGAACAAACAAGAAAACTTTGAATGTCAAGATGAACACCAAGAACACTTTGAAGATCAAGATGAACACCAAGAACAAATTTTTAGAAAATCAAACACAAATTTTCGAAAATTTAAAGGAAAACACAAAGAAGACACCAAACTTAGAATTTTTAAAGATCAAGAAACAACTAAGACTATGCAAATTCAAAAAATTAAAAGAAAGTAAAAGCATGCAATTGACACCAAACTTAAAATATGAAACTAAACTCAAATAAAAGACTCTAAACCAACAAAAATAAAATATTCCTAATCTAAGCAACAAGATAAACCATCAGTTGTCCAAACTCGAACAATCCCCGGCAACGGCGCCAAAAACTTGGTGCACGAAATCACAATCACACTTTTGTAATTCCGCACAACTAACCAGCAAGTGCACTGGGTCGTCCAAGTAATACCTTACGTGAGTAAGGGTCGATCCCACGGAGATTGTCGGCTTGAAGCAAGCTATGGTTATCTTGTAACTCTTAGTCAGGATATCAATAATTCTCAGATTTAATTGTAAAAAGTAAGAGAACATGAAATAAATACTTGTTTTGCAGTAATGGAGAACAGGTTGAGGTTTTGGAGATGCTCTATCTTCTGAATCTCTGCTTTCCTACTGTCTTCTTCTTCATGCACGCAAGGCTCCTTCCATGGCAAGCTGTATGTTGGGTTTCACTGTTGTTAATGGCTACCTCCCGTCCTCTCAGTGAAAATGTTCAACGCACGCTGTCACCGCACGGCTAATCATATATCGGTTCTCGATCATGCTGGAATAGGATCCATTGATCCTTTTGCGTCTGTCACTACGCCCAACACTCGCGAGTTTGAAGCTCGTCACAGCCATTCAATCCCTGAATCCTACTCAGAATACCACAGACAAAGTTTAGACCTTCCGGATCCTCAAGAATGGCTGCTGGTGGACGAAATTGTGATCATCAATGTTGTACTCTTTGTTGTTGTATGGAATAATTATAATGGCTCTTTGCTATGTGTGGACACAACTCCATTCAACTAACCAGCAAGTGTACTGGGTCGTCCAAGTAATAAACCTTACGTGAGTAAGGGTCGATTCCACAGAGATTGTTGGTATGAAGCAAGCTATGGCCATCTTGTAAATCTCACTCAGGCGGATAGTAATCGATTATGGATTTTCGAAAATTAATAATAAATAATAAACATAAAATAAAGATAAAGTTACTCATGTAATCCATTGATGGGGATTTCAGATAGGCGTATGGAGATGCTGTGCTCTTCCTGAATCTCTGCTTTCCTACTGCTTTTATCCAATTTTATCACTCCCTTCTATGGCAAGCTGTATGTAGGGCATCACCGTTGTCAATGGCTACATCACATCCTCTCAGTGAAAAAGGTCCAAATGCTCTGTCACAGCACGGCTAATCATCTGTCGGTTCTCAATCAGGTTGGAATAGAATCCCTTGATTCTTTTGCGTCTGTCACTAACGCCCAGCCTTCAGGAGTTTGAAGCTCGTCATAGTCATTCAATCCCGGAATCCTACTCGAAATACCACAGACAAGGTTAGACTTTCCGGATTCCCATGAAAATAATTCGAATATCTTAGAATAGAAATAATTCGAATTGGATAGAAAATAATAGTAATTGCATTGAAACTTGAGGTACAGCAGAGCTCCACACGCTTAATCTATGGTGTGTAGAAACTCCACCGTTGAAAATACATAAGTGAAAGGTTCAGGCATGGCCGAATGGCCAGCCCCCCAAAACGTGATCAATAGTCTCCTAAGATGAAGAATAAAACAAAACTGAGACCAAAGATGTCTAATACAATAGTAAATTATCCTATTTATACTAGACTAGCTACTAGGGTTTACAGGAGTAAGTAATTGATGCATAAATCCTCTTCCGGGGCCCACTTGGTGTGTGTTTGGGCTGAGCTTGATCTATCCACGAGCTGAGGCTTCTTTTGGAGTTGAACGCCAAGTTGTAACGTGTTTTGGGCGTTCAACTCCGGGTCGTGACGTGTTTCTGGCGTTTTACTCGAGACAGCAACATGGAACTGGCGTTGAGCGCCAGTTTACATCGTCAATTCCCGAATAAAGTATGAACTATTATATATTTCTGGAAAACTCTGGATGTCTACTTTCCAACGCCATTGAGAGCGTGCCATTTGGAGTTTTTTAGCTCCAGAAAATCTATTTTGAGTGCAGGGAGGTCAGATTCCAACAGCATCAGCAGTCCTTTGTCAGCCTCCTATCAGAGTTTTGCTCAGGTCCCTCAATTTCAGCCAGAAATTATCTGGAATCACAGAAAAACACACAAACTCATAGTAAAGTCTAGAAATGTGAATTTAACATAAAAACTAATGAAAACATCCCTAAAAGTAGCTTGAACTTACTAAAAACTACCTAAAAACAATGCCAAAAAGCGTATAAATTATCCGCTCATCACAACACCAAACTTAAATTGTTGCTTGTCCCCAAGCAACTGAAAATCAAATAGGATAAAAAGACGAAAATATACTATAAATTCCAAAATATCAATGAATATTAATTCTAATTAGATGAGCGGGACTTGTAGCTTTTTGCTTCTGAACAGTTTTGGCATCTCACTTTTTCCTTTGAAATTCAGAATGATTGGCTTCTCTAGGAACTTAGAATTTCGGATGGTGTTATTGATTCTCCTAGTTAAGTATGTTGATTCTTGAACACAGCTACTTTTATGAGTCTTGGCCGTGGCCCTAAGCACTTTGTTTTCCAGTATTACCACCGGATACATAAATGCCACAAACACATGACTGGGTGAACCTTTTCAGATTGTGACTCAGCTTTGCTAGAGTCCCCAGTTAGAGGTGTCCAGAGCTCTTAAGCACACTCTTTTTGCTTTGGATCACGACTTTAACCACTCAGTCTCAAGCTTTTCCTTAGGCTCTCCTATCCATTGATGCTCAAAGCCTTGGATCCTTTTTACCCTTGCCTTTTGGTTTTAAAGGCTATTGCTTTTTCTGCTTGCTTTTTCTTTTTCTTTCTAAATCTTTTTTCCGCAAGCTTTTGTTTTTCACTGCTTTTTCTTGCTTCAAGAATTAATTTCATGATTTTTCAGATTATCAATAACATTTCTCTTTGTTCATCATTCTTTCAAGAGCCAATAGTTTTAACATTCATAAACAACAAGATAAAAAATATGCACTGTTTAAGCATTCATTCAGAAAACAAAAAGTATTGTCACCACATCAATATAATTAAACTAAATTCAAGGATAAATTCGAAATTCATGTACTTCTTGTTCTTTTGAATTAAAAACATTTTTCATTTAAGAAAGGTGAAGGATTAATGGAATTATTCATAACTTTAAGACATAGTTACTAAACACTAATGATCATGAAGTAGAGACACAAAACATAGATAGACATATAATATAAAAACCGAATAGCAGAAAAGTAAGAACAAGGAATGAATCCACCTTAGTGGCGTCTTCTTCTTGAAGGACAAACAATGTCCTTAAGCTCTTCTATGTCCCTTCCTTGCCTTTGTTGCTCCTCCCTTATTGCTCTTTGATCTTCTCTTATTTCATGGAGAATGATGGAGTGCTCATGATGTTCCACCCTTAATTATTCCACAATGTAGCTCAAATCTTCTAGGGAAGTGTTGAGTTGTTCCCAATAGTTGTTGGGAGGAAAGTGCATCCCTTGAGGCATCTCAGGGATTTCTTGATGATGAGCTTCCTCATGCATCTCTTGAGATCCGTGGAGGGTCTCTCTTGCTTGCTCCATCCTCTTCTTGGTGATGGGCTTATCCTCTTCAATGAGGATGTCTCCTTCTATGATAACTCCAGCTGAGTAACATATATGGCAAATAAGATGAGGAAAAGCTAGCCTTGCCATGGTGGAGGGCTTTTCGGCTATTTTGTAGAATTCATGGGAGATGACTTCATGAATTTCTACTTCCTCTCCAATCATGATGCTATGAATCATGATGGCCCGATCCACAGTAACTTCAGATCGGTTGCTAGTAGGGATGATGGAGCGTTGAATGAACTCTAACCATCCTCTAGCCACAAGCTTGAGGTCCAGTCTTCTTAGTTGAACCGGCTTGCCTTTGGAGTCTCTTTTCCATTGAGCTCCTTCCACACATATGTCCATAAGGACTTGGTCCAACCTTTGATTAAAGTTGACCTTTCTAGTGTAGGGGCGTTCATCTCCTTGCATCATGGGCAAGTGGAATGCCAACCTCACATTTTCCGGACTAAAATCTAAGTATTTCCCCCGAACCATTGTGAGATAATTCTTTGCACTCGGATTCACACTTTGATCATGGTTCCTAGTGATCCATGCATTGGCATAGAACTCTTGAACCATTAAGATTCCGACTTGTTGCATGGGGTTGGTTAGGACTTCCCAACCTCTTCTTCGGATTTCATGTCGGATCTCCGGATACTCATTTTTCTTGAGTTTGAAAGGGACCTCAGGGATCACCTTCTTCTTTGCCACAACATCATAGAAGTTGTCTTGATGGCTTTTGGAGAGGAATCTTTCCATCTCCCATGACTCGGAGGTGGAAGCTTTTGTCTTCCCTTTTCCTTTTCTAGAGGATTCTCCGGCCTTAGGAGCCATTGATGGTGATGGAAAAACAAAAAAAGATTATGCTTTGACCATAGCAAACTTAAAATATTGCTCGCTGATGAGCGGATAATTTATACGCTTTTTGGCATTGTTTTTAGGTAGTTTTTAGTAAGTTCAAGCTACTTTTAGGGATGTTTTCATTAGTTTTTATGTTAAATTCACATTTCTAGACTTTACTATGAGTTTGTGTGTTTTTCTGTGATTTCAGGTAATTTCTGGCTGAAATTGGGGGACTTGAGCAAAACTCTGAAAAAGGCTGACAAAAGGACTGCTGATGCTGTTGGAATCTGACCTCCCTGCACTCGAAATGGATTTTCTGGAGCTACAGAACTCCAAATGGCGCGCTCTCAACGGTGTTATATATAATAGTCCATACTTCATTCGGAAATTGACGACGTAACTTGGCGTTGAACGCCAAGTATATGCTGCTGTCTGGAGTTAAACGCCAGAAAAACGTCATGATCCGGAGTTGAACGCCCAAAACACGTCATAACTCGGAGTTCAACTCCAAGAGAAGCCTCAGCTCGTGGATTGATCAAGCTCAGCCCTAGCATACACCAAGTGGGCCCCGGAAGTGGATTTATGCATCAATTACTTACTCATGTAAACCCTAGGAGCTAGTTTATTATAAATAGAACATTTAGCTATTGTATTAGACATCTTTTGACAGTTTAATCTCTTGACTGTTTAGCTTTTGATTATTCGGTCTCTTGATCACTCAGGGGGCTGGCCATTCGGCCATGCCTGAACCTTTTACTTATGTATTTTCAACGGTGGAGTTTCTGCACACCATAGATTAAGGGTGTGGAGCTCTGCTGTACCTCAAGTTTCAATACAATTATTATTACTTTTTATTCAATTCTCTCTTATTCTTATTCCAAGATATACGTTGCACAACACTTTGATGAATGTGATGATCCGTGACACTCATCATCATTCTCACTTATGAACGCGCGTGATTGACAACCACTTCCGTTCTACCTTAGGCCGGGCGCATATCTCTTAGATTCCCCAACAGAATCTTCGTGGTATAAGCTAGATAGATGGCGGCATTCATGAGGATCCGGAAAGTCTGACCTTGTCTGTGGTATTCCGAGTAGGATCCTGGGAATCCGAAAAGTCTAACCTTGTCTGTGGTATTCCGAGTAGGATTCCGGTATTGAATGACTGTGACGAGCTTCAAACTCCTGAAGGCTGGGCGTTAGTGACAAACGCAAAAGAATCAATGGATTCTATTCCAACCTGATTGAGAACCGACAGATGATTAGCCGTGCTGTGACAGAGCATTTGGACCATTTTCACTGAGAGGATGGGATGTAGCTATCAACCAAGGGTGATGCCTCCAGACGATTAGCCGTGCAGTGACAGCGCATAGGACCATTTTCCCGAGAGGATTAAAAGTAGCCATTGATGATAGTGATGCCCTACATACAGCTTGCCATGGACAAGAGTAAGAAGGATTGAAGGAAGAGCGAGTAGTGAAGCAGAGTTTCAAGAGGAACACAGTATCACCATACACCTATCTGAAATTCCCACTATTGATTTACATAAGTATTTCTATCCTTTTTTATTTTCTATTTTATTATTAATTTTCGAAACCATAAACCAATTTAATCTGCCTAACTGAGATTTACAAGGTGACCATAGCTTGCTTCATACCAACAATCTCTGTGGGATCGACCCTTACTCACGTAAGGTTTATTACTTGGACGACCCAGTACACTTGCTGGTTAGTTGAACGGAGTTGTGAATTCAACCGGTGCCATAATAATGATTTCATACAAATACAAAGAATATGGATCACAATTTCGTCCACCAAGTTTTTGGCGCCGTTGCCGGGGATTGTTCGAGTATGGACAACTGACGGTTCATCTTGTTGCTCAGATTAGGTAATTTTCTTTTCAAAAATCTTTTTAAAAAATTTTTCTTTTATTTTTCGTTTTTCCTAACATTATTTTTGAAAAAATTAATAAAAATCCAAAAAAATTAGAAAATCATAAAAATCAAAAATATTTTGTGTTTCTTGTTTGAGTCTTGAGTCAATTTTTAAGTTTGGTGTCAATTGCATGCTTTTAAAAATTTTTCTTGCATTTTTCGAAAATCCCATGCATTCATAGTGTTCTTCATGATCTTCAAGTTGTTCTTGATAAGTCCTCTTGTTTGATCTTGATGATTTCTTGTTTTGTGTTGTTTGTTGTTTTTCATATGCATTTTTTGTTTGTTAGAGTCCAAGCATAAAAAATTTCTAAGTTTGGTGTCTTGCATGTTTTCATTGCATCAAAGATTTTTCAAAATTATGTTCTTGATGTTCATCATGATCTTCAAAGTGTTCTTGGTGTTCATCTTGACATTTATAGCATTCTTGCATGCATTCATTGTTTTGATCTAAAAATTTCATGCATTGAGTATTTTTGTTGTTTTTCTCTCTCATAATTAAAAATTCAAAAATAAAAAAAAATATCTTTTCCTTATTTCCCTCCAATTTTTCGAAATTTTGGGTTGACTTGGTCAAAAATTTTCAAAATTAGTTGTTTCTTACAAGTCAAGTCAAAATTTCAATTTTAAAAATCTTATCTTTTCAAAATATTTTTCAAAAAAAAAATCATATCTTTTTCATTTTTTTATTTATTTTAAAAAATTTTAAAAATTATTTTTCAAAAATCTTTTTCTTATCTTTTATATCTAATTTTCGAAAATTAGCTAACAATTAATGTGATTGGTTCAAAAATTTGAAGTTTGTTACTTTCTTGTTAAGAAAGGTTCAATCTTTAAATTCTAGAATCTTATCTTGTAGTTTCTTGTTAGTTAAGTCATTTTAAAAATTAAATCTTTTTCAAAATATCTTTTTCTTAAAACTTTTATCTTATCTTTTTATCTTATCCTTCTCAAAATTTTATCTTTTTCAAAATTTGAATTCAAAATATCTTATCTAACTCCTTATCTTCTTATCTTTTTAAATTTTGATTTCAAATCTTTTTCAATCAACTAACTAACTTTTTGTTTGTTTCTTATCTTTTTCAAAATCACCTAACTACTTTTCCCTCTTCAATTTTCGAAAATATCTCTCTCTTTTCAAAAATTCTTTTTAATTAACTAAATGTTTCATATTTTAATTTTAATTACATTTTATCTCTAAATTTCGAAAATTACTAACCCCTTTTCAAAAATTATTTTCGAATTATCCCTTCTCTTTCCTTATTCTATTTAATTATTTATTTACTAACACTTCTCTTCACCTCTCTTCATCTAAAAATCCGAACCCATTCTTCTTCACTCTCCTCCCCTTTCTTCTTCTACTAACATAAAGGAATCTCTATACTGTGACATAGAGGATTCCTCTTTCTTTTCTTGTTTTCTTCTCTTTCATATGAGCAGGAACAGGGATAAAGGCACTCTTGTTGAAATTGATCCAGAACCTGAAAGGACTTTGAAGAGAAAATTAAGAGAAGCTAAATTACAACAATCCAGAAACAACCTTTTAGAAATTTTCGAACAAGAGAAGGAGATGGCAGCCGAAAATAATAATAATGCAAGGAGAATGCTTGGGGACTTCACAAAGCCAACGTCCAAGTTTGATGGAAGAAGCATCTCCATTCCTGCCATTGGAGCCAACAACTTTGAGCTGAAACCTCAGCTAGTTGCCTTAATGCAACAAAACTGCAAGTTTTATGGACTTCCATCTGAAGATCCTTATCAGTTTTTAACTGAGTTCTTGCAGATCTGTGAGACTGTAAAGACGAATGGAGTTGATCCTGAAGTCTATAAACTCATGCTTTTCCCTTTTGCTGTAAGAGACAGAGCTAGAATATGGTTGGATTCACAACCCAAGGATAGCCTGGACTCATGGGATAAGTTGGTCACGCCTTCTTGGATAATTCTTTCCTCCTCAAAGCTGAGCAGCTGAGAGTGGATGTTCAAACCTTCAAACAAAAAGATGGTGAATCCCTCTATGAAGCTTGGGAAGATACAAGCAGCTGACCAAAAGATGTCCATGACATTTTTCAGAATGGACCATATTAGATATTCTATTATGGTCTCTCTGAATTTTCGAAAATGTCATTGGACCATTCTGCAGGTAGATCCATTCACCTAAAGAAAATGCCTGAAGAGGCTCAAGAACTCATTGACATGGTTGCAATAACCAGTTCATGTACACTTCTGAGAGGAATTCCGTGAACAATGGATACCTCAGAAGAATGAGTTTCTTGAAATTGATACTCTGAATGCCATATTGACTCAGAACAAAGTGTTGACTCAACAGTCACATGATCTCTCAAAATCTGAATGATGGCAACATGCATCCAACAGTACTAGAGAGGCAGCTTCTGAAGAAGCTTCTGATCCTGAGAACCCTGCCATGGCAGAGGTTAATTACATGGGTGAACCTTATGGAAACACCTATAACCCATCATGGAGAAATCATCCAAATTTCTCATGGAAGGATCAACAAAAAGCCTCAACAAGGCTTTAACAATGGTGGACGCAACAGGCTGAACAATAGTAAGCCATATCCATCATCTTCTCAGCAACAGACAGAGAATTCTGAACAAAACACTTCTAATTTAGCCAATGTAGTCTCTGATCTGTCAAAGGCCACTTTCAGTTTCATGAGTGAAACAAGATCCTCCATTAGAAATCTGGAGGCACAAGTGGGCCAGCTGAGTAAGAAAGTCTTGAAACTCCTCCCAGTATTCTCCCAAGCAATACAGAAGAGAATCAAAAGGAGAGTGCAAAGCCATTGACATAGTCAATATGGCCGAATGCACAAGGGAGAGGAGGACGAAAATCCTAGTGAAGACCTCCTGGGACGTACCTCAAGCAAGAAGAGTTTCCTATTGAGGATCCAAAGTAATCTGAGGCTCATATAGAGACCATAGAGAT